>NC_084633.1:18964347-19094347 GCF_033978795.1 Nerophis ophidion | reverse complement strand
CATAGCCAAGTGTCTGTACCTCCTTGTTTATTTTTTATTATAGTGTTTAAATCAGGGGTGCCCACACTTTTTCTGCAGGCGAGCTACTTTTCAATTGACCAACTGGAGGGGATCTACCTCATTTATATATATCATTTATATTTATTTATTTATGAAAGAGACATTTTTGTAAACAAGTTAAATGTGTTTAATGATAATACAAGCATGTGTAACACATATAGATGTCTTTCTTTCACAAAGACAAGAATATAAGTTGGTGTATTACCTGATTCTGATGACTTGCATTGATTGGAATCAGACAGTAATGATGATAACGCCCACATTTTCAAATGGAGGAGAAAACAAAGTTGTCCTTTCTGTACAATACCACATGAAAGTGGTTGGTTTTTGGCATCTAATTCATCCAGCTTCCATACACTTTACAAGAAAAACATTGGCGGCAAATTCCGTAGCTTGCTTGATTGACATTCACGGCACCCGAGGGTCTTGTGAGATGACGCTGGCTGCTGCCAGTTCATTATTATGAAAAAATGACAGAGAGGAAGGCCAGAAACACTTTTTATTTCAACAGACTCTCGCGCCGTACCTTCCGTCAAAACTCTAAAGGCCGACTGCACATTTCCTATCTTCACAATAAAAGCCCTGCTTCATGCTGCCTGCGCTAACTAAATACAGAAAACTGGCGTGCACAAGCGATCCCTCAGAAAACTGGCGTGCACATCACTTGTGCACGCCAGTTTTCCGAGACTCTGTATTTAGTTAGCGCAGGCAGCATGAAGCAGGGCTTTTATTGTGAAGATAGGAAATGTGCAGTCGGCCTTTAGAGTTTTGACGGAAGGTACGGCGCGAGAGTCTGTTGAAATAAAAAGTGTTTCTCGCCTTCCTCTCTGTCATATTTTCATAATAATGATCTTGCAGCAGCCAGCGTCATCTCACAAGACCCTCCGGTACCGTGAATGTCATTTAAGTGACGTCTTGGTGAAGATTGATGATCACTCATTTTTAGGTCTATTTTTTTTTAAAAGCCTGGCTGGAGATGGACTGACACACCCCCCGCGGTCGACTGGTAGCTCGCCATCGACGTAATGGGCACCCCTGTTTTAAATCAACAACGATGTACTCACAGTCACGTCTCGCCCGTGCAAATCATTCTCTGCATCGGAGAAACCACTTTAATCCAGGCCAAGTTCTGACACGTCACAAACGTTCTGCACAAAATAAGGCGCACTTTGCTTTTAGCGTGCATGGATGCAAGAGAGTATATATTTGGGGTTTAATAAAGACGGGCTGTCACTGGAAATCTTCACAGGGTGGGGGAATTGGCGTCTCAGCCTGCGTGTTCGCCACATGACCCCCTGCTGCTTTGTTGTCGTCAGGTGCGCTCCACTTGACAGCCTCTTCACGTAAAGAGAGAACCGATCCACGGGGCTCCCGATTGAATCTCCAGTTGCATCCAGCGGAATTGTGTTCGCCAGGAAGGTGAGGGCTGCGGGCGATGCGGACACGGCGCAAAGCTGCAGGGATTCTACCTCTGAAAGTTGTGCAGCATCGACTTTTAATGTGGCTGCGGGCGTTTTGTGAGGCAACCCAAATTTAGTGCTTTTGGAACCTGGTCTTCAGTCTCCGCCAAAGACTGCAGGTCAAGGATACAACCAGGACAGTACTTTGAGGTGGAAGCATTTAAATCCCATCTTAAAAGTCATTTGTACACTCTAGCCTTTAAATGGACCCCCCCTCTTTTAGACCAGTTGATCTGCCGTTTCTTTTCTACTTTGGCAGATGACGCACTAGCTGTCCTAAGTCGGGACCTAGGCTGGACCACTCATCTGTGCTTTAGTTGAAGACATCTCTGCGCTGCTGACCTGTCTCCACTCAAGATGATCTCCTGCTGGCCACACTATGGACTGGACTCTAACTATTATATTAGATCCACCATGGACTGGACTTTCACTATTATGTTAGATCCACTATGGACTAGACTATTACTATTATGTTAGATCCACTATGGACTGGACTCTCACTATTATGTTAGATCCACTATGGACTGGACTCTCACTATTATGTTAGATCTACTATGGACTGGACTCTCACTATATTATGTTAGATCCACTATGGACTGGACTCTCACTATTATGTTAGATCCACTATGGACTGGACTCTCACTATTATGATTGATCCACTATGGACTGGACTCTCGCTATTTTGATTGATCCACTATGGACTGGACTCTCACACTATTATGATAGATCCACTATGGACTGGACTCTCACTATTATGATTGATCCACTATGGACTGGACTCTCTCTATTTTGATTGATCCACTATGGACTGGACTCTCACACTATTATGTTAGATCCACTATGGACTGGACTCTCACTATTATGATAGATCCACTATGTACTGGACTCTCACACTATTATGTTAGATCCACTCTGGACTGGACTCTCACTATTATGTTAGATCCACTCTGGACTGGACTCTCACTCTTATGTTAGATCCACTATGGACTGGACTCTCACTATTATGTTAGATCCACTATGGACTGGACTCTCACTATTATGTTAGATCCACTATGGACTGGACTGTCACTTTTATGTTAGATACACTATGGACTGGACTCTCACAGTATTATGTTAGATCCACTATGGACTCAACTCTCTAACTATTATGTTAGATCCACTATGGACTGGACTGTCACACTATTATGTTAGATCTACTATGGACTGGACTCTCCCTATTATGTTAGATCCACTATGGACTGGACTCTCTCACTATTATGTTAGATCCGCTATGGACTGGACTCCCACACTATTATGTTAGATCCACTATGGACTGGACTCTCACATCATTATGTTAGATCCACTATGGACTGGACTCTAACACTATTATGTTAGATCCACTATGGACTTGACTCTCACATCATTATGTTAGACCCACTATGGACTGGACTCTAACACTATTATGCTAAATCCACTATGGACTTTGTTTACAACCTTTTTTTAATGTCTCTTTGCTATTTGGGCTTTTTGGACCCTAATTAGAATAACAACTAACAATCATCGTTTGATATGATATACTTAGTCCATAAGTACACAAACGTGTACTTCATGTTTAGTGACATGCACATTTTTACGTTCACACTTTTTTTTTTTGCCACATTCCATTGTATGTTGTACTTTTCTGACACCACCAGATGGCAGTATAAGTGTCCACATAAGAGGCCATAAGACCCCAATTCAGAAGTGTACACATATTTGGAATTTAGAGCTAAAAGTGTCAATACATGGACTATGGGGTTTGTTTTTCAGGAAGGCAAAGGAAAGTTGGCGCGGGCAAGACGTGAATGTAAGAACATATTTATTAATAATACTAAGAAACTACAAAAAAAAAAAGCAAAAAAAAAGGCGTGCACAATGGCGGAGAACAAACTTGACTAATGAAAACAAAAGGCAGAACTATGGACAAAAAACAAAAGACACTAACTGTGAAAACTTTCGTGGCATGACAAGAAGCAAAACTATGGATCGGCATGAGTGACAGAGGTAGCATGGCACGACGTGGGTAAAGGTAAAGTCGCCAGGCTGACTACCTGGCAACTACAGGTTTCAATAATGCTTCGGTGATTAGTGACAGGTGTGCGAGTGCAAAACGTGAGACAGGTGTGTGACTTAAGGACAGGTGAAAACGAATGGTTAGTCATGGAAACAAAACAAACAAGGAAGTGTAAAAACAGGAACTGTGTGTCCAAAAAACAAACAGCACATGGCCAAACAAGAAAATGATTAACAGACATGACAAAAAGGTGATGTCCACGCACGTGGCCACTAAGGCCTTTAGAGGTTTTAAGATATGCTATAATAGCCGATGCGCCAGAAAATAAGCTTTTGTGTACACTGTTGATGTGATTCAATGCCCAGTAGGGCGTAAATGTTTTCCTGTCTCCAGCATTTCTTCATTCTATGTGTCATACTTGATCATTTCGCCATATTGCCATATTTTTGCTGAAAGTTTTTAGTAGAGAACATCGCCGATAAAGTTGGCAACTTTTGGTCGCTAATAAAAAAGCCTTGCCTGTACCGGAAGTAGCAGACGATGTGCGCGTGACGTCACGGGTTGTGGAGCTCCTCACATCTGAACATTGTTTACAATCATGGCCACCAGCAGCGAGAGCGATTCGGACCGAGAAAGCGACAATTTCCTCATTAAATTGAGCGAGGATGAAAGATTCGTGGATGAGGAAAGTGAGAGTGGAGAACTAGAAAAAAAAAATAGACGACAGAGCGATTCAGATGTTATCAGACACATTTACTCGGATAATTCTGGAAAATCCCTTATCTGCTTATTGTGTTACTAGTGTTTTAGTGAGATTATATGGTCATACCTAAAAGTCGGAGGGGTGTGGCCACGGGTGTGGTGACCGCCAGTGTCTCCGAGGGAAGCCACGTCTCTTTTGGGGCGGTATGGCTCGGTTGGTAGAGCGGCCGTGCCAGCAACTTGAGGGTTGCAGGTTCGATCCTCGCTTCCGCCATCCTAGTCACTTCCGTTGTGTCCTTGGGCAAGACACTTTACCCACCCGCTCCCAGTGTCACCCACACTGGTTTAAAATGTAAAAATTAGATATTGGGTTTCACTATGTAAAGCGCTTTGAGTCACTAGAGAAAAAGCGCTATATAAATATAATTCACTTCACTTCTCGACAAGGCGGCCGGGCTGAGATAAAAAAAAAATTTTCCACCTCCACAGTGGAAGCTTCCGACGGTCGGGGGCGGCCGGTGGGAGGAGGCAAGAGAGTCCGCAGCTGCCTCTTTGACAGGCGCAGGAGGAATGACGCAAGCTCTCCGCTCATGTCTACGGTAAGAGCCGACTTATTACCACCATTTTCTCACCGGAAACCTGTCGGTTGACATGTGGTAGGGAACCACGTTCGCTTGACCGCTCTGTTCCATAGGAAAGTTTCACCGTCATCTTTCGGGAATGTAAACAATGAAACACCGGCTGTGTTTGTGTTGCTAAAGGCGGCTGCAATACACTGCTTCTCACCTACAGCTTTCCTCTTTGACGTCTCCATTATTCATTTAACAATTTGCAAAATATTAAGCAACACAGATGTCCAGAATACTGTGGAATTATGCGATGAAAAAGAGACGAATTATAGCTGTGAACGGTGCTGGAACAAAATGTCCTCTACAATGCGTGATGTCTCGCGCATTAAATAAATAAATAAATGGGTTGCGCTTTTCTACCTTCAAGGTACTCAAAGCGTTTTGACACTACTTCCACATTCACCCATTCACACACACATTCACACACTGATGGAGGGAGCTGCCATGCAAGGCGCTAACTAGCACCCATCAGGAGCAAGGGTGAAGTGTCTTGGTCAGGACACAACGGACGTGACGAGGTTGGTACTAGGTGGGGATTGAACCAGGGACCCTCGGGTTGCACACGGCCATTCTGCCACTGCGCCACGCTGTCCCCTGTACTACATACTACATCTGCGGTATTAGGGCTCCCGTGTGTTGTTGTCATGGCCAGCAATAAACCCAAGAAATATGGCTTCAGAAGCCACCTTTCAGCAAATGGCTGACTTATGAAGACGAAAGATGTTTTGCACGCCATGTAAACTGGCTGAGAAAAAGACGAATGTTGGTGACAAGATGACGAGCGTAAGACAAGTGTTGGTGACAAGACGACAAGCGTAAGACAAGTGTTGGTGACAAGACGACAAGCGTAAGACAAGTGTTGGTGACAAGACGATGAGTGTTGGTGACAAGACGACAAGCGTAAGACAAGTGTTGGTGACAAGACGACAAGTGTTGGTGATAAGACAACAAGCGTAAGACAAGTGTTGATGACAAGACGACAAGCTTGAGACAAGTGTTGGTGACAAGACGACAAGTGTTGGTGACAAGACGACAAGTGTTGGTGACAAGACGACAAGTGTTGGTGACAAGACGACAAGTGTTGGTGACAAGACGACAAGCGTAAGACAAGTGTTGGTGACAAGACGACAAGCGTAAGACAAGACGACAAGCGTAAGACAAGTGTTGGTGACAAGACGACAAGCGTAAGACAAGACGACAAGCGTAAGACAAGTGTTGGTGACAAGACGACAAGCGTAAGACAAGTGTTGGTGACAAGACGACAAGTGTTGGTGATAAGACAACAAGCGTAAGACAAGTGTTGATGACAAGACGACAAGCTTGAGACAAGTGTTGGTGACAAGACGACAAGTGTTGGTGACAAGTCGACAAGTGTTGGTGACAAGACGACAAGTGTTGGTGACAAGACGACAAGCGTAAGACAAGTGTTGGTGACAAGACGACAAGTGTAAGACAAGACGACACGCGTAAGACAAGTGTTGGTGACAAGACGACAAGCGTAAGACAAGTGTTGGTGACAAGACGACAAGTGTAGGTGATAAGACAACAAGCGTAAGACAAGTGTTGATGACAAGACGACAAGCATGAGACAAGTGTTGGTGACAAGACGACAAGTGTTGGTGACAAGACGACAAGTGTTGGTGACAAGACGACAAGTGTTGGTGACAAGACGACAAGTGTTGGTGACAAGACGACAAGCGTAAGACAAGTGTTGGTGACAAGACGACAAGCGTACGACAAGACGACAAGCGTAAGACAAGTGTTGGTGACAAGACGACAAGCGTAAGACAAGTGTTGGTGACAAGACGACAAGCGTAAGACAAGATGACAAGCGTAAGACAAGTGTTGGTGACAAGACGACAAGCGTAAGACAAGTGTTGGTGACAAGACGACAAACGTAAGACAAGTGTTGGCGACAAGACGACAAGCGTAAGACAAGTGTTGGTGACAAGACGACAAGCGTAAGACAAGTGTTGGTGACAAGACGACAAGCGTAAGACAAGTGTTGGTGACAAGACGACAAGCGTAAGACAAGACGACAAGCGTAAGACAAGTGTTGGTGACAAGACGACAAGCGTAAGACAAGTGTTGGTGACGAGACGACAAGCATAAGACAAGACGACAAGCGTAAGACAAGACGGCAAGCGTAAGACAAGTGTTGGTGACAAGACGACAAGCGTAAGACAAGTGTTGGTGACAAGACGACAAGCGTAAGACAAGACGACAAGGGTAAGACAAGTGTTGGTGACAAGACGACAAGTGTTGGTGACAAGACGACAAGTGTTGGTGACAAGACGACAAGCGTAAGACAAGTGTTGGTGACAAGACGATAAGTGTTGATGACAAGACGACAAGCGTAAGACAAGTGTTGGTGACAAGACGACAAGTGTTGGTGACAAGACGACAAGTGTTGGTGACAAGACGACAAGTGTTGGTGACAAGACGACAAGTGTTGATGACAAGACGACAAGCGTAAGACAAGTGTTGGTGACAAGACGACAAGCGTAAGACAAGTGTTGGTGACAAGACGACAAGTGTAAGACAAGTGTTGGTGACAAGACGACAAGCGTAAGACAAGTGTTGGTGACAAGACGACAAGTGTAAGACAAGTGTTGGTGACAAGACGACAAGTGTTGATGACAAGACGACAAGTGTTGGTGACAAGACGACAAGTGTTGGTGACAAGACAAGTGTTGGTGACAAGACGACAAGTGTTGGTGACAAGACGACAACTGTTGGTGACAAGACGACAAGCGTAAGACAAGTGTTGGTGACAAGACGACAAGTGTAAGACAAGTGTTGGTGACAAGACGACAAGTGTTGGTGACAAGACGACAAGTGTTGGTGACAAGACGACAAGCGTAAGACAAGTGTTGGTGACAAGACGACAAGTGTTGGTGACAAGACGACACGTGTTGGTGACAAGACGACAAGCCTAAGACAAGTGTTGGTGACAAGACGACAAGCGTAAGACAAGTGTTGGTGACAAGACGACAAGTGTTGGTGACAAGACGACAAGCGTAAGACAAGTGTTGGTGACAAGACGACAAGTGTAAGACAAGTGTTGGTGACAAGACGACAAGTGTTGGTGACAAGACGACAAGTGTTGGTGACAAGACGACAAGCGTAAGACAAGTGTTGGTGACAAGACGACAAGCGTAAGACAAGTGTTGGTGACAAGACGACAAGTGTTGGTGACAAGACGACAAGTGTTGGTGACAAGACGACAAGCGTAAGACAAGTGTTGGTGACAAGACGACAAGTGTTGGTGACAAGACGACAAGCGTAAGACAAGTGTTGGTGACAAGACGACAAGTGTTGGTGACAAGACGACAAGTGTTGGTGACAAGACGACAAGTGTAAGACAAGTGTTGGTGACAAGACGACAAGTGTTGGTGACAAGACGACAAGTGTTGGTGACAAGACGACAAGCGTAAGACAAGTGTTGGTGACAAGACGACAAGCGTAAGACAAGTGTTGGTGACAAGACGACAAGTGTTGATGACAAGACAACAAGTGTTGGTGACAAGACGACAAGTGTTGGTGACAAGACGACAAGTGTTGGTGACAAGACGACAAGCGTAAGACAAGTGTTGGTGACAAGACGACAAGTGTTGGTGACAAGACGACAAGTGTTGGTGACAAGACGACAAGCGTAAGACAAGTGTTGGTGAAAAGATGACAAGTGTTGGTGACAAGACGACAAGTGTTGCTTTTAGCATGATACTTCCGCGCGGAGTTTAAAATTGCAATTTAGTAAACTAAAGCGGCCGTATTGGCATGTGTTGCAATGTTAATATTTCATCATTGATATATAAACTATCAGACTGTGTTTGGTAGTCGTGGCTTTCAATAGGACTTTAAGACGCTGCACCAATGCCCTACTTTAGCGTCTCCTTCGAGTTTTGCTCAATTTGAAGATTTTAAAAGACCCTGCTGCCAGGTATAACGGTCCGTCCGCCGCGTAGTCTGTGGCAATAAAGCCTTCCCAACCCTTCGCGCGAGGCGAGGAAGCCGTCGAGCGGGGATGGAGAACAACTTTATTTATTTTTTTTTATTATTGAAAAACGCAACTCAATACTGCCCCCCTGGGAAATAAAGGAAAATTGGCTGTGAACGTTATTGTTTGCACCCTGATGTGGACGAAGACGACGGCCCGGGAGTGTGGAGGTGGGACTCAAAGTGGGTCAGAGAACAAAACCAAACCCGGGGGGGTTTTCACTTGCAAATGTGGCTCATCTCTAATCTATTTGACTCCATTAGATGATCATCACACTGGATTTGTGAACAATATTAAAGTTGCTGGCATGTGTACACTATATTGCCAAAAGTATTTGGCCACTTGAAGTGCCATCCCATTCCTAACCCATAGGGGGCAGTACATCTCCTTTTGCAGCTATTACTAGGGGTGGGCAATATCGCAAATTTGGGTATCGATACCGATCCGATCCGATACCGGCCAGTATCGCCGATACCGATCCCTGAAGTGTCGTCATCTGATGTGGTGGGGGGGGACTTCGGGGTATCGATACTTTTGAAAAACAAATTAAAACACATTATAAATCAGTGTAATTCGCTCCGTCTTGGTTGTAAACTGTAAAGTATTTTATTGCAGTTTCAGTTCAGTTTATTTCAGTCTAACAAAACCATATTCAAACATGGATCACGA
Source organism: Nerophis ophidion (assembly GCF_033978795.1). NCBI lineage: Eukaryota > Metazoa > Chordata > Actinopteri > Syngnathiformes > Syngnathidae > Nerophis > Nerophis ophidion. Next base: position 19,084,795 of record NC_084633.1, on the reverse strand, counting down.
TTCAAAAATGGATAACATGACTGAAACAGGCAGAAGCAAAAAAGCTTATATGCCCAACATAAAATGTTTACATTCAATTAAGTTACCTTGTCTAATAATTTTGTAATACAAAAAGAAATATAGTCATTCAGCATTTACATTTAAGTTGCCCTTTAACAAATAATACAAAAATATGTACTTACACACATGCACTTTTTTTGTAAATAGATGAACATACATACCTTCTAAATACAACATTTAACCAAACAAACATACATTTCTAGTTCACATAACATTTTAAAATACATTGTGACATGTTCTTGTGGAAATTAAATACTGAGTCACTCATTTTTATTTCTTTACCAACACTAAAATAACGATAAAAATGAACAGAACATTCAAAAGTTGTCATACAAATAAGATGAGAAAAATAGTCGTACACGTTTATATAACGTTATGTTAACATAAATGCAAAAATAAATCTTAAATAAATCCTAAAGAAATGCAAAAACAAAAATAAACACGCTACGTCAATAATACTTAAATATACTAACAAAAATACCTTAAAAAAAAATAAATTAAGAGCCTGAAAGCCCAAAATAAAAAAGTGCACTGTCATCAAAACAGTCAAATGCCCATCCATCCATTTTCTACCGCTTATCCCCTTTCGGGGTCGCGGGGGGCGCTGGCGCCTATCTCAGCTACAATCGGGCGGAAGGCGGGGTACACCCTGGACAAGTCGCCACCTCATCGCAGGGCCAACACAGATAGACAGACAACATTCACACACTAGGGCCAATTTAGTGTTGCCAATCAACCTATCCCCAGGTGCATGTCTTTGGAAGTGGGAGGAAGCCGGAGTACCCGGAGGGAACCCACGCATTCACGGGGAGAACATGCAAACTCCACACAGAAAGATCCCGAGCCTGGATTTGAACCCAGGACTGCAGGAACTTCAATATATAATTAAATGTGTAAGTCAAAAAAGAAGATAGCCTAAATAAATATACAAAAAATATTAGGGATGCACCGAAATGAAAATTTGTGGCCGAAGCCGAAGCCGAATAAAACTTAAACGCTTGGCCGAATACCGAATAATGAATGCAGTTTTTCCCCCAAAAATTTAATATTGCATAAATAGCCTAGAAAAAACATTTAGACATGTTTTTCAAATAAAGTAATTTTTTATTGAATATTGACATTTTTTTAATATTCCAGTAGTCTTTGCTTTTCAAAAAAAGCACAGTTTTTCATTTATATTAGGCCTTCAAACAAAACATGCATCCCCAAAAAAATAAAGTGCATTAAAGTGGATAAACCCACAACAAATGAATTATTGTCCTTTTGGCAAAAGTCTGCTTGGCCACAGTAGATATGCTAATAATGTAAACAGAAGGCTCAAATAAATCTCAATTAAGTGTGTGCTTGTAACCTCATACACTAATTGTCATGAGGGCAGTTCTCCTGCCTTTTTTTTTCCTCTTGTCGGCAAGTCTCTCCCTGGTCGTCAGGTGCAGGTGTGCTGCCAGCCATCCAAGCCCACCTGCACCTAATCAACGACCTGACTTAAACCCTGGATCTCCACCCAGCCAGTGCCAGTTCGTTCGTTGCCTGTAGTACATTCTAACCTGAACACTATCATTCTGACCTTTGCCCTGAAACCTTTTTTGAACCCTGTTTTTGTATTACCTCAGATGCTGAACAGACTTGTTGACCCCGTCTTCCTGGAGCTGACTTTTGGTACTCTTAAATTATTTTCTCCAGTGATTTTTTGTTATTTTACTGATCCGCAATTGAATTCAATTTTTTGAAACCGTAACACTTATACAGGTAGCCTACACAACAGGCTAATAATGTAAACAGAGGCCCCACTAAATCTCAATAAGTGTGTGCTTGTAACCTCATACACTTCAATCAATCAATCAATCAATGTTTACTTATATAGCCCTAAATCACTAGTGTCTCAAAGGGCTGCACAAACCACTACGACATCCTCAGTAGGCCCACATAAGGGCAAGGAAAACTCACACCCAGTGGGACATCGGTGACAATGATGACTGAGAGAACCTTGGAGAGGAGGAAAGCAATGGATGTCGAGCGGGTCTAACATGATACTGTGAAAGTTCAATCCACAATGGATCCAACACAGTCGCGAGAGTCCAGTCCAAAGAGGATCCAAGACACAGCAGCGAGAGTCCCGTTCACAGCGGAGCCAGCAGGAAACCATCCCAAGCGGAGGCGGACCAGCAGCGCAGAGATGTCCCCAGCCGATACACAGGCAAGCAGTACATGGCCACCGGATCAGACCGGACCCCCTCCACACGGGAGAGTGGGACATAGAAGAAAAAGAAAAGAAACGGCAGATCAACTGGTCTAAAAAGGGAGTCTATTTAAAGGCTAGAGTATACAAATGAGTTTTAAGGTGAGACTTAAATGCTTCTACTGAGGTGGCATCGCGAACTGTTACCGGGAGGGCATTCCAGAGTACTTCTGCAACTCTTATTTTTTTGTGATAGAGTGATTGGAGCACATACTTGTTGGTCACAAAAAATATTCATGAAGTTTGCTTATTTTATGAATTTATTATGGGTCTACTGAAAATGTTTGGTCAAAAGTATACATACAGCAATGCTAATATTTGGCAAGTTTCACTGCAATAAGGCGCTTTTGGTAGCCATCCACAAGCTTCTGCTTGAATTGTTGACCACTCCTCTTGACAAAATTGGTGCTGTTCAGCTAAATTTGTTGGTTTTCTGACATGGACTTGTTTCTTCAGCATTGTCCACACATTCAAGTCAGGACTTTGGGAAGGCCATTCTAAAACCTTCATTCTAGCCTGATTTAGCCATTCCTTTACCACTTTTGACTAGGTTTGGGGTAGGGATGCACCGATTAATCGGTAACCGAATATATTCGTCCGAATATGGCAAAAAAAGCCACATTCGGCCTTCGGTGGAATGAGTTAGGAACAAGGCCGAATAGTGGCGTGTGACGCAATTTTTTGAGGCGGTGACGTTGGGATATGTTGTGTACCTGTATAAGTGTATGAGGTTACAATGTTGTGTACCTGTATAAGTGTATGAGGTTACAATGTTGTGTACCTGTATAAGTGTATGAGGTTACAATGTTGTGTACCTGTATAAGTGTATGAGGTTACAATGTTGTGTACCTGTATAAGTGTATGAGGTTACAATGTTGTGTACCTGTATAAGTGTATGAGGTTACAATGTTGTGTACCTGTATAAGTGTATGAGGTTACAATGTTGTGTACCTGTATAAGTGTATGAGGTTACAATGTTGTGTACCTGTATAAGTGTATGAGGTTACAATGTTGTGTACCTGTATAAGTGTATGAGGTTACAATGTTGTGTACCTGTATAAGTGTATGAGGTTACAAGCACAGGCTGGACTAAATCTCAATAAGTGTGTGCTTGTAACCTCATACACTTATACAGGTACACAACATTGTAACCTCATACACTTATACAGGTACACAACATATCCCAACGTCACCGCGTCAAAAAAGTGCGTCACACGCCACTATTCGGCCTTGTTTTTAACTCATTCCACCGAAGGCCGAATGTGGCTTTTTTTGCCATATTCGGCCGAATATATTCGGTTACCGATTAATCGGTGCATCCCTAAAAAATCTATAAAAAGAAAATAACAAACAAACAAACACACACGTCATTATAACGTGTCTAACATCATATTCATGAATGAAACACCAATACAACTTTATTTTCAATAGATAATGCAGGCTCACAGAGGACTGGGCTGTCCGTTCACTTCTAACGATCTGTTGATTGTGTTCACGTTTATGTTATTTGCTCAGGCGACCCTTGTTCACAAACACTAAGACATCGGCGAGTCTTGTAGTCCCTCCGAATGCACTGAGAAAAGAAGGAATCATTTCATTAAGTGATTTGGTTCGTTCACTCAAATGATTCGTTCGAACGAACTAATCGTTTGCCAACGACCCATCACTAGGGAGGAGGGTGGAGTGGTGCGCTCACATTTTTTTTTTTAAATCGGAGTGATTCGCATAATTTGGTGAAGTATCGATACCATCACGCCAGTATCGATACGATACCGATACTCACCAAGTATCGAGAGTATCCATACTTGGTATCGATACGCCCAGCCCTACAGCTTCAACTCTTCTGGGAAGGCTGTCCACAAGGTCGCACTGGTGAGATCACACACTGATGTTGGTGGAGAAGGCCTGGCTCTAATTCTGTCACGCCCATGAGATCAGGTTTTGTTTTGGTCATGTTTGGTTTAGTTTTTTGGACTTCCTTGTTTGTTTTATCACCATAGCAACTCATTAGTTTCCCCTCACGTCACGCCCCTGTCCTCAGCCCTCACACCTGTTGTTAATTATCATAGCTATTATTTAAGCCACAGTTACCAAGTAGTCAGCCTGGCAACTTCCTATTCCTCAACAGCTTCATGCCATGCTATACTGTTTTTTGTTTCTGTCCATGCCACGTACGTTTTTGGTTTGTTTTATGCCACAGTTTATAGTCATGCCATTGTGCTAGTTTTGTTTTCAGTAGCCAAGTGTTTGTAACTCCTTGTGAGCGCCCTTTGTTTGCCTTTTTTTTATGTAGTTTACTAAAGTATTAAATTAAATGTACTTACATTCACGCCTGGCTCGTGCCAATTTTCCTCTGCATCGGAGAAACAATCCTAGGCACAGTCCAAGTCCTGAAAAATTCATCCAAAAGGTGTTCTATCGGGTTCAGGTCAGGACTCTGTGCAGGCCAGTCAAGTTTATTCACACCAGATTGTCATCCATGTCCTTATGGACCTTGCTTTGTGCACTGGTGCACAGTCATGTTGGAAGAGTAAGGGGGCCCGCTCCAAACTGTTCCCACATGGAAATGCCAAAATGTTTTGGTATCCTTTCACTGGAACTGGAGGCGTTCGGGTGGCATCCTGTTCCCTCGATGTGGAGGAGCAGCGGTTTTACTTTGAGCTCCTCTCAAATGGCAGAGCTTCTCACCCTATCTCTAAGGGAGAGACCTGGAAACTCATTTGGGCCGCTTGTACCCGTGATCTTATCCTTTCGGTCATGACCCAAAGCTCATGACCATAGGTGAGGATGGGAACGTAGATCGACCGGTAAATTGAGAGCTTTGCCTTCCGGCTCAGCTCCTTCTTCACCACAACGGATCGGTACAACGTCCGCATTACTGAAGACGCCGCACCGATCCGCCTGTCGATCTCACGATCCACTCTTCCCTCACTAGTGAACAAGACTCCTAGGTACTTGAATTCCTCCACTTGGGGCAGGGTCTCCTCCCCAACCCGGCCATGGCACTCCACCCTTTTCCGGGCGAGAACCATAGACTCGGACTTGGAGGTGCTGATTCTCATTCCGGTCGCTTCACACTCGGCTGCGAACCGATCCAGTGAGAGCTGACCCCTGCATCAAAAACCAACATCAGTGTGTAAAGGATATCACCACATGGGCTCAGGAACATTTCAGAAAACCACTGTCAGTACCTACAGGTGGTCGCTACTGTCAGGGTCAAATACCATGAGACATTAGAAAGACACAGAAACAGAGAATAGAAGACAAACCAGTGATTGCTTTTCTCGTACGAGGAGAGTAACTGGAGATAGTTGTCAGTTACAGGCTCCTAATTTACTCTGAAAACTTTCTCCACTCTCCTCGCCTTTTAATTCATTTGGGAAAGCCCTACATTACAAACACACACACAGCTGCACTAGAGGAGGAGGGGGTACTTGCAGCTGTGTTGGAAACCTAACACCTGTGGTGAGAACTTAACACATGCAAATACAGACGATACAGCAACGTCCTGCGTCGCTCTGTGCCATCCGTCAATTCCTCTTTGAAGTTGGTAGGTCAACCTGATTTCAATCTAACGCCAAGTTTCATTTCTCTTCAGCTTGTCTACACAATGCATGAGCAAACAATCATATTTGAATGAAATGACATAAGTTATTTACAATTATTCCAACAGCTACATCTGAAAGTGCGAGTTAAAACCTTACTATCCGAGGCACAGCTATTTATCAACAACACCCAGAAACCAAGCTTGTTTTAGATGGACTGATGCAAAGTGGAAAATGTTTGTAAATATTCCAGATTCTGATCATTTCGGATGGGTGGCCAAACAATTTTGGGAATATAGTGTGGGTTAGGGTCGCTGTTAAAGGGGAACATTATCAGCAGACCTATTGAATGTGCCGGAGTGTCTCCACATTTTACCGGCGATGACGGACATGGCACAGAGATGTATGGATAACCTGCAGATGCATTTGCAACGATAAAGTCAACGAAACCACAAAGGTGAGTTTTGTTGATGTTGTCGACTTATGTGCTAATCAGACATATTTGGTCGCGGCGTGACTGCCGGCTAATCAATGCTAACATCCTACGCTAATCGATGCTAACATGCTATTTACCGGGGGTGCTAAAGCAGACATGGCACAGAGATGTATGGATAACCTGCAGATGCATTTGCAACTATAAAGTCAACGAAATCACAAATGTGAGTTTTGTTGATGTGTACTGTCAGCTAATCGATGCTAACATGCTACGCTAATCGATGCTAACATGCTATTTACCGGCGGTGCTAAAGTAGAGATGGCACAGAGATGTATGGATAACCTGCAGATGCATTTGCAACTATAAAGTCAACGAAATCACAAAAGTGAGTTTTGTTGATGTGTACTGCCAGCTAATCGATGCTAACATGCTACGCTAATTGATGCTAACATGCTATTTACCGGGGGTGCTAAAGCAGACATGGCACAGAGATGTATGGATAACCTGCAGATGCATTTGCAACGATAAAGTCAACGAAACCACAAAGGTGAGTTTTGTTGATGTTGTCGACTTATGTGCTAATCAGACATATTTGGTCGCGGCGTGACTGCCGGTTAATCAATGCTAACATCCTACGCTAATCGATGCTAACATGCTATTTACCGGCAGTGCTAAAGCAGTCATGGCACAGAGATGTATGGATAACCTGCAGATGCATTTGCAACTGTAAATTCAACGAAATCACAAAGGTGAGTTTTGTTGATGTGTACTGCCAGCTAATCAATGCTAACATCCTACGCTAATCGATGCTAACATGCTATTTACCGGCAGTGCTAAAGCAGTCATGGCACAGAGATGTATGGATAACCTGCAGATGCATTTGCAACTATAAATTCAACGAAATCACAAAGGTGAGTTTTGTTGATGTGTACTGCCAGCTAATCGATGCTAACATGCTACGCTAATCGATGCTAACATGCTATTTACCGGCAGTGCTAAAGCAGACATGACACAGAGATGTATGGATAACCTGCAGATGCATTTGCAACTATAAAGTCAACGAAATCACAAAAGTGAGTTTTGTTGATGTGTACTGCCAGCTAATCGATGCTAACATGCTACGCTAATCGATGCTAACATGCTATTTACCGGCGGTGCTAAAGCAGTCATGGCACAGAGATGTATGGATAACCTGCAGATGCATTTGCAACTATAAAGTCAACGAAATCACAAAAGTGAGTTTTGTTGATGTGTACTGCCAGCTAATCGATGCTAACATGCTACGCTAATCGATGCTAACATGCTATTTACCGGCGGTGCTAAAGCAGACATGGATAACCTGCAGGTGCATTTGCAACTGTATTACGTTTCCTTCCACCCACATTTAATGCGAAACAAACACTTACTAATCGACGGATTTAAGTTGCTCCAGTGTCACAAGATGCCAAAGTCCTGATCGTTTGGTCCGCACATTTTACCGGCGATGCTAACGCAGCTATTCGGCCATAATCTGGCTATGAATAGCGTCAATAGTTTAAGTTTCTTCTTCAATACTTTCATACTCCAACCATCTGTTTCAATACATGCGTAATCTGTTGAATCGCTTAAGCCGCTGAAATCCGAGTCTGAATCCGAGCTAATGTCGCTATATCTTCCTGTGGTATTCGCCATTGTTTGTTTACATTGGCAGCACTGTGTGACGTCACAGGGAAATGGACGGTCGCATCGCAAATAGCGAAAATCAAGCACTTTAAAGCTTTTTTTAGGGCTGTTCGGGGACCGGTAAAATTTTGAAAAAAACTTCAAAAAATACAACAAGCCACTGGGAACTGATTTTTATTGTTTTTAACCCTTTTGAAATTGTGATAATGTTCCCCTTTAAAACCATACTATCCAAGGCGCAGCTATTTATCAACAACACCCGGACACCAAGCTTGTTTTAGATGGACTGATGCAAAGTGGTAAATGTTTGTGCATATCCCAGATTCTGTTCATTTCAGATGGGTGGCCAAACAATTTTGGCAATATAGTGTGGGTGATGGTCGCTGTTAAGACGTCCTCCTTCGTGATGGAGGTAGAGAGGTGGAGGTGGCTCTAGATGGACGGAGAGCAGAGGTTCTCGTCTCTATCTCCAACCCGCTGGTTTTGCATCGAGACATCTTTCTTACATTGTTCATTCAAGGATGACGACGGCTAAGAGAAATGTTTACATATGAGAAAAGATGTGAAAAGTTCAGGAGAGAGAGAGGGGGTGGGGGGGGGGGAGTTTGTTGAGCACACAGCCATGCTTGGGCTTGCTGAATAATTTACCCGGGTGCTCGCATGAGTTCACTGCTGCAGGTATTGCAAACGACGGCTCGCGCGGAATAGAATTGTTTTTCTTCGTCTGCTTTTGTTTCTTTTCTCTCCCAATGTTTGCACTTCTTTAAATTTATTTCCCCCTAAACCCCCCCCACTCCTCTCCATTCTGATTACAGCCTGCTGTGCTTAATGAGATTTTTTTTTTCCACCACCTTCTTATGTTCCCTCAAGCCATAATTATTATTAGGGTCCGCCAGGCCCATTGCAAAGGACTCCAAAAGAGTAACTATACCCCAAAAATGAAAATTGCGCTCTAGCGCCCCCTAGAAAGAAAAAAAAACCCAGACTGCTTGTAATTTCCGTTAGGAATGTCGTAGAGACATGAAACAAAAACCTCTATGTAGGGCTGACTTAGACGTACATTTCATAATTTTACTTTCTAGGGCAAAAATCAACAAAAATTTTGCAAAAACCCATTCAAAGCAACATTTGCGCAAAAAAATCATTTTTGGCCTCTTTGAGCTGTAATTTGACCCCCTTAAAATGCTTCAAAACTCACCAAACTTGGCACTCACATCAAAACTGGCAAAAAAGTGCGATCCAATACAAAAAACAAAGCCCGAAACTCAAAATTGCACTCTAGCGCATTTTTTCAATAAAACAGAAAAAACTACTCCTAGGAAGAAAACCAAGACAAAATTGCTTGTAACTTCCTGGAGGAATGTCGGACAGAGATGAAACAAAAACCTCTATGTAGGTCTCACTTAGACCTACATTTCATTTTTTTTTTTCCTTCCTTTCACCTCTTGTCCTTGCTGGCCTCAGTTTGACCATTAAGGCTACCAACAAAGCTCCGCTGATATGTGCTGCTCATCTTTCATTTATTATATTTATTACTACATGTTATCTTTTTGGACTGACCTGAATTTTTATCTGTACAATATAAATCATTTTATAATTTTACTTTCTACGGCAAAAATCAACAAAAATTTTGCAAAAACCCATTCAAAGCAAAATTTGCGCAAAAAAATCATTTTTGGCCTCTTTGAGCTGTAATTTGACCCCCTTAAAATGCTTCAAAACGCACCAAACTTGGCACACACATCAACACTGGCGAAAATTGCGATCTAATACAAAAACCAAAGCCCAAAACTCAAAATTGCACTCTTGCGCATTTGTTCAATAAAACACAGAAAAAACTGCTCCTAGGAAGAAAACAAAGACAAAATTGCTTGTAACTCCCGGGAGGAATGTCGGACAGACAAGAAAAAAAAACCTCTATGTAGGTCTCACTTAGACCTACATTTCATTTTTTTTTTATTCCTTCCTTTCACCTCTTGTCCTTGCTGGCCTCAGTTTGACCATTAAGGCTACCAACAAAGCTCCGCTGATATGTGCTACTCATCTTTCATTCATTATATTTATTACTACGTGTTATCTTTTTGGACTGACCTGACTTTTTATCTGTACAATACAAATCATTTTAGAATTTCACTTTCTACGGCAAAAATCAAAAAAAATTGGGCAAAAACCCATTCAAAGCTAAATTTTCGCAAAAATTTAATTTTTGGCCTCTTTGAGCTGTAGTTTGACCCTCCTTAAAATGCTTCAAAACTCACCAAACTTGGCACTCACATCAAAACTGGCAAAAAAGTGCGATCTAATACAAAAAACAAAGCCCAAAACTCAAAATTGCACTCTAGCGCATTTTTTCAATAAAACAGAAAAAACTACTCTTAGGAAGAAAACAAAAACAAAATTGCTTGTAACTTCCGGGAGGAATGTCGGACATACATGAAACAAAAACCTCTATGTAGGTCTCACTTAGACCTACATTTCATTGTTTTTATTCCTTCCTTTCACCTCTTGTCCTTGCTGGCCTCAGTTTGACCATTAAGGCTACCAACAAAGCTCCGCTGATATGTGCTGCTCATCTTTCATTCATTATATTTATTACTACGTGTTATCTTTTTGGACTGACCTGAATTTTTATCTGTACAATATAAATCATTTTATAATTTCACTTTCTACGGCAAAAATCAACAAAAATTGGGCAAAAACCCATTCAAAGCTAAATTTTCGCAAAAATTTAATTTTTGGCCTCTTTGAGCTGTAGTTTGACCCTCCTTAAAATGCTTCAAAACTCACCAAACTTGGCACTCACATCAAAACTGGCAAAAAAGTGCGATCTAATACAAAAAACAAAGCCCAAAACTCAAAATTGCACTCTAGCGCATTTTTTCAATAAAACAGAAAAAACTACTCCTAGGAAGAAAACAAAAACAAAATTGCTTGTAACTTCCGGGAGGAATGTCGGACATACATGAAACAAAAACCTCTATGTAGGTCTCACTTAGACCTACATTTCATTGTTTTTATTCCTTCCTTTCACCTCTTGTCCTTGCTGGCCTCAGTTTGACCATTAAGGCTACCAACAAAGCTCCGCTGATATGTGCTGCTCATCTTTCATTCATTATATTTATTACTACGTGTTATCTTTTTGGACTGACCTGAATTTTTATCTGTACAATATAAATCATTTTATAATTTCACTTTCTACGGCAAAAATCAACAAAAATTGGGCAAAAACCCATTCAAAGCTAAATTTTCGCAAAAAAGGAATTTTTGGCCTCTTTGAGCTGTAATTTGACCCACTTAAAATGCTTCAAAACTCACCAAACTTGGCACACACGTCAAAACTGGCAAAAATTGCGATCTAATACAAAAACCAAACCCCAAAACTCAAAATTGCACTCTAGCGCATTTTTTCAATAAAACACAGAAAAAACTGCTCCTAGGAAGAAAACAAAGACAAAATTGCTTGTAACTCCCGGGAGGAATGTCGGACAGACATGAAACAAAAACCTCTATGTAGGTCTCACTTAGACCTACATTTCATTTTTTTTCCCTTCCTTTCACCTCTTGTCCTTGCTGGCCTCAGTTTGACCATTAAGGCTACCAACAAAGCTCCGCTGATATGTGCTGCTCATCTTTCATTCATTATATTTATTACTACGTGTTATCTTTTTGGACTGACCTGAATTTTTATCTGTACAATATAAGTCATTTTATAATTTCACTTTCTACGGCAAAAATCAACAAAAATTGGGCAAAAACCCATTCAAAGCTAAATTTTCGCAAAAAAGGAATTTTTGGCCTCTTTGAGCTGTAATTTGACCCACTTAAAATGCTTCAAAACTCACCAAACTTGGCACACACGTCAAAACTGGCAAAAATTGCGATCTAATACAAAAACCAAACCCCAAAACTCAAAATTGCACTCTAGCGCATTTTTTCAATAAAACACAGAAAAAACTGCTCCTAGGAAGAAAACAAAGACAAAATTGCTTGTAACTCCCGGGAGGAATGTCGGACAGACATGAAACAAAAACCTCTATGTAGGTCTCACTTAGACCTACATTTCATTTTTTTTTCCTTCCTTTCACCTCTTGTCCTTGCTGGCCTCAGTTTGACCATTAAGGCTACCAACAAAGCTCCGCTGATATGTGCAGCTCATCTTTCATTCATTATATTTATTACTACGTGTTATCTTTTTGGACTGACCTGAATTTTTATCTGTACAATATAAATCATTTCATAATTTTACTTTCTACGGCAAAAATCAACACAAATTTTGCAAAAACCCATTCAAAGCAAAATTTTCGCAAAAAATGAATATTTGGCCTCTTTGAGCTGTAGTTTGACCCTCCTTAAAATGCTTCAAAACTCACCAAACTTGGCACACACATCAAGACTGGCGAAAATTGCGATCTAATACAAAAACCAAAGCCCAAAACTCAAAATTGCACTCTTGCGCATTTTTTCAATAAAACACAGAAAAAAAATGCTCCTGGGAAGAAAACAAAGACAAAATTGCTTGTAACTTCCGGGAGGAATGTCGGACAGACATGAAACAAAAACCTCTATGTAGGTCTCACTTAGACCTACATTTCATTTTTATTTTTTCCTTCCTTTCACCTCTTGTCCTTGCTGGCCTCAGTTTGACCACTAAGGCTACGAACAAAGCTCCGCTGATATGTGCTACTCATCTTTCATTCATTATATTTATTACTACGTGTTATCTTTTTGGACTGACCTGAATTTTTATCTGTACAATATAAATCATTTTATAATTTCACTTTCTACGGCAAAAATCAACAAAAATTGGGCAAAAACCCATTCAAAGCTAAATTTTCGCAAAAAAGGAATTTTTGGCCTCTTTGAGCTGTAATTTGACCCACTTAAAATGCTTCAAAACTTACCAAACTTGGCACACACGTCAAAACTGGCAAAAATTGCGATCTAATACAAAAACCAAACCCCAAAACTCAAAATTGCACTCTAGCGCATTTTTTCAATAAAACACAGAAAAAACTGCTCCTAGGAAGAAAACAAAGACAAAATTGCTTGTAACTCCCGGGAGGAATGTCGGACAGACATGAAACAAAAACCTCTATGTAGGTCTCACTTAGACCTACATTTCATTTTTTTTCCCTTCCTTTCACCTCTTGTCCTTGCTGGCCTCAGTTTGACCATTAAGGCTACCAACAAAGCTCCGCTGATATGTGCTGCTCATCTTTCATTCATTATATTTATTACTACGTGTTATCTTTTTGGACTGACCTGAATTTTTATCTGTACAATATAAGTCATTTTATAATTTCACTTTCTACGGCAAAAATCAACAAAAATTGGGCAAAAACCCATTCAAAGCTAAATTTTCGCAAAAAAGGAATTTTTGGCCTCTTTGAGCTGTAATTTGACCCACTTAAAATGCTTCAAAACTCACCAAACTTGGCACACACGTCAAAACTGGCAAAAATTGCGATCTAATACAAAAACCAAACCCCAAAACTCAAAATTGCACTCTAGCGCATTTTTTCAATAAAACACAGAAAAAACTGCTCCTAGGAAGAAAACAAAGACAAAATTGCTTGTAACTCCCGGGAGGAATGTCGGACAGACATGAAACAAAAACCTCTATGTAGGTCTCACTTAGACCTACATTTCATTTTTTTTTCCTTCCTTTCACCTCTTGTCCTTGCTGGCCTCAGTTTGACCATTAAGGCTACCAACAAAGCTCCGCTGATATGTGCAGCTCATCTTTCATTCATTATATTTATTACTACGTGTTATCTTTTTGGACTGACCTGAATTTTTATCTGTACAATATAAATCATTTCATAATTTTACTTTCTACGGCAAAAATCAACACAAATTTTGCAAAAACCCATTCAAAGCAAAATTTTCGCAAAAAATGAATTTTTGGCCTCTTTGAGCTGTAGTTTGACCCTCCTTAAAATGCTTCAAAACTCACCAAACTTGGCACACACATCAAGACTGGCGAAAATTGCGATCTAATACAAAAACCAAAGCCCAAAACTCAAAATTGCACTCTTGCGCATTTTTTCAATAAAACACAGAAAAAAAATGCTCCTGGGAAGAAAACAAAGACAAAATTGCTTGTAACTTCCGGGAGGAATGTCGGACAGACATGAAACAAAAACCTCTATGTAGGTCTCACTTAGACCTACATTTCATTTTTATTTTTTCCTTCCTTTCACCTCTTGTCCTTGCTGGCCTCAGTTTGACCACTAAGGCTACGAACAAAGCTCCGCTGATATGTGCTACTCATCTTTCATTCATTATATTTATTACTACGTGTTATCTTTTTGGACTGACCTGAATTTTTATCTGTACAATATAAATCATTTTTTAATTTTACTTTCTACGGCAAAAATCAACAAACATTTTGCAAAAACCCATTCAAGGCAAAATTTTCGCAAAAAATGAATTTTTGGCCTCTTTGAGCTGTAGTTTGACCCTCCTTAAAATGCTTCAAAACTCACCAAACTTGGCAAATACGTCAAAACTGGCAAAAATTGCGATCTAATACAAAAACCAAACCCCAAAACTCAAAATTGCACTCTAGCGCAATTTTTCAATAAAACACAGAAAAAACTGCTCCTAGGAAGAAAACAACAAAAACCTCTATGTAGGTCTCACTTAGACCTATATTTCGTTTTTTTTTTATTCTTTCCTTTCACCTCTTGTCCTTGCTGGCCTCAGTTTGACCATTAAGGCTACCAACAAAGCTCTGCTGATATGTGCTGCTCATCTTTCATTCATTATATTTATTACTACGTGTTATCTCTTTGGACTGACCTGAAATTTTATCTGTACAATACAAAGACTTTTTTGGACATGATTATAGTCCTCTTAACATGAAATAACACCCATATATGTTACGAAATATGAGCGTGGATCCCAAGGATGCAGAGACGTATTTTGGTTGTAGTAAAGTGGGACGTAGCCAAAACAAAAGGCGATGGTGGAAATACAAAAACACACCATGAAGAACAACTATATCAAACAACCACAAATAGAACAGAAAACGCTAGGAACAATACAGGCTGGGAAAAATACCAAACAGGGGTACAAAGTACAAAAATAAGGACGCTAGGCGAAGCTAGTGTAATTTACTTCAAAAACGAAGTAAAACAAAATGCTAACTAAAGGCGCGAGACCATGGGTGTCAAACTCTGGCCCCCCGTGTAATTTCACCTGGCCCTTGAGGCAATATCAAATTAACATTAGAGCTGGCCCGCCGCTTTAACACCGCATTCACCGCTAATAGTCTTACTTGCCAACCCTCCCGATTTTCCCGGGAGACTCCCTAAGTTCAGTGTCCCTCCCGAATTTCATCCCCGGACAACAATATTTGGGGTGGGCTTTAAAGGCACTGCCTTTGATGTTCTCTACAACCTGTCTCCACGTCCACTTTTCCTCCATACAAACAGAGTGCCGGCCCAGTCACATAATATATGCGGCTTATACTCACACACAAGTGAATGCAATGCATACTTGGTCAACAGCCGTACAGGTCACACCGAGGGTGGCCGTATAAACACTGTTACAAATATGCGCCACACTGTGAACCCACACCAAACAAGAATGACACATTTCGGGAGAACATCCGCACCGTAACACAACAGAACCGATATCCAAAACGCCTTGCAGCACTAACTCTTCCGGGACGCTACAATACACACCCCCCCCCCCGCTATCACCGAACCCCGTCCACCTCAACCCCACCGCCGAAAAGAGGCATTCATAGCGGTATAGCTCGGTTGGTAGAGCGCCCTTGCCAGCAACTCGAGGGTTGCAGGTTCGATCCCCGCTTCCGCCATCCCAGTCACTGCCGTTGTGTCCTTGGGCAAGAGACTTTACCCACCTGCTCCCAGTGCCACCCACACTGCTTTAAATGTAACTTAGATATTGGGTTTCACTATGTAAAGCGCTTTGAGTCACTAGAGAAAAGCGCTATATAAATATAATTCACTTCACTTCATCCATCCGTCCTTCTATTTACTACCGCTTATTCCCTTTTTGGGGTCGCTGAGGCGCTGGCGCCTATCTCAGCTACAATCGAGGGGGAAGGCGGGGTACACCGTGGACAAGTAGCCACCTCATCGCAGGGCCAACACAGATAGACAGACAACATTCACACTCACATTCAGGGCCAATTTGGTGTTGCCAATCAACAATTTTAATTTCAATTTTCTTTGATATGCCATTGATATTTTTGAGTTATTATTATTTGAAACTGGATTTTGCATGTCACTATAAAGTTATATAAGCCTTGCTTTTTCAATATTCGATGCAAAACTTGTTTGGGTCCCTATTAGTGATTCCTAGAGCCCAAAAAAAGTCTGCGGGCTATTGAGCGTTTTCCGTTCGGGCTCCAGTACTCTGGAATGCCCTCCCGGTAACAGTTCGAGATGCTACCTCAGTAGAAGCATTTAAGTCTCACCTTAAAACTCATCTGGATACTCTAGCCTTTAAATAGACCTCCTTTTTAGACCAGTTGATCTGCCGCTTCTTTTCTTTTTCCTATGTCCCCCCTCCCTTTTGGAGGGGGTCCGGTCCGATGACCATGGATGAAGTCGAGACCCAGGATGGACCGCTCGCCTGTGTATCGGTTGGGGACATCTCTACGCTGCTGATCCGCCTCCGCTTGAGATGGTTTCCTGTGGACGGGACTCTCGCTGCTGTCTTGGATCCGCTTTGAACTGAACTCTCGCGGCTGTGTTGGAGCCACTATGGATTGAACTTTTACAGTATCATGTTAGACCCGCTCGACATCCATTGCTTTCGGTCCCCTAGAGGGGGGGGGGTTGCCCACATCTGAGGTCCTCTCCAAGGTTTCTCATAGTCAGCATTGTCACTGGTGTCCCACTGGGTGTGAGTTTTCCTTGACCTTTTGTGGGTTCTTCCAAGGATGTTGTAGTCGTAATGGTTTGTACAGTCCTTTGAGACATTTGTGACTTAGGGCTATATAAATAAACATTGATGGATTGATTGATGAACAAGGGTGTGTAGAGGGTGATGTCGCCAGGCTGACTGCCTGGCAACTACAGGCTTAAATAGTCCTGCGATTATTGAGAGGTGTGTGAGTCCAAACAGATGAGCCAGGTGAAACTAATGGTTGTCGTGGAAACTAAAACAAACCAGGGTGCGCAAAAGGAGGAACTAATGGAGTCAAAAACAAAACCGAACATAACCCAGGATGGACCGCTTGGCTGTGTATCGGTTGGGGACATCTCTACGCTGCTGATCCGCCTCCGCTTGAGATGGTTTCCTGTGGACGGGACTCTCGCTGCTGTCTTGGATCCGCTTTGAACTGAACTCTCGCGGCTGTGTTGGAGCCACTATGGATTGAACTTTCACAGTATCATGTTAGACCCGCTCGACATCCATTGCTTTCGGTCCCCTAGAGGGGGGGGGTTGCCCACATCTGAGGTCCTCTCCAAGGTTTCTCATAGTCAGCATTGTCACTGGCGTCCCACTGGGTGTGAATTCTCCCTGCCCACTGGGTGTGAGTTTTCCTTGCCCTTTTGTGGGTTCTTCCGAGGATGTTGTAGTCGTAATGATTTGTGCAGTCCTTTGAGACATCTGTGATTTGGGGCTATATAAATAAACATTGATTGATTGGTTGATATTAAAAGGTTCATTTGTTCAACCTCGGCCCGCGGCTTTGTTCGGTTTTAAATGTTGGCCCCACTCTGTGTTTGAGTTTGACACCCCTGCTCTAGACTAAGCTAGAATATAACAGTCGAACCTGAGACGGACGAGAAAGACTGCTAGTGTGAAGGAGGCCAAGACACATGCGAGTTGAAACTTGCAGTGGACACAAAGTTCCGGCACTGACAGGCCGTCAGCACCCAGACTAAGTAGGCCACCTTTAATCAAGTTCAGGTGTGCAAGATTGCCCGGCGTCAGCTGCACTCCAGACCGCGGGCGAGAGCGAGAGTCAACATGACGTGCAAACCGACAGAAAAAAACGAGGAAAATTCAGTTCGCCACAATATAGGAGCCCTGAGTGTGTTCTCCTGTATAGTAGAAAACGGGATTCATACGGCCCCATTCATCGCGGTTTACCTGACACATGAAACGTAAACAATTAAGGGGTGACACTAGCTTTAATGTCTTTAATGTCTTTAATGTCCTCTGTGTTCTTTGATGTTTGATGTTTCCCTCTTACACACATGGAAGAGGGATGTGTACCATGGTTATGAGTTGTTTTTTTATTTTTGTTTATTTATTTGTTTTTTTCCCTTGGCCTCAGTCTGCACCTCCTCTCCAGGACCCAGGCAAAGACCGATTTTTTAAAAATTTTATTTTAATCTTCTATTTTTTTCTCCCCCCCTTTGTTTACCTTTATCTCATCTTTTTTTGTAAGGGGCGCTGGAAGCCGGCAGACCCGTCAGCAATCCTGTTCTGTCTCCCTATAATGTTTGTCTAAACTTGAATGGGATTGTGCTGAAAATTTTAATTTTCCTGAAGGAACTCTCCTGACGGAATAAATAAAGTACTATCTAATCTATCAATCTATCTAGCTACCTTTGCCATCAGACGTCTGTTTCAAAATGTGTTTTAAGATGTGGATATGTTTTGTCTGGTAAAGATACAGTGGCAGCATATGTTGTTCCAAAACCTGTATGTACCTTTAAGCATTAATGGTGCCTTCACAGATGTGTAAGTTACCCATGCCTTGGGCACTAATACACCCCCATACCATCACACATGCTGGCTTTTCAACTTTGCGTCGATAACAGTCTGGATAGTTTGCTTCCCGGATGACACAATGTCGAATATTTCCAAAAACAATTTGAAATGTGGACTCGTCAGACCACAGAAAACTTTTCCACCTTACATCAGTCCATTTTAGGTCATCTCGGGCCCAGAAAAGCAAAGCGGCATTTCTGGATGTTGTTGATAAATGGATTTCGCTTTGCATAGTAGAGCTTTAACTTGCACTTACAGATGTAGCGACCAACTGTTTTTAGGAACAGTGGTTTTCTGAAGTGTTCCTGAGCCCATGTGGTGATATCCTTTAGAAATTGATGTCGTTTTTTGAGGGATCGAAGGTCACGGTCATTCCGTGTTAGTTTCCGGCCATGCCGCTTGGATGGTTCGCTTCCCCTTTGGTCCGGATGACACGATGTCAAATATTTCCAAAAACGATTTGAAACGTGGACTCGTCAGACCACAGAACACTTTTCCACTTTGCATCAGTCCATCTTAGATGATCACTAGCCCAGAGAAGCCGGCGGCATTTCTGGATGTTGTTGATAAATGGCTTTCGCTTTGCAAAGTAGAGCTTTAACTTGCACTTACAGATGTAGTGACCAACTGTATTTAGTGATAGTGGTTTTCTGTAGTGTTCCTGAGCCCATGTGGTGATATCCTTCAGAGATTGGTGTCTGAAATAAATGCACCTGGGGATCCACACTTTAGCCCTATGTCCAAGCTCAGGTGACTCACAAGGCTTTTATTCCCCCAAGTGAATATTAGTCACTGCTGCCTTCCGCTTCAAAGTTGTTCTCCTTTCGTGAACGTCAAGATTCGACTTTGTGCAACGAACGACAAACTGTATTTAGTGACAGTGGTTTTCTGAAGTGTTCCTGAGCCCATGTGGTGATATCCTTTAGAGATTGATGTCGGTTTTTGATACAGTGCCGTCTGAGGGATGGAAGGTCACGGTCATTCAATGTTGGTTTCCGGCCATGCCGCTTACGTGGAGTGATTTCTCCAGATTCTCTGAACCTTTTGATGATATTATGGAGCGTAGATGTTGAAATCCCTAAATTTCTTGCAATTGCACTTTGAGAAACGTTGTTCTTAAACTGTTTGACTATTTGCTCACACAGTTGTGGACAAAGGGGTGTACCTCGCCCCATCCTTTCTTGTGAAAGACTGAGCATTTTTTGGGGAAGCTGTTTTTATACCCAATCATGGCACCCACCTGTTCCCAATTAGCCTGCACACCTGCGGGATGTTCCACATAAGCGTTTGATGAGCATTCCTCAACTTTATCAGTATTTATGGCCACCTTTCCCAACGTCTTCGTCAGGTGTTGCTGGCATCAAATTCTAAAGTTAATGATTATTTGCAACAACAAAATAAAAGTTTATCAGTTTGAACATCAAATATGTTGTCTTTGTAGCATATTCAACTGAATATGGGTTGAAAATTATTTGCAAATCATTGTATTCTGTTTATATTTACATCTAACACAATTTCCCAACTCATATGGAAACGGGGTGTGTATGTAATAGAAATGTGTAAGGGGGAAGGGTGTATGGTGTGTTTGGTCATTAAATATGTATTCTGATATATGTTCTTCATAGAAAATGAGCCAAAGTCAGTCAGTCTGAAAAAATAATTCATTGTGAATGTGAGTGTGAATGTTGTCTGTCTGTCTGTGTTGGCCCTGCTATGAGGTGGCCACTTGCCCAGGGTGTACCCCGCCTTCCCCCCGATTGTAGCTGAGATAGGCACCAGCGCCCCCCGCGACCCCAAAAGGGAATAAGCGGTAGAAAATGGATGGATGGCTGGGTTCCCACAGACCTGAACACCACACAAAGTGTTGGGAGCAGGTGAGTAAAGTGTTTTTCCCAAGGGGCGGTTTAGCTCGGTTGGTAGAGTGGCCGTGCCAGCAACTTGAGGGTTGCAGGTTCGATTCCCGCTTCCGCCATCCTAGTCACTGCCGTTGTGTCCTTGGGCAAGACACTTTACCCACCTGCTCCCAGTGCCACCCACACTGGTTTAAATGTAACTTAGATATTGGGTTTCACTATGTAAAGCGCTTTGAGTCACTAGAGAAAAAGCGCTATTTAAATATAATTCACTTCACTTCACAATGGCAGTGAGTAGGACGGCGGAAGTGGGGATCGAACCTGGATCCCTCAAGTTGCTGGCACGGCCACTCTACCATCCGAACTATACCTATCAATCAATCAATCAATGTTTATTTATATAGCCCCAAATCACAAATGTCTCAAAGGACTGCACAAATCATTACGACTACAACATCCTCGGAAGAACCCACAAAAGGGCAAGGAAAACTCACACCCAGTGGGCAGGGAGAATTCACATCCAGTGGGACGCCAGTGACAATGCTGACTATGAGAAACCTTGGAGAGGACCTCAGATGTGGGCAACCCCCCCCCCTCTAGGGGACCGAAAGCAATGGATGTCGAGCGGGTCTAACATGATACTGTGAAAGTTCAATCCATAGTGGCTCCAACACAGCCGCCAGAGTTCAGTTCAAAGCGGATCCAAGACAGCAGCGAGAGTCCCGTCCACAGGAAACCATCTCAAGCGGATCAGCAGCGTAGAGATGTCCCCAACCGATACAGGCGAGCGGTCCATCCTGGCTCTCGACTCTGGACAGCCAGTACTTCATCCATGGTCATCGGACAAGGGAGGGGGGGACATAGGAGAAAGAAAAGAAGCATTATCCATGCGTTTGTTACGTCTCGTCTCGATTACTGTAACGTATTATTTTCGGGTCTCCCCATGTCTAGCATTAAAAGATTACAGTTGGTACAAAATGCGGCTGCTAGACTTTTGACAAGAACAAGAAAGTTTGATCATATTACGCCTGTACTGTATATACCTTTATATACATATATACATACATATATACCTATACTGTATATAC
This sequence comes from Nerophis ophidion, assembly GCF_033978795.1. Taxonomy (NCBI): domain Eukaryota; kingdom Metazoa; phylum Chordata; class Actinopteri; order Syngnathiformes; family Syngnathidae; genus Nerophis; species Nerophis ophidion. The sequence goes on along the minus strand of NC_084633.1, from coordinate 19,063,205 downwards.
CTTTATATACATATATACATACATATATACCTATACTGTATATACCTTTATATACATATATACATACATATATACCTATACTGTATATACCTTTATATACATATATACATACATATATACCTATACTGTATATACCTTTATATACATATATACATACATATATACCTATACTGTATATACCTTTATATACATATATACATACATATATACCTATACTGTATATACCTTTATATACATATATACATACATATATACCTATACTGTATATACCTTTATATACATATATACATACATATATACCTATACTGTATATACCTTTATATACATATATACATACATATATACCTATACTGTATATACCTTTATATACATATATACATACATATATACCTATACTGTATATACCTTTATATACATATATACATACATATATACCTATACTGTATATACCTTTATATACATATATACATACATATATACCTGTACTGGCTCACCTGCACTGGCTTCCTGTGCACTTAAGATGTGACTTTAAGGTTTTACTACTTACGTATAAAATACTACACGGTCTAGCTCCAGTCTATCTTGCCGATTGTATTGTACCATATGTCCCGGCAAGAAATCTGCCTTCAAAAGACTCCGGCTTATTAGTGATTCCTAGAGCTCAAAAAAAGTCTGCGGGCTATAGAGCGTTTTCCGTTCGGGCTCCAGTACTCTGGAATGCCCTCCCGGTAACAGTTCGAGATGCTACCTCAGTAGAAGCATTTAAGTCTCATCTTAAAACTCATCTGTATACTCTAGCCTTTAAATAGACCTCCTTTTTAGACCAGTTGATCTGCCGCTTCTTTTCTTTCTCCTATGTCCCCCCCTCCCTTGTGGAGGGGGTCCGGTCCGATGACCATGGATGAAGTACTGACTGTCCAGAGTCGAGACCCAGGATGGACCGCTCGTCGGGACCCAGGATGGACCGCTCGCCTGTATCGGTTGGGGACATCTCTACGCTGCTGATCCGCTTGAGATGGTTTCCTGTGGACGGGACTCTCACTGCTGTCTTGGAGCCACTATGGATTGAACTTTCACAGTATCATGTTAGACCCGCTCGACATCCATTGCTTTCGGTCCCCTAGAGGGGGGGGGTTGCCCACATCTGAGGTCCTCTCCAAGGTTTCTCATAGTCAGCATTGTCACTGGCGTCCCACTGAATGTGAATTCTCCCTGCCCACTGGGTGTGAGTTTTCCTTGCCCTTTTGTGGGTTCTTCCGAGGATGTTGTAGTCGTAATGATTTGTGCAGTCCTTTGAGACATTTGTGATTTGGGGCTATATAAATAAACATTGATTGATTGATTGATTGAAGCGGCAGATCAACTGGTCTAAAAAGGAGGTCTATTTAAAGGCTAGAGTATACAGATGAGTTTTAAGGTGAGACTTAAATACCTGTCTATGTTACTGTTCAAACTGTGTGTAATGTTACAGTCGTCAGTGTTGTGATCCGGCTTCCGGATCACACATTTCTAGTATGTCTAGTCCCCTTTTGTATTGTTCTATGTTTTGATCATGTTTTGGACTCTACCGATCCCGTTTGTTAGCGCACTTCCTTGTTTTGTACCGTCACCATGGCAACCTAACTACGCCTCCTGCACGGACTCACTACGCACACCTGTTTTGAATTATGTGTGTTGTATTTAAGACCACCTGCTACCTTAGTTCCTCCCGGCTGTTTCGTTTTGCCCGCGCAACAAGTTACGATCCGTTATTCTTCGTTGTTTTTACTCTGCTAAGTTTTAGCTTAGTTTTCCGCGCGCGCGGCTCGCGTTGCTTATGGACTTTTGAACTCTAGCCTTGCTGCAAGTAGCATTTAGCTTTCCGTGCGGTGCCACGCCTTTTCTTTTCCTTTGTCAAGTGTTTTGTTGTGTTTTGTTATCAAATCTGGTTCCTACCTCCACTCCTGCTTGCTCCCGTCTTTGGCATCTTGGGGCCGACACCTCCACGCATCACAATGCGTCCACCAAATCGTAACAGTCAGGGTTATTTGTTGACCAACCCCGTGATGCAGAGAAGGAGGCGGGCATTGAATGGGAAAACATGATTTAATTTAAATAATAGAACAAGAACAAACAAAAAGCACGCACGTGGGCGGAATAACAAACTAAGAGAGCTAGCACTGGGAGCTAGAAAAACAAAAAGGAACTTTAGCATGGAAGCTAGAGGGTAACAAACCGAAAAACTGGAAATAGCTAATGGCTAACAAAACAGCTTACCGCTACGACGACCAGGACAAGATGTAGCACGGCAGGTAATAGCTGAAATGATGCCAGACACGACAGGTAGCAAAGAAACAAGAGTGACATGAAGTGAAGTGAATTATATTTATATAGCGCTTTACATAGTGACACCCAATATCTAAGTTACATTCAAACCAGTGTGGGTGGCACTGGGAGCAGGTGGGTAAAGTGTCTTGCCCAAGGACACAACGGCAGTGACTAGGATGGCGGAAGCGGGAATCGAACCTGCAACCCTCATGTTGCTGGCACGGCCACTCTACCAACCGAACACTAAGAGGCAACGACAATACAATAGAATGATCCAGCAAACTGACACAAGACAAAGGAGGTACAAATAGGAGCCGGCTGATTGGCAACAGGTGTGGCCAGATGCCAATCAGCCGCAGCTGAGGGGGAACACAGCACTCAGGGAACAAGACAGGAAGCTGACAAAATAAGAGCACTAGACAGGAAATACTAAACACACTGAGGAGGAACACAGCACTCAGGGAACAAGACAGGACACTGACAAAATAAGAGCACTAGACAGGAAATACTAAACACACTGAGGAGGAACACAGCACTCAGGGAACAAGACAGGAAGCTGACAAAATAAGAGCACTAGACAGGAAATACTAAACACACTGAGGAGGAACACAGCACTCAGGGAACAAGACAGGACACTGACAAAATAAGAGCACTAGACAGGAAATACTAAACACACTGAGGAGGAACACAGCACTCAGGGAACAAGACAGGACACTGACAAAATAAGAGCACTAGACAGGAAATACTAAACACACTGAGGAGGAACACAGCACTCAGGGAACAAGACAGGACGCTGACAAAATAAGAGCACTAGACAGGAAATACTAAACACACTGAGGTGGAACACAGCACTCAGGGAACAAGACAGGAAGCTGACAAATTAAGAGCACTTGACAGGAACTAAAAGACAGGAAATGCAGAGGAAAAAACTAAAACATAGACAAACTGTCAGGGTCAAGCCTGACAACAGTGGCCAAATATACTAATTGTACTTGTTAAATAAAACCTCCGCCTTGTTTTTAATGACGACTTTGGCCTACTGCGCTACTGTAGTTTAATGTTAATCAAAAATGTCCGTGCAAAATACAAACCTACATTTTATGGGAAGAAAAGTTTGCAGCGGGAAGTTGAAAAACTTGCTAAGATCAAAGTTGCATTTCTGTCCTGCATTTGTGTTTTGGCAGCACCTGTTGAGTTGTGTAACTAACTCTGCACCAGTGGGAGGAATACATTTATTGTAGCGCGTGCTGTAGATGCAGCCCTGTTTCCTGATTCTTTAAGATGCAGATGAAGTCAGGTTGTTTCATCAACATCTGCGCTATCTACTGGAAGTATCACCCTTGCAACAACACATCAACTCGGGCCTGTGAAGATTCCGGGTCTACTTTTAAAACACTTCCTGGTGATCGAAATCAGAGGTTTCTTAACCTTGTGGACAAATACTGACACCGGTTTTATTAATCTCACTCTTGATTTTAATGATATTCAATAATCATGTCAGGATTCAGTACTATACCGCCTCTGAAAAGTACGCAATCTATTTGACAAATGTCACAATTTTGCATTAAAAAGTAAACATTTTACGATAAAAATATTGCGATGTTACAGAAACAGAAGGAATACGATAATTTGTTCCCAATTTTATAAATAAAAGTCGACACATTGTGAGAAAAAGACTGCTTTTAGTTATGTTATTTTACATTTTTTGGTTTGTAATTGTTTTTTAATCTTAATTTTTTACTAGAAGTTATTACGGTATGTCTCTATATACATATTTTTTTAATGTATTTGTTTCATTAATTATGGCCAAAGGGGCGCATTTTAATTTCTTACACACACTTGTTATTTCATATGTTGACAATGTTGTCAAAAAAGGTTTCACAAGAAAAACTTAGAATTTAAGCAGTATTATAACAAAAGTCGTCATTTTACTCAACGCAAGTCCAAATTTTACAAGAAAAAATGAACATTTGTGCGATGTTGTGATAAAAGTTGGAATTGTACTCGATAACAGTCGCAGTTTTACAAGGTAAGCTTAAAGCGTTAGCAATTTTATGAAAAGAGTCGTAATTGTACTCGACAAAAGTCACAATTTTATAAGAAGACTTCAAAATGTTGGCAAGTTATAATAATACCTGGAATTTTATTTGCAAAATAAGGACAAAAGTCATAATTTTACTCAAAAAATGTCACTTTTACAACAAAAAATTTGGGGCAATATTGTGACGAAAGTCTGAATTTTATACCAAAAATGTCACCGTTTTGCATTAAAAAGTAAGAATGTTACTATAAAAAAGTAATAATTTTACAAAAAAATATTGAAATGTTACAGAAATATGAGAAATTATTTAAAAAAATGTAAAAACAATAGTCGACACATTGTGAGAAAAAGACAGATTCTGGTTATTTATTTAAATGTTTTGTTTGTAATTGTTTTTTAATCTTCATTCTTTACTTCAAGTTATTACAGTATATGTCTCTAAATATATATTTATTTTATGTATTTTTTTCATAAATTTTGGCCAAAGAGGGCGCATTTCAATTTCTTACACACACTTGTTATTTCATATGTTGACAATGTTGTCAAAAATGAGTTGGAATTTCCCAAAAAAGGTTTTACAAGAAAAACTTAGAATTTAGGCAGTATTTTAATAAAAGTTGTCATTTTACTCAACGCAAGTCCAAATTTTACAAGAAAAACTAAACATTTGTGCGATGTTGTGATAAAAGTTGGAATTGTACTCGATAACAGTCGCAGTTTTACAAGGTAAGCTTAAAGTGTTGGCAATTTTATGAAAAGAGTCGTAATTGTACTCGACAAAAGTCACAATTTTATAAGAAGACTTCAAAATGTTGGCAAGTTATAATAATACCTGGAATTTTATTTGCAAAATAATGACAAAAGTCATAATTTTACTCAAAAAATTTCACTATTTTATAACAAAAAATTTTTGGCAATATTGTGACGAAAGTCTGAATTTTATATGAACAATTTCACCATTTTGCATTAAAAAGTAAGAATGTTACTATAAAAAAGTAATAATTTTACAAAAAAAACACTGATATGTTACAGAAACAGAAAGAATATGAGAATTTATTCAGAATTTTTTAAAAACAATAGTCGACACATTGTGAGAAACAGACTGATTTTGGTTATTTATTTACATTTTGTGTTTGTAATTGTTTTTTAATCTTCATTCTTTACTTCAACGTTGTTACAGTATATGTCTCTATATACATATTTATTTAATGTATTTTTTTCATTAATTATGGCCAAAGGGGCGCATTTTAATTTCTTACACACACTTGTTATTTCATATGTTGACCAGGTTGTCAAAAATGAGTTGGAAATTCCCAAAAAAGGTTTTGCAAGAAAAACTTAGAATTTAGGCAGTATTATAATAAAAGTCGTCATTTTACCCAACGCAAGTCCAAATTTTACAAGAAAAACTAAACATTTGTGCGATGTTATGATAAAAGTTGGAATTGTACTCGATAACAGTCGCAGTTTTACAAGGTAAGCTTAAAGTGTTGGCAATTTTATGAAAAGAGTCGTAATTGTACTCGACAAAAGTCACAATTTTTTAAGAAGACTTCAAAATGTTGGCAAGTTATAATAATACCTGGAATTTTATTTGCAAAATAATGACAAATGTCATAATTTTACTCAAAAAATGTCACTATTTTACAACAAAAAATTCGGTGCAATATTGTGACGAAAGTCTGAATTTTATACCAAAAATGTCACCGTTTTGCAATAAAAAGTAAGAATGTTACTATAAAAAAGTAATAATTTTACAAAAAAATACTGAAATGTTACAGAAATATGAGAAATTATTTAAAAAAAATTAAAAACAATAGTCGACACATTGTGAGAAAAAGACAGATTCTGGTTATTTATTTAAATGTTTTGTTTGTAATTGTTTTTTAATCTTCATTCTTTACTTCAAGTTATTACAGTATATGTCTCTAAATATATATTTATTTTATGTATTTTTTTCATAAATTTTGGCCAAAGAGGGCGCATTTCAATTTCTTACACACACTTGTTATTTCATATGTTGACAATGTTGTCAAAAATGAGTTGGAATTTCCCAAAAAAGGTTTTACAAGAAAAACTTTGAATTTAGGCAGTATTTTAATAAAAGTCGTCATTTTACCCAACGCAAGTCCAAATTTTACAAGAAAAAATGAACATTTGTGCAATGTTATGATAAAAGTTGGAATTGTACTCGATAACAGTCGCAGTTTTACAAGGTAAGCTTAAAGTGTTGGCAATTTTATGAAAAGAGTCGTAATTGTACTCGACAAAAGTCACAATTTTATAAGAAAACTTCAAAATGTTGGAAAGTTATAATAATACTTGGAATTTTATTTGCAAAATATTGTCAAAAGTCATAATTTTCCTCAAAAATGTCATTTTTTTACAACAACAAATTTTGGGGCAATATTGTGACGAAAGTCTGAATTTTATATGAAAAATGTCACCATTTTGCATTAAAAAGTAAGAATGTTACTATAAAAAAGTAATAATTTTACAAAAAAATACTAAAATGTTACAGAAATATGAGAAATTATTCAAACATTTTTAAAAACAATAGTCGACACATTGTGAGAAAAAGACTGATTTTGGTTATTTATTTACATTTTGTGTTTGTAATTGTTTTTTAATCTTCATTCTTTACTTCAAGTTATTACAGTATATGTCTCTAAATATATATTTATTTTATGTATTTTTTTCATTAATTTTGGCCAAAGAGGGCGCATTTCAATTTCTTTCACACACTTGTTATTTCATATGTTGTCCAGGTTGTCAAAAATGAGTTGGAATTTCCCAAAAAAGGTTTTACAAGAAAAACTTAGAATTTAGGCAGTATTATAATAAAAGTCGTCATTTTACCCAACGCAAGTCCAAATTTTACAAGAAAAACTAAACATTTGTGCGATGTTATGATAAAAGTTGGAATTGTACTCGATAACAGTCACAGTTTTACAAGGTAAGCTTAAAGTGTTGGCAATTTTATGAAAAGAGTCGTAATTGTACTCGACAAAAGTCACAATTTTATAAGAAGACTTCAAAATGTTGGCAAGTTAGAATAATACCTGGAATTTTATTTGCAAAATAAGGACAAAAGTCATAATTTTACTCAAAAAATGTCACTATTTTACAACAAAAAATTTTGGGGCAATATTGTGACGAAAGTCTGAATTTTATATGAAAAATGTCACCATTTTGCATTAAAAAGTAAGAATGTTACTATAAAAAAGTAATAATTTTACAAAAAAATACTGAAATGTTACAGAAATATGAGAAATTATTCAAAAAATTTTAAAAATAATAGTCGACACATTGTGAGAAAAACACTGATTCTGGTTATTTATTTAAATGTTTTGTTTGTAATTGTTTTTTAATCTTCATTCTTTACTTCAAGTTATTACAGTACATGTCTCTAAATATATATTTATTTTATGTATTTTTTTCATTCATTTTGGCCAAAGAGGGCGCATTTCAATTTCTTACACACACTTGTTATTTCATATGTTGACCAGAGGGGGATCACTTTCAAAAACGACACACAGTCATTTAAAAAAATCCTTCCTTTTTGCGACCACCCTCATTTTGATCGAGTATTGGCAATTTTTTGAAATAAGTCGTAATTTTCCTTAAAAAAAAAAAAGTCACAACTTTATAAGAACACTTCAAAATGTTGGCAAGTTATAATAATACTTGGAATTTTATTTGCAAAATAATGACAAAAGTCATAATTTTACTGTAAAAATTTCACTATTTTACAAAAAACATAATTTGGGCAATATTGTGACGAAAGTCTGAATTTTATATGAAAAATGTCACCATTTTGCAATAAAAAGTAAGAATGTTACTATAAAAAACTAATAATTTTACAAAAAATACTGAAATGTTACAGAAATATGAGAAATTATTCAAAACATTTTTAAAACAATAGTCGACACATTGTGAGAAAAACACTGATTCTGGTTATTTATTTACATTTTTTGTTTGTAATTGTTTTTTAATCTTCATTCTTTACTTCAAGTTATTACAGTATATGTTTCTAAATATATATTTACTTTATGTATTTTTTTCATTAATTTTGGCCAAAGTGGGTGCATTTCAATTTCTTACACACACTTGTTATTTCATATGTTGACCAGAGGGAGATCACTTTCAAAAACGACACACAGTCAATTTAAAAAAATTAAATTATTCTGAATTTTATACGAAAAATGTCACCATTTTGCAATAAAAAGTAAGAATGTTACTATAAAAAAGTAATAATTTTACAAAAAATACTGAAATGTTACAGAAATATGAGAAATTATTCAAAATTTTTTAAAAACAATAGTCGACACATTGTGAGAAACAGACTGATTTTGGTTATTTACAGTATTTACATTTTTTGTTTGTAAATGTTTTTTAATCTTCATTCTTTACTTCAAGTTATTACAGTATATGTTTCTAAATATATATTTATTTCATGTATTTTTTTCATTAATTTTGGCCAAAGTGGGCGCATTTCAATTTCTTACACACACTTGTTATTTCATATGTTGACCAGAGGGGGATCACTTTCAAAAACGACACACAGTCAATTTAAAAAAATCCTTCCTTTTTGCGACCACCCTCATTTTGATCGAGTATTGGCAATTTTTTTAAATAAGTCGTAATTTTCCTTAAAAAAAAAAAAGTCACAACTTTATAAGAAGACTTTAAAAACGTTGGCAATATTATAGGAATAATCAGAATTTTCCTTGGTAAAATTGCTTCTCGCCTTTTTAACAGATGTCATCGGCGTTAGAACCTGATATTAACTTCAGCTTGTTTTCTTGTACGTGTTGCTGCTTGAGACCAGTTGTCGCCTCACTTGTCAGGACGCGGTAGACAATAACACTTTAGATGGACGGGTATCGATCTTTAGCTTGTCCAAAAGTCACTCACCGACTTCTCTGGGCTGGAAACAAATGGACAGAGTATGTTTTGTTTTTTATTCTTGCCTTAATGGTATTCAGTGTTTCATTGCATCAAATACCCCGCCAAGCAGTGTGAAGACAGCAAAACAAACAGAAGGGAGGGCACACTGTGAGCGCTCGCACTGAGGTGGCATATTGATTTTTGGATAAGGATGCGGAAGGATTATTGTACTGGATGACAATGTTGCTGTATTACATGTTCCAACAATCGATTTGGGACTTATGTCATGTCCGTGTGATCATGGTTTTTTTTTTTTTCGGACACTCAGTTCCTGCTTTTGCACTTCCTGGTTTGTTTTGTTACCATGACTACCCATTAGTTTTCACCTGTCACGCACCTGTCTCATGTTTTCACGGCTCATGTCACTGCTATTTAAAGGGGGAACATTATCACGATTTCAAAAGGGTTCAAAACAATGGCAACCAAGGTGATCAAAAAGGTCAACCAAAGAACGAGATTCCTCTACAGCAGGGGTGCCCATTACGTCGATCGCGAGCTACCAGTCGACCGCGGGGGGTGTGTCAGTCCATCTCCAGCCAGGCTTTAAAAAAAAATAGAGCTAAAAATGAGTGATCATCAATCTTCACCAAGACGTCACTTAAATGACATTCACGGTACCGGAGGGTCTTGTGAGATGACGCTGGCTGCTGCCAGTTCATTATTATGAAAATATGACCGAGAGGAAGGCGAGAAACACTTTTTATTTCAACAGACTCTCGCGCCGTACCTTCCGTCAAAACTCTAAAGGCCGACTGCACATTTCCTGTCTTCACAATAAAAGCCCTGCTTCATGCTGCCTGCGCTAACTAAATACAGAGTCTCGGAAAACTGGCGTGCACAAGCGATCCCTCAGAAAGCTGGCGTGCACATCACTTGTGCACGCCAGCTTTCTGAGACTCTTATTTTGTTAGCGCAGGCAGCATGAAGCGGGGCTTTTATTGTGAAGATAGGAAATGTGCAGTCGGCCTTTAGAGTTTTGACGGAAGGGACGGCGCGAAAGTCTGTTGAAATAAAAAGTGTTTCTCGCCTTCCTCTCTGTCATTTTTTCATAATAATGAACTGGCAGCAGCCAGCGTCATCTCACAAGACCCTCGGGTGCCGTGAATGTCAATCAAGCAAGCTACGGAATTTGCCGCCAATGTTTTTCTTGTAAAGTGTATGGAAGCTGGATGAATTAGATGCCAAAAAGCAACCACTTTCATGTGGTATTGTACAGAAAGGACAACTTTTTTTCTCCTCCATTTGAAAATGTGGGCGTTATCATCATTACTGTCTGATTCCAATCAATGCAAGTCATCAGAATCAGGTAATACACCAACTTATATTCTTGTCTTCGTGAAAGAAAGACATCTATATGTGTTACACATGCTTGTATTATCATTAAACACATTTAACTTGTTTACAAAAATGTCTCTTTCATAAATAAATAAATATAAATGATATATATAAATGAGGTAGATCCCCTCCAGTTGGTCAATTGAAAAGTAGCTCGTCAGCAGAAAAAGTGTGGGCACCCCTGCTCTACAGAATCTCCTCTCTGGTCAACAAAAGCACCTTGAGGATTCTAGCGGGAACTCTCATTCAACTCTGCTTCGATTACGCTTGCACCTCCTGGTACCCCAGCACCTCCAAAACCCTCAAATCTAGACTCCAAACATCCCAGAATAAGCTAGTACGGTTACTTTTAGACCTCCACCCCAGATCACACCTCAATCCAACCCACTTCTCCAAAGTGGGCTGGCTCAGGGTGGAGGACAGAGTAAAACAACTTGCACTGAGCCTGGTCTATAAAATCCGCTACATCTCCTTGATACCGAAGTACATGTCAAACTACTTCCTTAACGTAAATGACCGCCATAACCACAACACCAGGGGGAGCTCCACAAACCACGTTAAACCCAGATTCCGATCTAACAAAGGTCTTAACTCATTCTCTTTCTATGCCACATCAATGTGGAATGCACTCCCAACAGGTATAAAAGTAAGTGCATCTCTATATTCCTTCAAAAACGCTCTAAAACAACACCTCCAGGCAACTTCAACACTTTACTAATACCCTCCTCCATTCACATCCCATCTCCCCGGATTATAAACAACTCAAATGTACTTCTAATGTATATACTTGTTCTTATGCTATGTGAACTCACTATGTTCTCTGCTGGCTGTACATATCCTACTAAATAAGACCTACACTGTTTCAATGTCCATTTCTCTGTTGATGCAATTGTTGATGACTGAAGTACTGATATCAACTAAAGCTCCTCATCCCACCCCCAGGATTGTAAATAATGTAAATAATTCAATGTTTATACTGAGATGATTAACTTGTGTGATGACTGTATTATCCTGATAGTATATGTTTGTACCAGGAATTGATTAACGTAGCCCCAGGCTTAAACATCTTTTCTCCGCTGTGGCCGTGCCTCCTCGCAGCTGAAGACAATCTGCAATCAGCACACCAGCTCCTGATGAGCGAGCTGCCTAAACAAGTTGAAAAACTTATTGGGGTGTTACCATTGAGTGGTCAATTGTACGGAATATGTACTGTACTGTGCAATCTACTAATACAAGTATCAATCAAACAATAAAAATCAGTTCCCAGTGGCTTGTTGCATTCTTTGAATTTGTTTTCAAAATCCCGGAATATCCCTAAATAAAGCTTTAAAGTGCCTTATTTTCGCTATCTTCGGAACCACTATCCATTTCCCTGTGACGTCATACAGGGCTGCCAATACAAACAACATGGCGGTTACCACGGCAAGATATAGCAACATTAGCTCGGATTCAGACTCGGATTTCAGCGGCTTAAGCGATTCAACAGATTACACATGTATTGAAACGGATGGTCGGAGTATGGAGGCAGAGAGCGAAAACGAAATTGAAGAAGAAATTGAAACTATTGAGCGAATAGCTGTCATGCATGTAAATCAGGTTTATGTTTGGTCATGTTCTGTTTTGTTTTTGGACTCTCGCTTCACATTTTGCACTTCCTGGTTTTGTTTGTTTCCATGCCAACGTATTAGTTCCCACCCTCAGTCCCGCACCTGTTCCTGATTATCAAAGCAAGTATTTAAGTAAGTTTCTTTCTGTTCATCATTCTGGGATCTTCACACTCGCACGCACCCTACCCATGCTGTTCAAACCTTCACGTCCTCGTCCACAGTTCCATGCCGTGTAAGCTTTTGTATTTATGCCATGTGCGTGTTTTGTTTATAGTTTATTATGATTCATGCCAATCGAGCAAGTGTTTTTGTTTCATGTTTGTAGTTTTGCATTTATGCTAGTCTTTTGTTTGTTCATAGCCAAGTGTCTGTACCTCCTTGTGAGCGCCCTTCGCTTGTTTATTTTCTATTATAGTTTTAAACAAACAACTATCTACTCACGTCCACGCCTCGCTCGTGTTGATCCTCATCTGCATCGAAGAAACAATCCATGTCCAAGCCAAGTTATGACAATAGCTATTGACGCTATTCGGCCATAGCGTGGGTGTACCTAATGAAGTGGCCCATAGCATGGCTGCCTTATTAGCATCGCCGGTAAAATGTGCGGACCAAACGATCAGGACTTTCGCATCTTGTGACACTGGAGCAACTTAAATCCGTCGATTGGTAAGTGTTTGTTTCGCATTAAATGTGGGTATCTAGTTTCAAATGTACATACAGCTAGCGTAAATAGCATGTTAGCATCGATTAGCGTAGCATGTTAGCATCGATTAGCTGGCAGTCACGCCGCGACCAAATATGTCTGATTAGCACATAAGTCAACAACATCAACAAAACTCACCTTTGTGGACTCATTTTTTTCATTTTTATTTATCTCATTCATTGATGTGCATTTAGAAACGATACATAATTATATCACGATTATACAATTTAAATTCACACAATTCCTGAGAAGGAGCAGGATGAAGAAAATCGTATAATTTCCTGCCCCCTTTGACATAAATACATTATCTTACTTCATGAATATCATTTAAGCCGACACATATATCCAAATGTAATGAAACAATCCAAAACACAAGAAAAACACAACAGGTGCAAAACTTCATAAAGTATAAACCAAACCAAGAAAATAATAGTAATAATATACACCTCACGGAATGATACAGAGCAAATACAAAACCAGACAAAAAATAAGTAAGCTAATAAATAAAAAAACGAAATGTAAACACTTATGGCTGTCCATATGATCTTATTGTTCTATCTTTATATATTTTTTTCAATTGGAATATATTTTTACAGTTTTTTATCTCGTTGTGAAGAGAATTCCATAATTTTACCCCCACCACTGATGTACACATTTGTTTTAAAGTTAGATTAGATTAGATTAGATTAGATTAGATAGTACTTTATTTATTCCGTCAGGAAAGTTCCTTCAGGAAAATTGAAATTTTCAGCACAATCCCATTCAAGATTAGACAAACATTGCAGGGAGACAGAACAGGATCGCTGACGGGTCTGCCGGCTTCCAGCGCCCCTTACAAAAAAGATGAGATACAGGTAAACAAGGTGGGGGGGGGGATGGGAGAAAAAAATAGAAGTTTAAAATAAAATAAAATTAAAAAAAAATCAGTCTTAGCCTGGACCCTGAAGAGGGGGTGCAGACTGAGGCCAAGGGAAAAAAACCAACAACTCATAGCCATAGAACACATCCCTCTTACTTGTCCTTGAATATTGTTGTTTGAAATGACCTTTTCTTCTATGCTCTGTTTTCTCAGAAGTGATGACAAACATTTTTTTGTAAATTTGCTGGTAATGTTTTACTTCTAGCTTGAAACATGACACACAATGTCTGTAGCTTTACTAGCTCCTGTAGTTTCAATTGTCCAGAGTTAATAAATAAAATGTTAGTGTGTTCTAAGTACTCTACTTTATGAATAATCCTTATAGCTCTTTTCAGTAATTGATACAATGCCTTTATGTTACTCTTGTAAGTGTCCCCCCACACTTCCACACAGTAGCTATTTATATAGCGCTTTTTCTCTAGTGACTCAAAGCGCTTTACATAGTGAAACCCAATATCTAAGTTACATTCAAACCAGTGTGGGTGGCACTGGGAGCAGGTGGGTAAAGTGTCTAGCCCAAGGACACAACGGCAGTGACTAGGATGGCAGAAGCGGGAATCGAACCTGCAACCCTCAAGTTGCTGGCACGGCCGCTCTACCAACCGAGCTAAACCGCCATACATCTCTGTGCCATGTCTGTGTTAGCATCGCCGGTCAAATGTGAAGACACTTTGGTACATTCAATGGGGGTCTGGCGGCAGATTTCTTGCCAGTGGTGCAACTTGAATCCCTCCCTGTTAGTGTTGTTACTTAATCGTTACTTAATGGTTGCAAATGCATCTGCAGGTTATCCATACATCTCTGTGCCATGTCTGTCTTAGCATCGCCGGTCAAATGTGAAGACACTTTGGTACATTCAATGGGGGTCTGGCGGCAGATTTCTTGCCAGTGGTGCAACTTGAATCCCTCCCTGTTAGTGTTGTTACTTAATCGTTACTTAATGGTTGCAAATGCATCTGCAGGTTATCCATACATCTCTGTGCCATGTCTGTCTTAGCATCGCCGGTCAAATGTGAAGACACTTTGGTACATTCAATGGGGGTCTGGCGGCAGATTTCTTGCCAGTAGTGCAACTTGAATCCCTCCCTGTTAGTGTTGTTACTTAATCGTTACTTAATGGTTGCAAATGCATCTGCAGGTTATCCATACATCTCTGTGCCATGTCTGTCTTAGCATCGCCGGTCAAATGTGAAGACACTTTGGTACATTCAATGGGGGTCTGGCGGCAGATTTCTTGCCAGTGGTGCAACTTGAATCCCTCCCTGTTAGTGTTGTTACTTAATCATTACTTAATGGTTGCAAATGCATCTGCAGGTTATCCATACATCTCTGTGCCATGTCTGTCTTAGCATCGCCGGTCAAATGTGAAGACACTTTGGTACATTCAATGGGGGTCTGGCGGCAGATTTCTTGCCAGTGGTGCAACTTGAATCCCTCCCTGTTAGTGTTGTTACTTAATCGTTACTTAATGGTTGCAAATGCATCTGCAGGTTATCCATACATCTCTGTGCCATGTCTGTCTTAGCATCGCCGGTCAAATGTGAAGACACTTTGGTACATTCAATGGGGGTCTGGCGGCAGATTTCTTGCCAGTGGTGCAACTTGAATTATTCCCTGTTAGTGTTGTTACTTAATCGTTACTTAATGGTTGCAAATGCATCTGCAGGTTATCCATACATCTCTGTGCCATGTCTGTCTTAGCATCGCCGGTCAAATGTGAAGACACTTTGGTACATTCAATGGGGGTCTGGCGGCAGATTTCTTGCCAGTGGTGCAACTTGAATCCCTCCCTGTTAGTGTTGTTACTTAATCGTTACTTAATGGTTGCAAATGCATCTGCAGGTTATCCATACATCTCTGTGCCATGTCTGTCTTAGCATCGCCGGTCAAATGTGAAGACACTTTGGTACATTCAATGGGGGTCTGGCGGCAGATTTCTTGCCAGTAGTGCAACTTGAATCCCTCCCTGTTAGTGTTGTTACTTAATCGTTACTTAATGGTTGCAAATGCATCTGCAGGTTATCCATACATCTCTGTGCCATGTCTGTCTTAGCATCGCCGGTCAAATGTGAAGACACTTTGGTACATTCAATGGGGGTCTGGCGGCAGATTTCTTGCCAGTGGTGCAACTTGAATCCCTCCCTGTTAGTGTTGTTACTTAATCATTACTTAATGGTTGCAAATGCATCTGCAGGTTATCCATACATCTCTGTGCCATGTCTGTCTTAGCATCGCCGGTCAAATGTGAAGACACTTTGGTACATTCAATGGGGGTCTGGCGGCAGATTTCTTGCCAGTGGTGCAACTTGAATCCCTCCCTGTTAGTGTTGTTACTTAATCGTTACTTAATGGTTGCAAATGCATCTGCAGGTTATCCATACATCTCTGTGCCATGTCTGTCTTAGCATCGCCGGTCAAATGTGAAGACACTTTGGTACATTCAATGGGGGTCTGGCGGCAGATTTCTTGCCAGTGGTGCAACTTGAATCCCTCCCTGTTAGTGTTGTTACTTAATCGTTACTTAATGGTTGCAAATGCATCTGCAGGTTATCCATACATCTCTGTGCCATGTCTGTCTTAGCATCGCCGGTCAAATGTGAAGACACTTTGGTACATTCAATGGGGGTCTGGCGGCAGATTTCTTGCCAGTAGTGCAACTTGAATCCCTCCCTGTTAGTGTTGTTACTTAATCGTTACTTAATGGTTGCAAATGCATCTGCAGGTTATCCATACATCTCTGTGCCATGTCTGTCTTAGCATCGCCGGTCAAATGTGAAGACACTTTGGTACATTCAATGGGGGTCTGGCGGCAGATTTCTTGCCAGTGGTGCAACTTGAATCCCTCCCTGTTAGTGTTGTTACTTAATCATTACTTAATGGTTGCAAATGCATCTGCAGGTTATCCATACATCTCTGTGCCATGTCTGTCTTAGCATCGCCGGTCAAATGTGAAGACACTTTGGTACATTCAATGGGGGTCTGGCGGCAGATTTCTTGCCAGTGGTGCAACTTGAATCCCTCCCTGTTAGTGTTGTTACTTAATCGTTACTTAATGGTTGCAAATGCATCTGCAGGTTATCCATACATCTCTGTGCCATGTCTGTCTTAGCATCGCCGGTCAAATGTGAAGACACTTTGGTACATTTAATGGGGGTCTGGCGGAAGATTTCTTGCCAGTGGTGCATCTTGAATCCCTCCCTGTTAGTGTTGTTACTTAATCGTTACTTAATGGTTGCAAATGCATCTGCAGGTTATCCATACATCTCTGTGCCATGTCTGTCTTAGCATCGCCGGTCAAATGTGAAGACACTTTGGTACATTCAATGGGGGTCTGGCGGCAGATTTCTTGCCAGTGGTGCAACTTGAATCCCTCCCTGTTAGTGTTGTTACTTAATCGTTACTTAATGGTTGCAAATGCATCTGCAGGTTATCCATACATCTCTGTGCCATGTCTGTCTTAGCATCGCCGGTCAAATGTGAAGACACTTTGGTACATTCAATGGGGGTCTGACGGCAGATTTCTTGCCAGTGGTGCAACTTGAATCCCTCCCTGTTAGTGTTGTTACTTAATCGTTACTTAATGGTTGCAAATGCATCTGCAGGTTATCCATACATCTCTGTGCCATGTCTGTCTTAGCATCGCCGGTCAAATGTGAAGACACTTTGGTACATTCAATGGGGGTCTGGCGGCAGATTTCTTGCCAGTGGTGCAACTTGAATCCCTCCCTGTTAGTGTTGTTACTTAATCGTTACTTAATGGTTGCAAATGCATCTGCAGGTTATCCATACATCTCTGTGCCATGTCTGTCTTAGCATCGCCGGTCAAATGTGAAGACACTTTGGTACATTCAATGGGGGTCTGGCGGCAGATTTCTTGCCAGTGGTGCAACTTGAATCCCTCCCTGTTAGTGTTGTTACTTAATCGTTACTTAATGGTTGCAAATGCATCTGCAGGTTATCCATACATCTCTGTGCCATGTCTGTCTTAGCATCGCCGGTCAAATGTGAAGACACTTTGGTACATTCAATGGGGGTCTGGCGGCAGATTTCTTGCCAGTGGTGCAACTTGAATCCCTCCCTGTTAGTGTTGTTACTTAATCGTTACTTAATGGTTGCAAATGCATCTGCAGGTTATCCATACATCTCTGTGCCATGTCTGTCTTAGCATCGCCGGTCAAATGTGAAGACACTTTGGTACATTCAATGGGGGTCTGGCGGCAGATTTCTTGCCAGTGGTGCAACTTGAATCCCTCCCTGTTAGTGTTGTTACTTAATCGTTACTTAATGGTTGCAAATGCATCTGCAGGTTATCCATACATCTCTGTGCCATGTCTGTCTTAGCATCGCCGGTCAAATGTGAAGACACTTTGGTACATTCAATGGGGGTCTGGCGGCAGATTTCTTGCCAGTGGTGCAACTTGAATCCCTCCCTGTTAGTGTTGTTACTTAATCGTTACTTAATGGTTGCAAATGCATCTGCAGGTTATCCATACATCTCTGTGCCATGTCTGTCTTAGCATCGCCGGTCAAATGTGAAGACACTTTGGTACATTCAATGGGGGTCTGGCGGCAGATTTCTTGCCAGTGGTGCAACTTGAATTCTTCCCTGTTAGTGTTGTTACTTAATCGTTACTTAATGGTTGCAAATGCATCTGCAGGTTATCCATACATCTCTGTGCCATGTCTGTCTTAGCATCGCCGGTCAAATGTGAAGACACTTTGGTACATTCAATGGGGGTCTGGCGGCAGATTTCTTGCCAGTGGTGCAACTTGAATCCCTCCCTGTTAGTGTTGTTACTTAATCGTTACTTAATGGTTGCAAATGCATCTGCAGGTTATCCATACATCTCTGTGCCATGTCTGTCTTAGCATCGCCGGTCAAATGTGAAGACACTTTGGTACATTCAATGGGGGTCTGGCGGCAGATTTCTTGCCAGTGGTGCAACTTGAATTATTCCCTGTTAGTGTTGTTACTTAATCGTTACTTAATGGTTGCAAATGCATCTGCAGGTTATCCATACATCTCTGTGCCATGTCTGTCTTAGCATCGCCGGTCAAATGTGAAGACACTTTGGTACATTCAATGGGGGTCTGGCGGCAGATTTCTTGCCAGTGGTGCAACTTGAATCCCTCCCTGTTAGTGTTGTTACTTAATCGTTACTTAATGGTTGCAAATGCATCTGCAGGTTATCCATACATCTCTGTGCCATGTCTGTCTTAGCATCGCCGGTCAAATGTGAAGACACTCTGGTACATTCAATGGGGGTCTGGCGGCAGATTTCTTGCCAGTGGTGCAACTTGAATCCCTCCCTGTTAGTGTTGTTACTTAATCGTTACTTAATGGTTGCAAATGCATCTGCAGGTTATCCATACATCTCTGTGCCATGTCTGTCTTAGCATCGCCGGTCAAATGTGGAGACACTCTGGTACATTCAACGGGGGTCTGGCTGCAGATTTCTTGCCAGTGGTGCAACTTGAATCCCTCCCTGTTAGTGTTGTTACTTAATCGTTACTTAATGGTTGCAAATGCATCTGCAGGTTATCCATACATCTCTGTGCCATGTCTGTCTTAGCATCGCCGGTCAAATGTGAAGACACTTTGGTACATTCAATGGGGGTCTGGCGGCAGATTTCTTGCCAGTGGTGCAACTTGAATTCTTCCCTGTTAGTGTTGTTACTTAATCGTTACTTAATGGTTGCAAATGCATCTGCAGGTTATCCATACATCTCTGTGCCATGTCTGTCTTAGCATCGCCGGTCAAATGTGAAGACACTTTGGTACATTCAATGGGGGTCTGGCGGCAGATTTCTTGCCAGTGGTGCAACTTGAATCCCTCCCTGTTAGTGTTGTTACACCCTCCGACAACACACCGACGAGGCATGATGTCTCCAAGGTTCCGAAAAATAGTCGGAAAAACAGAAAATAACAGAGCTGAGCTTTTTTATTAATATATTTTTATTTTTATTTTTTAACACACTGTAGCACTTTGAAGTTGTTTACTCATGTAAAGCGTTTCTTCAACTACAACAAAAAATATTATTATCATTATTGTTATTAACTCCGGCTAGCACACTGCGTTTGTAGATGACCACGAATCGAGCGGTCGAGGTCTGATGATACGACATCAGGGGGAAAAACACGCCGAAAAGGAACATAAGTCATGAATATAAAAGACTCCCCGAGGAGGCTTTAATGGTTCAAAGGTGAAGACGTGAAGAAATAACAATGTTATTGCTGCGTGCTTCAAGCTGCGAAAGCAACTTGAGGATGAAATTAGGCTAGGAGACGGGGGAGGAAGAGAAGTGAGTGTGGGTCAGTCTTCTCTCTACAAAGTCTCCATCCCCCTCTCTCATACATTCCCTCCAGGGGAGAAGCAATAATAGAGAATAAGTGATGAGGATGTGTGAGGCGGAGGCTGAGAAGGCAAAAAGAATGTGATATCACTGTGACGTGCACACGTATCAAAGTAACAACGCCGTGCTTTAACCATCCATCAGTTAAATAATCAATCATTTGGCATGTTATCACTGCTTTAGAAGACACACAAACATGCTTGGCATAATATGAGGGGTTTCTGTGGAGGTTGCCACCTAGTGGGTGTTGTTGATGTCACACTTTCACTTGAGTCCAGCGTTCAGAGTTCCGTAACAAGACTCTTGACTTTTCAGTCCGCCTCATCAAATGTTTGTCTCCTCCTTCTCATTCCGCTCCTGACCGCTATTGAGAAAGACAACAGGTCCCAGCTGGGCAATCTAATCACCTGTCAGCTGTGTTCCGCCCGCTCCTGCAGTACAGCGCGCCGACCAGGCCCCCCCCCCCCCCCCCTCCACAGTGTCATTCCAAACACTCGAAATCATCGTAGTTTGTTTGCATGCACGACTTTCCCCCACGCTGCCACAGAAAGACGTGTTTTATTCTTCTTTGTCTCATTTTGTCCACCAAACTTTTGATGGCACTAAATACTGATAAAGTTGAGGGATGCTCATCAAACACCTATTTGGAACATCCCACAGGTGTGCAGGCTAATTGGGAACAGGTGGGTGCCATGATTGGGTATAAAAACAGCTTCCCCCAAAAAATGCTCAGTCTTTCACAAGAAAAGATGGGGCGAGGTACACCCCTTTGTCCACAACTGCGTGAGCAAATAGTCAAACAGTTTAAGAACATCCATCCATCCATTTCCTACCGCTTATTCCCTTTTGGGGTCGCGGGGGGCGCTGGCGCCTATCTCAGCTACAATCGGGCAGAAGGCGGGGTACACCCTGGACAAGTCGCCACCTCAACCTTTCTCAAAGTGCAATTGCAAGAAATTTAGGGATTTCAACATCTACGCTCCATAATATCTTCAAAAGGTTCAGAGAATCTGGAGAAATCACTCCACGTAAGCGGCATGGCCGGAAACCAACATTGAATGACAGTGACCTTCGATCATGTATCAAAAACCGACGTCAATCTCTAAAGGATATCACCACATGGGCTCAGGAACACTTCAGAAAACCACTTTCACTAAATACAGTTGGTCGCAACATCTGCAAGTTAAAGCTCTACGATGCAAAGCGAAAACCATTTATCAACAACATCCAAAAACGCCGCCAGCTGCTCTGGGCCCGTGATCATCTAAAATGGACTAATGCAAAGTGGAAAACTGTTCTATGGTCTGACGAGTCCACATTTCAAATTGTTTTTGGAAACTGTGGGCATTTGTGTCCTCGTGTTGTGGGACATGCGCATTCTGCGTCTCTCTCCGCTGCGAGTCCAACCAGAGGACCCGCCGACAGCGCACTCCAGACACGCCCCCGCATTCATCAAGCGGACCGCGCCCACTCTCCGCCGCAGCCGGCTGCAGGACACACCTGTGACTGACGATGAGCAGCATAAAAGACCAGTGGACACAGGGATCCGGGCGGGAACTTAGTTCCAAATGCGTACCGTAAGCAATCACCCTGCTTTATGCAAACCTGCTCTCCCTGTGCCCTGTACCTCTACGTGTTATCAGTGTCTTCTCCCGTGTCCCCACAGAATCCTCCGTCGCCCGCAAGGTGAGCTGTGCGTCTCACTCTTTTCCCTGGATCTCCCTCTGGATTCTGACTGCCTCCTTTGTACCTCGACTCCTCGCTCGTTTGACCTGAACCCTCTGCCTGCCCCACGGACTTCCGCGTTCTCTTTTGTCAACACTTGGGTAAAACACACTTCAGTTAATTAACACACTTAGACTAACACCATACACTCTAGAGTTTTTGCCACGCTCCATTTACTTAGTATGTTTTCTGTTGATTGATTATTACATATATACATTTGTTAATATAGATATATATATATATATATATTAATAAATATTTGGACATACTGCCACCTGGTGTCCGTTTGCCGTCACGTCCTCCTTAGTAAACCATAACACCTCGGGAACAAAGAGGAAAAGAACCATCCGGATTGTTATAAGCGCAAAGTTCAAAAGGCAGCATCTGTGATGGTATGGGGGTGCGTTAGTGCCCAAGGCATGGGTAACTTACACATCTGTGAAGGCACCATTAATGCTGAAATGTACATACAGGTTTTGGAGCAACATATACTGCCATTCAAGCAACGTTGTCATGTACGCCCCTGCTTATTTCAGCAAGACGATGCCACACCACGTGTTACAACAGCGTGGCTTCATAGTAAAAGAGTATGAGTACTACACTGGCCTGCCTGTAGTCCAGACCTGTCTCCCATTGAAAATTTTGAAGCCTAAAATACGACAACAGAGACCCTGGACTGTTGAACAACTTAAGCAGTACATCAAGCAAGAATGGGAAAGAATTCCACCTGAAAAGCTTCAAAGATGTGTCTCCTCAGTTCCCAAACGTTTATTGAGTGTTGTTAAAAGAAAAGGTGACGTAACACAAAGAGGGTGAACTTGCCCTTTCCCAACTTCTTTGGCACGTGTTGTAGCCATGAAGTTCTAAGTTAATTATTATTTGCAAAAAAAAAGAAAGTTTATGAGTTTGAACATCAAATATGTTGTCTTTGTAACATATTCAACTGAATATGGGTTGAAAAGGCTTTGCAAATCATTGTATTCTGTTTATATTTACATCTAACACAATTTCCCAACTCACATGGAAACGGGGTTTGTATATATAGTGACTATATGTATAAAAATTGTTGAACATTACTGACCTCTGGTGTCAGTTGCCGTCATCTCCCCCCTGCAAACCATGACAGCTTCTTTGCTTATGCTGCTGCCCCCGCGACCTGATCTCGGAAAAGCGGAAAAAGATGGATGGATGGATGGATGGATGGACCTTTTACCATTACATCCCTCATCCATTAACAAGTAAAAAGTCGAGGGCGGTCACGGCTTTTGTCGCAGTTGCCGTGGTTAAATTCGAGCTCTGCATACATATATTGATAAATGCACACCGATTGGTGTAAGAACGAAAAATGGAAACGTTAAAATGTTTTTTTTATTTCCATCTGCAGAGGCCCCGAATCACAGATTGACAGAGGGCGATAACATTTTGAGTCGTGGTTGTTAACGAAAGTGATTGTAAATGGCAAATGGTCTGTTTTTATCGAGCACTTTACAATACCTGGAACGATACCCAGAGCGCTTTACATTGCGCATCACGTTCACCCGTTCATACGCACCCATGCCGACCCTTCCGGAGCGAGGGTGAAGTGTCTTTGCCCAAGGACACAACGGACGGGACTCGGGTGGCGGAAGCTGGTTGTTAATGGGAGTGATGTGAATGGAATACGTTACGTAATAGTTCTCCAGACACCTAATTAGTATGCATGAACCATGAATGCATATTTCTGTGTGTCTTTCATTATTTGGCTGTGCTTTAATTACACTATATTGCCAAAAGTATTTAGCCACCCTTCCAAATGATGAGAATCAGGTGTCCTGATCACTTGGCCCGATGTATACAATCAAGCACTTAGGCATGGAGACTGTTTCTACAAACATTTGTGAAAGAATGTGCCGATTCAAACCATTCTAACTTCAAACTGTCCAGTCTATTCGGGAATCCCGGGTTTTCCCTTGACAAATTCCAAAAACTCCCAAATTTCCCAGAATTCCAGGTTTTCCGGGAAATTTTTCCCATTCAAAATAAATTGGCCATTTTTCAAACTTCCACCATTTCCACATTTTTCAACATATTCAAACCATTCTACCTTCAACACATTCCACCATTCTGGAAATTGAAATTCCAGCTTTTCCCGAAATTTCCCAGTTTTTGGAAAATTTCCATTGAAATTGATCAAACATTCTTCAAAGTTCCACAACGCCCACAATTTTTATCCACTTCAAACCATTCTAACTTCAAACTGTCCAGACAGGTTTTCCCTTGACAAATTCCCAAAACTCCCAAATTTCCCAGAATTACAGGTTTTCCTGTAATTCCAGCTTTTCTTGAAATTTCCCAATTTTTGGAAAATTCCCATTGAAATGTATCAAACCTCAATCAATCAATCAATCAATGTTTACTTATATAGCCCTAAATCACTAGTGTCTCAAAGGGCTGCACAAACCACCACGACATCCTCGGTAGGCCCACGCAAGGAAAACTCACACCCAGTGGGACGTCGGTGACAATGATGACTATGAGAACCTTGGAGAGGAGGAAAGCAATGGATGTCGAGCGGGTCTAACATGATACTGTGAAAGTTCAATCCACAATGGATCCAACACAGTCGCGAGAGTCCAGTCCAAAGCGGATCCAACACAGCAGCGAGAGTCCCGTTCACAGCGGAGCCAGCAGGAAACCATCCCAAGCGGAGGCGGATCAGCATCGCAGAGATGTCCCCAGCCGATACACAGGCGAGCAGTACATGGCCACCGGATCGGACCGGACCCCCTCCACAAGGGAGAGTGGGACATAGAAGAAAAAGGAAAGAAACGGCAGATCAACTGGTCTAAAAAGGGAGTCTATTTAAAGGCTAGAGTATACAAATGAGTTTTAAGGTGAGACTTAAATGCTTCTACTGAGGTAGCATCTCGAACTGTTACCGGGAGGGCATTCCAGAGTACTGGAGCCCGAACGGAAAACGCTCTATAGCCCGCAAAGTTCCACAACCCCCACAATTTTTATCCGATTCAAACCATTCTAACTTCAAACTGTCCAGACGGGTTTTCCCTTGACAAATTCCCAAAACTCCCAAATTTCCCAGAATTCCAGGTTTTCCGGGAAATTTTTCCCATTCAAAATAAATTGGCCATTTTTCAAACTTCCACCATTTCCACATTTTTCAACCTATTCAAACCATTCTACCTTCAACACATTCCACCATTCTGGAAATTGAAATGACAGGTTTTCCTGTAATTCCAGCTTTTCCTGAAATTTCCCAATTTTTGGAAAATTCCCATTGAAATTTATCAAACATTCTTCAAAGTTCCACAACCCCCACATTTTTTATCCGATTCAAACCATTCTAACTTCAAACTGTCCAGACAGGTTTTCCCTTTACAAATTCCAAAAACTCTCAAATTTCCCAGAATTCCAGGTTTTCCGGGACATTTTTCCCATTCAAAATGAATTGGCCATTTTTCAAACTTCCACCATTTCCACATTTTTCAACCTATTCAAACCATTCTACCTTCAACACATTCGACCATCCTGGAAATTTAAACCACTTTTTTAATTTTTTTTTTCAAATTTTTGGGGGATTTTTTTTCCCGAAAACCCTATTTCCACCCTTTATTCTGTCGACTACTCTTTCCACATTTTTCAACCCACTTCAACCG
This sequence comes from Nerophis ophidion, assembly GCF_033978795.1. Lineage (NCBI taxonomy): Eukaryota > Metazoa > Chordata > Actinopteri > Syngnathiformes > Syngnathidae > Nerophis > Nerophis ophidion. The sequence continues at coordinate 19,037,611 of NC_084633.1, read as the reverse complement.
TTCCTCCATCAAAACATTCCTCTTAATTAACGCACAAAATTTGTTTTGACCTGAAAAATTCCCGGTATTCCTAAAATTCCAGGAATTCCTTAATACCATTTTTCAATTCAACATGGTACTTTAACATTTCTCGACCGATTAGAAAAATCCCAAAATCCAACTATTTAAACTCATTCAGACCATTCAAGAATTTTACCATTTGAAAAAAAATTCCAGCTTTTCCTGAAATTTCCCAATTTTTGGAAAATTCCCATTGAAATTTATCAAACATTCTTCAAAGTTCCACAACCCCCACATTTTTTATCCGATTCAAACCATTCTAACTTCCAACTGTCCAGACGGGTTTTCCCTTGACAAATTCCAAAAACTCCCAAATTTCCCAGAATTCCAGGCTTTCCGGGACATTTTTCCCATTCAAAATGAATTGGCCATTTTTCAAACTTCCAACATTTCCACATTTTTCAACCTATTCAAACCATTCTACCTTCAACACATTCCACCATTCTGGAAATTGAAATGACAGGTTTTCCTGTAATTCCAGCTTTTCCCGAAATTTCCCAGTTTTTGGAAAATTCCCATTGAAATTGATCAAACATTCTTCAAAGTTCCACAACCCCCACAATTTTTATCCACTTCAAACCATTCTAACTTCAAACTGTCCAGACGGGTTTTCCCTTGACAAATTCCCAAAACTCCCAAATTTCCCATAATTACAGGTTTTCCTGTAATTCCAGCTTTTCCTGAAATTTCCCAATTTTTGGAAAATTCCCATTGAAATGTATCAAACATTCTTCAAAGTTCCACAACCCCCAGATTTTTTATCCGATTCAAACCATTCTAACTTCAAACTGTCCAGACGGGTTTTCCCTTGACAAATTCCCAAAACTCCCAAATTTCCCAGAATTACAGGTTTTCCGGGACATTTTTCCCATTCAAAATGAATTGGCCATTTTTCAAACTTCCACCATTTCCACATTTTTCAACCTATTCAAACCATTCTACCTTCAACACATTCCACCATTCTGGAAATTGAAATGACAGGTTTTCCTGTAATTCCAGCTTTTCCTGAAATTTCCCAATTTTTGGAAAATTCCCATTGAAATGTATCAAACATTCTTCAAAGTTCCACAACCCCCACAATTTTTATCCACTTCAAACCATTCTAACTTCAAACTGTACAGACGGGTTTTCCCTTGACAAATTCCAAAAACTCCCAAATTTCCCAGAATTCCAGGTTTTCCGGGACATTTTTCCCATTCAAAATGAATTGGCCATTTTTCAAACTTCCACCATTTCCACATTTTTCAACCTATTCAAACCATTCTACCTTCAACACATTCCACCATTCTGGAAATTTAGACCACTTTTTACATTTTTTTTTTCAAACTTTTGGGGGATTTTTTTTCCAAAGCCCTATTTCCACCCTTTATTCTGGCGACTACTCTTTCCACATTTTTCAACCCACTTCAACCGTTCCTCCATCAAAACATTCCTCTTAATTAATGCACAAAATTTGTTTTGACCTGAAAAAATTCCCGGCTTTCCCAAAATTCCATGAATTTCTTAATACCATTTTTCAATTCAACATGGTACTTTAACATTTCTCGACTGATTAGAAAAATCCCAACACCAACTATATAAACTCATTCAGACCATTCAAGAATTTTACCATTTGAAAAAAAAAATTACAGCTTTTCCCGGAATTTCCCAATTTTTGGAAAATTCCCATTGAAATGTATCAAACATTTTTCAAAGTTCCACAACCCCCACATTTTTTATCCGATTCAAACCATTCTAACTTCAAATTATCCAGACGGGTTTTCCCTTGACAAATTACAAAAACTCCCAAATTTCCCAGAATTACAGGTTTTCCTTTAATTCAAGCTTTTCGCGAAATTTCCCAATTTTTGGAAAATTCCCATTGAAATTTATCAAACATTCTTCAAAGTTCCACAACCCCCACATTTTTTATCCGCTTCAAACCATTCTAACTTCAAACTGTCCAGACAGGTTTTCCCTTGACAAATTACAAAAACTCCCAAATTTCCCAGAATTCCAGGTTTTTCCCATTCCAAATGAATTGGCCATTTTTCAAACTTCCACCATTTCCACATTTTTCAACCTTTTCAAACCATTCTACCTTCAACACATTCCACCATTCTGGAAATTGAAATTACAGGTTTTCCTGTAATTCCAGCTTTTCCCGAAATTTCCCAGTTTTTGGAAAATTCCCATTGAAATTGATCAAACATTCTTCAAAGTTCCACAACCCCCACAATTTTTATCCACTTCAAACCATTCTAACTTCAAACTGTCCAGACGGGTTTTCCCTTAACAAATTCCCAAAACTCCCAAATTTCCCAGAACTACAGGTTTTCCTGTAATTCCAGCTTTTCCTGAAATTTCCCAATTTTTGGAAAATTCCCATTGAAATTTATCAAACATTCTTCAAAGTTCCACAACCCCCACATTTTTTATCCGATTCAAACCATTCTAACTTCAAACTGTCCAGACGGGTTTTCCCTTGACAAATTCCCAAAACTCCCAAATTTCCCAGAATTACAGGTTTTCCGGGAAATGTTTCCCATTCAAAATAAATTGGCCATTTTTCAAACTTCCACCATTTCCACATTTTTCAACCTATTCAAACCATTCTACCTTCAACACATTCCACCATTCTGGAAATTGAAATTACAGGTTTTCCTGTAATTCCAGCTTTTCCCGAAATTTCCCAGTTTTTGGAAAATTCCCATTGAAATTGATCAAACATTCTTCAAAGTTCCACAACCCCCAGATTTTTTATCCGATTCAAACCATTCTAACTTCAAACTGTCCAGACAGGTTTTCCCTTGACAAATTCCAAAAACTCCCAAATTTCCCAGAATTACAGGTTTTCCGAGAAATTTTTCCCATTCAAAATGAATTGGCCATTTTTCAAACTTCCACCATTTCCACATTTTTCAACCTATTCAAACCATTCTACCTTCAACACATTCCACCATTCTGGAAATTGAAATGACAGGTTTTCCTGTAATTCCAGCTTTTCCTGAAATTTCCCAATTTTTGGAAAATTCCCATTGAAATGTATCAAACATTCTTCAAAGTTCCACAACCCCCACAATTTTTATCCACTTCAAACCATTCTAACTTCAAACTGTACAGACGGGTTTTCCCTTGACAAATTCCAAAAACTCCCAAATTTCCCAGAATTCCAGGTTTTCCGGGACATTTTTCCCATTCAAAATGAATTGGCCATTTTTCAAACTTCCACCATTTCCACATTTTTCAACCTATTCAAACCATTCTACCTTCAACACATTCCACCATTCTGGAAATTTAAACCACTTTTTACATTTTTTTTTTCAAACTTTTGGGGGATTTTTTTTCCAAAGCCCTATTTCCACCCTTTATTCTGGCGACTACTCTTTCCACATTTTTCAACCCACTTCAACCGTTCCTCCATCAAAACATTCCTCTTAATTAATGCACAAAATGTGTTTTGACCTGAAAAAATTCCCGGCTTTCCCAAAATTCCATGAATTTCTTAATACCATTTTTCAATTCAACATGGTACTTTAACATTTCTCGACTGATTAGAAAAATCCCAACACCAACTATATAAACTCATTCAGACCATTCAAGAATTTTACCATTTGAAAAAAAAAATTACAGCTTTTCCCGGAATTTCCCAATTTTTGGAAAATTCCCATTGAAATGTATCAAACATTTTTCAAAGTTCCACAACCCCCACATTTTTTATCCGATTCAAACCATTCTAACTTCAAATTATCCAGACGGGTTTTCCCTTGACAAATTACAAAAACTCCCAAATTTCCCAGAATTACAGGTTTTCCTTTAATTCAAGCTTTTCGCGAAATTTCCCAATTTTTGGAAAATTCCCATTGAAATTTATCAAACATTCTTCAAAGTTCCACAACCCCCACATTTTTTATCCGCTTCAAACCATTCTAACTTCAAACTGTCCAGACAGGTTTTCCCTTGACAAATTACAAAAACTCCCAAATTTCCCAGAATTCCAGGTTTTTCCCATTCCAAATGAATTGGCCATTTTTCAAACTTCCACCATTTCCACATTTTTCAACCTTTTCAAACCATTCTACCTTCAACACATTCCACCATTCTGGAAATTGAAATTACAGGTTTTCCTGTAATTCCAGCTTTTCCCGAAATTTCCCAGTTTTTGGAAAATTCCCATTGAAATTGATCAAACATTCTTCAAAGTTCCACAACCCCCACAATTTTTATCCACTTCAAACCATTCTAACTTCAAACTGTCCAGACGGGTTTTCCCTTAACAAATTCCCAAAACTCCCAAATTTCCCAGAACTACAGGTTTTCCTGTAATTCCAGCTTTTCCTGAAATTTCCCAATTTTTGGAAAATTCCCATTGAAATTTATCAAACATTCTTCAAAGTTCCACAACCCCCACATTTTTTATCCGATTCAAACCATTCTAACTTCAAACTGTCCAGACGGGTTTTCCCTTGACAAATTCCCAAAACTCCCAAATTTCCCAGAATTACAGGTTTTCCGGGAAATGTTTCCCATTCAAAATAAATTGGCCATTTTTCAAACTTCCACCATTTCCACATTTTTCAACCTATTCAAACCATTCTACCTTCAACACATTCCACCATTCTGGAAATTGAAATTACAGGTTTTCCTGTAATTCCAGCTTTTCCCGAAATTTCCCAGTTTTTGGAAAATTCCCATTGAAATTGATCAAACATTCTTCAAAGTTCCACAACCCCCACAATTTTTATCCACTTCAAACCATTCTAACTTCAAACTGTCCAGACGGGTTTTCCCTTGACAAATTCCCAAAACTCCCAAATTTCCCAGAACTACAGGTTTTCCTGTAATTCCAGCTTTTCCTGAAATTTCCCAATTTTTGGAAAATTCCCATTGAAATTTATCAAACATTCTTCAAAGTTCCACAACCCCCAGATTTTTTATCCGATTCAAACCATTCTAACTTCAAACTGTCCAGACGGGGTTTTCCCTTGACAAATTCCAAAAACTCCCAAATTTCCCAGAATTCCAGGTTTTCCGGGACATTTTTCCCATTCAAAATGAATTGGCCATTTTTCAAACTTCCACCATTTCCACATTTTTCAACCTATTCAAACCATTCTACCTTCAACACATTCCACCATCCTGGAAATTTAAAACACTTTTTAAATTTATTTTTCAACATTTTGGGGGATTTTTTTCCCAAAGCCCTATTTCCACCCTTTATTCTGGCGACTACTCTTTCCACATTTTTCAACCCACTTCAACCGTTCCTCTATCAAAACATTCCTCTTAATTAACGCACAAAATTTGTTTTGACCTGAAAAAATTCCCGGTTTTCCCAAAATTCCATGAATTTCTCAATACCATTTTTCAATTCAACATGGTACTTTAACATTTCTCGACTGATTAGAAAAACCCCAACACCAACTATTTAAACTCATTCAGACCATTCAAGAATTTTACAATTTGAAAAAAAAATTACAGCTTTTCCCGGAATTTCCCAATTTTTGGAAAATTCCCATTGAAATGTATCAAACATTTTTCAAAGTTCCACAACCCCCACATTTTTTATCCGCTTCAAACCATTCTAACTTCAAACTGTCCAGCCTATTCGGGAATCCCTGGTTTTCCCTTGACAAATTCCAAAAACTCCCAAATTTCCCAGAGTTTCAGGTTTTCCGGGAAATTTTTCCCATTCAAAATGAATTGGCCATTTTTCAAACTTCCACCATTTCCACATTTTTCAACCTATTCAAACCATTCTACCTTCAACACATTCCACCATTCTGGAAATTGAAATGACAGGTTTTCCTGTAATTCCAGCTTTTCCCAAAATTTCCCAGTTTTCGGAAAATTCCCATTGAAATGTATCAAACATTCTTCAAAGTTCCACAACCCCCACAATTTTTATCCGATTCAAACCATTCTAACTTCAAACTGTCCAGACGGGTTTTCCCTTGACAAATTCCCAAAACTCCCAAATTTCCCAGAATTACAGGTTTTCCTTTAATTCAAGCTTTTCGCGAAATTTCCTAATTTTTGGAAAATTCCCATTGAAATTGATCAAACATTCTTCAAAGTTCCACAACCCCCACATTTTTTATCCGATTCAAACCATTCTAACTTCAAACTGTCCAGACAGGTTTTCCCTTGACAAATTCCCAAAACTCCCAAATTTCCCAGAATTCCAGGTTTTTCCCATTCAAAATGAATCGGCCATTTTTCAAACTTCCACCATTTCCACATTTTTCAACCTATTCAAACCATTCTACCTTCAACACATTCCACCATCCTGGAAATTTAAACCACTTTTTTAATTTCTTTTTCAAAATTTAGGAGGATTTTTTTCCCAAAGCCCTATTTCCACCCTTTATTCTGGCGACGACTCCTTCCACATTTTTCAACCCACTTCACATCAAAACATTCCTCTTAATTAGGACACAACATGTGTTTTGACCTGAAAAAAAAAAAAAATCCTGTTTTTTCCCCAAAATCCTGGAATTCCATAACACCTGACACAGGTTTCAAGTTTTTGACAGAAAAGGCCTCCATGCCAAAATGGACAACATGCTTGCCAACATCATGCAGGAATTTCAACTTAATCCTGTCATCCTGGAAGTGCCAATCAATCAATCAATCAATCAATGTTTATTTATATAGCCCCAAATCACAAATGTCTCAAAGGACTGCACAAATCATTACGACTACAACATCCTCGGAAGAACCCACAAAAGGGCAAGGAAAACTCACACCCAGTGGGCAGGGAGAATTCACATCCAGTGGGACGCCAGTGACAATGCTGACTATGAGAAACCTTGGAGAGGACCTCAGATGTGGGCAACCCCCCCCCCTCTAGGGGACCGAAAGCAATGGATGTCGAGCGGGTCTAACATGATACTGTGAAAGTTCAATCCATAGTGGCTCCAAGACAGCAGTGAGAGTCCCGTCCACAGGAAACCATCTCAAGCGGATCAGCAGCGTAGAGATGTCCCCAACCGATACAGGCGAGCGGTCCATCCTGGGTCCCGACGAGCGGTCCATCCTGGGTCTCGACTCTGGACAGTCAGTACTTCATCCATGGTCATCGGACCGGACCCCCTCCACAAGGGAGGGGGGGATATAGGAGAAAGAAAAGAAGCGGCAGATCAACTGGTCTAAAAAGGAGGTCTATTTAAAGGCTAGAGTATACAGATGAGTTTTAAGATGAGACTTAAATGCTTCTACTGAGGTAGCATCTCGAACTGTTACCGGGAGGGCATTCCAGAGTACTGGAGCCCGAACGGAAAACGCTCTATAGCCCGCAGACTTTTTTTGGGCTCTAGGAATCACTAATAAGCCGGAGTCCTTTGAATGCAGATTTCTTGCCGGGACATACGGTACAATACAATCGGCAAGATAGGCTGGAGCTAGACCGTGTAGTATTTTATACGTAAGTAGTAAAACCTTAAAGTCACATCTTAAGTGTACTATTATTAAAACTGTGTGTTTTAATCCGATAAACTGTCACGCGTCCTGGAGACACTTGCATAAGTAGGCACAACATAAACAAGAATATTTTCTTTCATTAGTATTCTGTCAAGTCCAGGTGCACCGAGCTTCACCCCCCCTTCATTCCTCTAAAGCCAAGGCAGCCTGGCATGTGCGTGACAGGAAAATAAATGCCTAAACACGCCAAGAGGTCTCCGCTTGTCTCCATCGCCGATAAATCCTGCAGGTGGCAGTTGCTGAGAACAAATGACGAGGCTTCTCGCTCCGTGATCCAACTCAAACTCCACGCAGCACTTTGTACAAAACCCCAAAAGCAGTGAAGTTGTGTAAATAGTAAATAAAAACAGAATACAATGATTTGCAAACCCTTTTTTTCACTTATATTCATTTGAATGGACTGCGAAGACAAGATATTTAACGTTCAAGCTGGAAAACGTTGTTATTTTTTGCAAATATTTCAAAGAAGCTGGCACGAGTGGCAAAAAGGACTGAGAAAGTGGAGGGATGCTCATCAAACACTTATTGGGAACATCCCACAGGCTTAATTGGGAACAGGTGGGTGCCATGATTGGGTGTGAAAGCAGCTTCCGTGAAATGCTCGGTCGTTCACGAACAAGGACGGGGCGAGGGTCACCGCTTTGTCAACAAATACATTTCAAATTTTTGGGGGGAAATATTCGACATCGTGTCATCCGGACCAAAGGGGAAGCGAACCATCCAGACTGTTATCGACGCAGAGTTTAAAAGCCAGCATGTGTGATGGTATGGGGGTGCATTAGTGCCCAAGGCATGGGTAACTTACACATCTGTGAAGGCACCATTAATGCTGAAAGGTACATACAGGTCTTGGAGCAACATATGTTGCCATCTTTTTCATGGACGCCCCTGCTTATTTCAGCAAGACAATGCCAAGCCACATTCAGCACGTGTTACAACAGCGTGGCTCGGTAAAAAAAAAACAGTGCGGGTACTTTCCTGGCCCGCCTGCAGTCTAGACATGTCTCCCATGGAAAATGTGTGGCCCTTTATGAAGCCTATAATACGACGGTTGAACGAAAAAATTAGATATTGGGTTTCACTATGTAAAGCGCTTAGAAACACTAGGGAAAAAGTGCTATATAAATATAATTCACTTCACTTCACATTGATTTTGATTCATTATTATTTTTTAAAGAAAAATGGCACCTTTCTGTTTTCACTAATCACCACAGTATTATTTAAGCCTGTCTGTTTATGTTCTGGGGCTTCACGGTGGGAGAGGGGTTAGTGCGTCTGCCTCACAATACGAAGGTCCTGCAGTCCTGGGTTCAAATCAAGGCTCGGGATCTTCCTGTGTGGAGTTTGCATGTTCTCCCCGTGACTGCGTGGGTTCCCTCCGGGTACTCCGGCTTCCTCCCACTTCCAAAGACATGCACCTGGGGATAGGTTGATTGGCAACAGTGTGTGAACGTTGTCTGTCTATCTGTGTTGGCCCGGAGATGAGGTGGCGACTTGTCCAGGGTGTACCCCGCCTTCCGCCCGATTGTAGCTGAGATAGGCGCCAGCGCCCCCCGTGACCCCTAAAGGGAATAAGCGGTAGAAAATGGATGGATGGATGGATGTTTCTGTTCTTCGTCCTGCTATGCACCTTGTAAATTCATGTCAATGATCCATGTCCCGTTCTCGTTTTGTTCCAAGTAAGTTTTTCTCATTATTCATGCCATGGTGCAAGTGTTTTGTTTTGTGTTTATAGTTAGATAGATAGATAGATAGATAAATATGCACCTGGGGATAGGTTGATTGGCAACACTAAAATTGGCCCTAGTGTGTGAATGTGAGTGTGAATGTTGTCTGTCTATCTGTGTTGGCCCTGCGATGAGGTGGCGACTTGTCCAGGGTGTACCCCGCCTTCCGCCCGATTGTAGCTGAGATAGGCGCCAGCGCCCCCCGTGACCCCTAAAGGGAATAAGCGGTAGAAAATGGATGGATGGATGGATGTTTCTGTTCTTCGTCCTGCTATGCACCTTGTAAATTCATGTCAATGATCCATGTCCCGTTCTCGTTTTGTTCCAAATAAGTTTTTCTCATTATTCATGCCATGGTGCAAGTGTTTTGTTTCGTGTTTATAGTTAGATAGATAGATAGATAGATAGATATGCACCTGGGGATAGGTTGATTGGCAACACTAAAATTGGCCCTAGTGTGTGAATGTGAGTGTGAATGTTGTCTGTCTATCTGTGTTGGCCCTGCGATGAGGTGGCGACTTGTCCAGGGTGTACCCCGCCTTCCGCCCGATTGTAGCTGAGATAGGCGCCAGCGCCCCCCGCGACCCCGGAAGGGAATAAGCGGTAGAAAATGGATGGATGGATGGCAGCTTTGTGTTATTAGAGTAAACATTGCAACATTTTTCTTGTTGCATTTCACCCGTTTGGTCCTAATTTTTACGTTTTAAAAATTTTTCAATCATATTTTTAAAATGGGCCATGGGGCTGTTAAAAAATGACCTGCGGGCCGCACTTTGTACACCCCTGACCTAGGACTATTTAAGAAACACAGGTGGACAATCCCTTTTATTATCCCTGCTTCTGCCATCGTTTCCTGTTCTGTGCTTTTATTTCTTAGCGGTGCTTCCTGTTTCCTGCCGTACCTTCACTCCTGGCTTTGGAAGGAGGCGGCAGGACAACAGCTGTGCGTAATTGTCAATCAGTAGTCTCTATAGCTCTGCGGCGACATCCTTGCTGGTGCCAGTTCATTATTCTGATTCATGTTTCCATGCATCCCGCTTCATTCTGATTGCTTTTTTTTTACGTGGCCAGGTTGTGTTCATTTGTAACGTCCGTTTTTGCTCACATATCGGACTTATTTAAAGAGGGCTGGGAATTGCATCGTTCACACTGATACCGAAGTATTGTTTTCATCTGATGGTGGCACGCGCATAATAACACTTATGTGTGATGCCTGCGACATGTTTTCAAAAAAAGCTGGCACAAGTGGCAAAAAGGACTGAGAAAGTTGAGGAATGCTCATTTTATTTGGAACATCCCACAGGTGTGCAGGCTAATTGGTGAACAGGTGGGTGCCATGATTGGGTATAAATGCAGCTGCTCAGTCATTCCCAAACAAGGATGGGGCGAGGGTCACCACTTTGTCAACAAATGCATGAGCAAACCGTCAAACAGTTTAAGAACAACATTTCTCAATGAGCTATTGCAAGAAATGCGTTGACACAAATGATGCTAAAAAGCTTCTTTTTTTTTTTTCATGCACTCTCTGGATCTATCAGAGAGTGAGCCGAGTGAGTCTATACAGTTGTGGAGGGAGGTGTGGCCGGCGCTGCCTGCAGGAGCGCAGGTCACCGCCTCTCTCACCAACCGTTCTCCCGAATTTCTCCCGATTTCCACCCGGACAACAATATTGGGGGCGTGCCTTAGCGCATAATATCCACGGCTTTTCACACACACAAGTGAATTCAAGGCATATTTGCTCAACATCCATACAGGTCACGCTGAGGGTGGCCGTATAAACAACTTTAACACTGTTAGAAATAAGTGCCACACTGTGAACCCACACCAAACAAGAATGACAAATCACATTTCGGGAGAACATCCACACCGTAACACAGCAGGACAAATACCCAGAACCCCTTGCAGCACTAACTCTTCTGGGACTCAACAATATACACCCCCTACCCCTCCACCTCAACCCCACCTACCTCAACCTCCACATGCTCTCCCTGGGAGAGCATGTCCCAAATTCCCAAATTGTATAGAGTGAGTCTATACAATTGTGGAGAGAGGTGTGGCCCCTACATAATATCCACGGCTTTTCACACACACAAGTGAATGCAAGGCATATTTGGTCAATAGCCATACAGGTCACACTGAGGGTGGCCGTATAAACAACTTTAACACTGTTACAAATATGTGCCACACTGTGAACCCACACCAAACAAGAATGACAAATCACATTTCGGGAGAACATCCACAGCGTAACATAGCAGGACAAATACCCAGAACCCCTTGCAGCACTAACTCTTCTGGGACTCAACAATATACACCCCCTGATACCCCCTACCCCTCCACCTCAACCCCACCTACCTCAACCTCCACATGCTCTCCCTGGGAGAGCATGTCCCAAATTCCCAAATTGTATAGAGTGAATCCATACAATTGTGGAGAGAGGTGTGGCCCCTACATAATATCCACGGCTTTTCACACACACAAGTAAATGCAAGGCATACTTGGTCAACAGCCATACAGGTCACACTGAGGGTGGCCGTATAAACAACTTTAACACTGTTACAAATATGTGCCACACTGTGAACCCACACCAAACAAGAATGACAAATCACATTTCGGGAGAACATCCACACCGTAACACAGCAGGACAAATACCCAGAACCCCTTGCAGCACTAACTCTTCTGGGACTCAACAATATACACCCCCTGCTACTCCCTACCCCTCCACCTCAACCCCACCTACCTCAACCTCCACATGCTCTCCCTGGGAGAGCCTGTCCCAAATTCCCAAATTGTATAGAGTGAGTCTATACAATTGTGGAGAGAGGTGTGGCCCCTACATAATATCCACGGCTTTTCACACACACAAGTGAATTCAAGGCATATTTGGTCAACAGCCATACAGGTCACACTGAGGGTGGCCGTATAAACAACTTTAACACTGTTACAAATATGTGCCACACTGTGAACCCACACCAAACAAGAATGACAAAACAAATTTCGGCAGAACATCCACACCGTAACACAGCAGGACAAATACCCAGAACCCATTGCAGCACTAACTCTTCTGGGACTCAAAAATACTACCCCCTACCCCTCCACCTCAACCCCACCTACCTCAACCTCCACATGCTCTCTCAGGGAGAGCATGTCCCAAATTCCAAGCTGCTGTTTTGAGGCATGTTTAAAAAAAAAATGCACTTTGCGACTTCACTAATAAATATGGCACTGAGCGAAGTTCGTGACTACACTTAACGAGAGTAACAGTGTGGCCAATTAATAGAATATCTATACGAGTCCTCTAAACCTCATTAATGCTGCAATGTTGCCCAATGGAAGTCTTAAAAAAAAAAGACACAGCTGTTGCCTCGTGCTTGGCCTTCGGAGCAGGCGGCTTTGCATCTGGTCCAGGCAACATTTGGCAACCTTGCACACGGGCACAAGAGTTCGGACGCTGCCAAGGCGGTAGTTTTGCCTGCTCGGCCAATCCCAATCCCACCCACAGCCCAACGCGGCGGCCTGCTGGCACCACGCTCCTCTATGGCCCACTTTTTCATCAAAAAGAGGTCTCCGGTTGAGACGGAATGGAACCGTTTCCTCGGTTTTGTGTGGTTTCAGCACTGCCGAATTCAGGGGGTCGGCAAACCAATACTTTGAAAGAGACATAATGGACCAAAAATACAAAAAACTAATCTGTGAGCCGCAAACAATTAAAAGTATGTAAGTGTTATAATGAAGGCAACACATGATAGATAGATAGATAGTACTTTATTGATTCCTTCAGGAGAGTTCCTTCAGGAAAATTAAAATTCCAGCAGCAGTGTACAGAGTTGAGATCAATTTAAAAACTAAAATTAAAAAAAAAAAGTAAATAATGGGGGTTTAAAAGGAAACAAAATAGAGAAATATTACAAAAAGAATAAAAACAATGGGAATAACAATATAACAGTAAAATAAGAATATAACAAGACAAAGTAGGCAGTAGTGACCATCTTTTGCATCGCCTCTCATCCTAGTACCCCCGGCCCCCCGCCCCACAGAGGAGTTGTACAGTCTAATGGCGTGTGGGACAAAGGAGTTTTTGATTCTATTAGTCCTGCACTTGGGATGAAGCAGTCTAGAACTGAACAGGCTCCTCTGGCTACTGATGAGACTATGCAGAGGGTGACTGGCATCATCCAGGATGCTCACTAGTTTGTCCACAGTCCTCTTCTCTGCCACCGTCACCAGTGAGTCCAGTTTCATTCCCATTGTAGAACCGGCCCGCCTGATCAGTTTCTCAAGTCTGGAGCTGTCTTTCTTAGATGTACTGCCCCCCCAGCACACTACCATGTAGAACAGAACACTGGCAACCACAGACTGGTAGTACATCCACAGGAGTTTTTTACAAATGTTGAAGGAGTGCAGTCTCCTGAGGAAGTCATTTCTTGTACTGGTGGTCCGTGTTAACAGTCCAGTCCAGCTTATTGTCCGCCCAAACCCCGAGGTACTTGAATGAGTCCACGGTCTGTACCTAAACTCCCTCGATCACAATAGGTTGTGACCGTGGACTCCACCTCCCAAAGTCAATGACCAGCTCCTTGGTCATTACCTTGATGTAAGTGTCGATATTAGCTATACTAGCCTACTATCGTAATGACTTTAAAAGTCTTATATAAGTGTTATAAGGATTGTAGCTGAGATAGGCGCCAGCGTCCCCCGCAACCCCAAAAGGGAATAAGCGGTAGAAAATGGATGGATGGATGGATGGATGAAGGTAACAGATGATGTAAGTGTCTATATTAGTTGTATTAGCCTACTATCAAAATGACTTTAAAAGTCTTATATAAGTGTTATAATGAAGGCAACACATGATGTAAGTGTCTATATTAGCTTACTATCAAAATGACTTTAAAAGTCTTGTATAATTGTGTAAAATTAATGAAGGCAACACATGATGTAAGTGTCCATATTAGTTGTATTAACCTACTATCAAAATGACTTTAAAAGTCTTGTATAATTGTGTAAACTTAATGAAGGCAACCCATGATGTAAGTGTCCATATCACAATACGAAGGTCCTGCAGTCCTGGGTTCAAATCCAGGCTCGGGATCTTTCTGTGTGGAGTTTGCATGTTCTCCCCGTGAATGCGTGGGTTCCCTCCGGGTACTCCGGCTTCCTCCCACTTTCAAAGACATGCACCTGGGGATAGGTTGATTGGCAACACTAAATGGTCCCTAGTGTGTGAATGTTGTCTGTCTATCTGTGTTGGCCCTGAGATGAGGTGGCGACTTGTCCAGGGTGTACCCCGCCTTCCGCCCGATTGTAGCTGAGATAGGCGCCAGCGCCCCCCGTGACCCCAAAAGGGAATAAGTGGTAGAAAATGGATGGATGGATGGATGTTTCTGTTCTTCGTCCTGCTATGCACCTTGTAAATTCATGTCAATAATCCATGTCCCGTTCTCGTTTTGTTCCAAGTAAGTTTTTCTCATTATTCATGCCATGGTGCAAGTGTTTTGTTTCGTGTTTATAGTTAGATAGATAGATAGATAGATAGATAGAGAGATAGATAGATAGATAGATAGATAGATAGATAGATAGATAGATAGATGGATAGATAGATAGATAGATAGATAGATAGATAGATAGATAGATAGATAGATAGATAGATAGATAGATAGATAGATAGATAGATAGATAGATAGATAGATAGATAGATAGTACTTTATTGATTCCTTCAGGAGAGTTCCTTCAGGAAAATTAAAATTCCAGCAGCAGTGTACAGAGTTGAGATCAATTTAAAAGAAAAAGTGAAAAGTAAATCATTAAAAGTTAATAGCCTCTGTGCTAGTCTTTTGTTTCATAGCCCAGTTTTTGTACCGCCATTGTGCGCGCCTTTTGTTTGTTCCTCTTTTTAGTTAGAGCGTAAATAAAAATTACGTACCTTCATTCATGCCTTGCTCGCACCAACTTTCCTTTGCCTCGGAAAAAAACCCCACGTCCAAGTCCAAGTCGTGACAAATTGGGTAAGTCTAAGTTAATTATAATTCAAAAGTACATCTAACAAACTCCAAACAGTTACGATTTGATATAATCAAATATTTAAGTTTATTGATTTAAAAAATACGTGGCAACTGATTGCCTCACATTTATTTTTTTTCCGAGGTCTGCTTACTTATTCGGGTTTACAGTGCGGATGTTCTTAAAAAAAAGTATTTTTATTTTTTTATTTTTTTATTTTTTTAATTTTATTTCAGTTTTTTTATTTTTTTATTTTTTTTATTTTACTTTACTTTATTTTATTTTATTTTCCTTTTTTTATTTAATTAATGTTTTTATTTTATTTTATATGTTTGTTTATATATTTTTATTTTTTTTATTTTACTTTACTTTATTTTATTTTATTTTCCTTTTTTTATTTAATTAATGTTTTTATTATTTCTTTTTTTATTTAATTTTTTATTTTTTTTATTTTTGTTTTTGTATTATTATGTTTTATTTTACTTTACTTTATTTTATTTTATTTTCCTTTTTTTATTTAATTAATTTTTTTATTTTATTTTATTTGAATGTTTATTCATTTATTTATTGACAACAAACCCAAATCTTCCTAATGAAGAAGACTGCTTACTTATTCGGGTTTACAGTGCGGATGTTCTTTAAAAAAAGCTTTTTTTTCTCTCTTTTTTTTTACTTATTTTATTTTATAATTTTTTTTTTTTGTTTGTTTTTTTGTTTTTTTTATTTTACTTTACTTTATTTTATTTTATTTTCCTTTTTATTTAATTATTTTTTTTATTTTATTTTATTTGTTTGTTTATTTATTTATTTTTTGACAACAAACCCAAATCTTCTTAATGAAGAAGACTGCTTACTTATTTGGGTTTACAGTGCGGATGTTCTTTAAAAAAAAGCTTCTTTTTTTTCTTTTTTCATTTATTTATTTTATTTAAATTTTTTTTTTTTTTTTTTGTATTTATTTTACTTTACTTTATTTTATTTTATTTTCCTTTTTTTATTTTATTATTTTTTTTATTTTATTGTATTTGTTTGTTTTTTTATTCTTTGACAACAAACCCAAATCTTCCTAATGAAGAAGACGCAAACAGAGTGTGACTCACTGGAATGTCCGCGTGCGGACGGTGCGAGTGGGCGGCGTACGCCCGAGGCGGCGGGCGAATTACATAACATCAACCTCTGAGCAACCCTGTTTGTTTTCCGTCACCAGCGAGTCATTAGAAGCGTGTGTGTCAGTGCGTCGACTCGAGAGTTGCACCTCGCCGAACTGGCGAGGTTGCAGACCCCGGGGGTCTGTAGTTCAGACGCAGTTTCCCTGATACAACATGAAACATTTCAACGCAATAAATACATTTCATGGTTTAAATGTACACTTTCAAATTGATTTAGCTCAAATAAAAGTTCACTCCATTAAAAAATATATTTTAAATTTTTTGGCAGGTCAAACCCATAGTCTAATACTCGCACTCGTTTACTTTGAAGCCACGCTGTTGTAATATGTGGCTTGGCATTGTCTTGCTGAAATAAGCAGGGGCGTCCCTGATAACGTTGCTTGGATGGCAACATACGTTGCTCCAAGACCTGTATGTACCTTTCAGCATTAATGGTGCCTTCAAAAATGTGTGAGTTACCCATGCCTTGGGCACTAATACACCTCCATACCATCACAGATGCCGGCTTTTCAACTTTGCGCCTAGAACAATCCGGATGGTTCTTTTTCTCTTTGGTCCGGAGGACACGACGTCCACTGTTTCCAAAAACAATTTGAAATGTGGATTTTCGTCGGACCCACAGAACATTTTTCCACTTTGCATCAGTCCATCTTAGATGAGCTCGGGCCCAGCCCTGGGTGTTGTTGATAAATGGCTTTCGCTTTGCATAGTAGAGTCTTAACTTGTGCTTACAGATGTAGCGACAAACTGTAGTTACTGTCAGTGTTTTTCTGAAGTGTTCCTGAGCCCGGGCTTCACGGTGGCAGAAGGGTTAGTGCGTCTGCCTCACAATACGAAGTTCCTGCAGTCCTGGGTTCAAATCCAGGCTCGGGATCTTTCTGTGTGGAGTTTGCATGTTCTCCCCGTGAATGCGTGGGTTCCCTCCGGGTACTCCGGCTTCCTCCCACTTCCAAAGACATGCACCTGGGGATAGGTTGATTGGCAACACTAAAAATTGGCCCTAGTGTGTGAATGTGACTGTGAATGTTGTCTGTCTATCTGTGTTGGCCCTGCAATGAGGTGGCGACTTGTCCAGGGTGTACCCTGCCTTCCGCCCGATTGTAGCTGAGATAGGCGCCAGCACCCCCCGCGACCCCGAAAGGGAATAAGCGGTAGAAAATGGATGGATGGAGGGTTCCTGAGCCCATGTGGTGATATCCTTTACACACTGGCGTTGCTTTTTGATGCAGTACCGCCTGAGGGATCGTAGGTCGACGGCGTTCAATGTTGGGTTTCAGCCTTGCTGCTTGCGTGCGGTGATTTTTGATGACATTACGGAGCGTAGATGGTGAAATCAAGAAATTCCTTGCAATAGCTGGTTGAGAAATGTTCTTAAACTGTTCGACATTTGCGTTTGTTGACAAAGTGCTGACCCTCGCCCGAACCTTGTTTGTGAATGACTGAGCAGTCCATGGAAGCTGCTTTTATACACCAATCATGGCAACCCACCTGTTACCAATGAGCCTGTTCACCTGTGGGATGTTGCAAATAAGCGTCTGATGAGCATTCCTCAACTTTTCAGTCTTTTTCCCCACTTGTGATAGTTTTTTTAAAACATGTTGCAGCCATGGAGTTCCAGAGGAGCAAAAAATAACAACGTTTTGCAGTTCAGACGTCACAGAGAGCTCGTCGGCGAGCGCTCGAAACGAGTATGATTGTTTTCCTGTTGGTGGCATTGCCTACAGGAGAACATCTGTGCGTGGAATCTGTAAAAACAAAAAAAAAAAAAGAGAAGGCCATGGTCCAATGACATGGAGACCAAAACAAGTGGGGGCCCATCTTTGCTGCAGCCTTCCTCCGCCTTTGTGACCGCTGTGGAACTTCTATACAACCGTCATCCGCCCACTCCGCCGTTGAGGTCTTTTTCGAAGGAAAGGAGACGCGCAGACTCCAAGGTCGCTGGAGGCTGCCGGAGCTCCGGTCTGTCGGAGGACCAAAGACTATAAGAACGTCCCTGCTTGACATCAAGGGTTCAGAATCGGGGATTAAATCACCGAAAAATGATTCCCGGGCGCGGCCACTGCTGCTGCTCACTGCTCCCCTCACCTCCCAGGGGGTGATCAAGGGGTGATGGGTCAAATGCAGAGAATAATTTCGCCACACCTCGTGTGTGTGTGTGACAATCATTGGTACTTTAATTTTTAACTTTGACTTACACCCTTGCTCCTGATTGTGGTTAGGGCCATCAGTGTGTGAATGTGTGTATTCATTGGTACTTTGAATTAAGTTATTTTTTACTTTTCGGTTTGTTAAATTTTTGTGAATCCTTTTCGCCCAGTTTGGTTAGAGTAGGGGTAGGGAACCTGTGGCTCTAGAGCCAGATGTGGCTCTTTTGATGACTGCATCTGGCTCTCGGATAAATCTTAGCTAACATTGCTTAACACGATAAGTAATGACTAATTCCACTTTGTAATCAAAGTGTTAAAAATAACGTTCAAAATATTAAACATGCTCATGCATTTGAATCCATCCATCCTTTTTCTACCGCACTTGTTCAAGAAATTGCATGATTTATTTATTATTGATTTTTCCGGTGCTTTCCCCCCTGGGGCAAGCACCGACATGAAAGCCTGTTTCAGGGTTACGATATTTTTTTATTTTTCAATTAGTCTCTCAGTCGCTTTCCAGCAATTGTCTTTTTCTCTTTCGTTCTCGCTCCTGCTCTGGCTCCAGCTCCAACCCCGTCTCTCCTCCTGGCTGCTGCTTATAACATAGCGACAGGTGATTAGATAACAAGGCCCAGGTGGGTTGTCTACGCACCTGTCGCTGATTTCGAGGCCGGTCCTGGCAACACCCCGCTTCGCAGCAGGCCCGCAGG
The DNA here is from genome assembly GCF_033978795.1 of Nerophis ophidion. Lineage (NCBI taxonomy): Eukaryota > Metazoa > Chordata > Actinopteri > Syngnathiformes > Syngnathidae > Nerophis > Nerophis ophidion. Next base: position 19,018,343 of record NC_084633.1, on the reverse strand, counting down.
CCACGCCCCCTCCACAGTTAGCTTCAGAATATCAACGTTATTACAAAGAATAAAAGACCTATTATATTCTAGTAATGTTGGTCTTACTTAAAAATGCACGCGTTTAGTTGTGTTCAGTGTTGAAAAAAAAAAATGATACGGCTCTTACGGAAACCATCAATCAATCAATGTTTATTTATATAGCCCCAAATCACAAATGTCTCAAAGGACTGCACAAATCATTACGACTACAACATCCTCGGAAGAACCCACAAAAGGGCAAGGAAAACTCACACCCAGTGGGCAGGGAGAATTCACATTCAGTGGGACGCCAGTGACAATGCTGACTATGAGAAACCTTGGAGAGGACCTCAGATGTGGGCAACCCCCCCCCTCTAGGGGACCGAAAGCAATGGATGTCGAGCGGGTCTAACATGATACTGTGAAAGTTCAATCCATAGTGGCTCCAAGACAGCAGCGAGAGTCCCGTCCACAGGAAACCATCTCAAGCGGATCAGCAGCGTAGAGATGTCCCCAACCGATACAGGCGAGCGGTCCATCCTGGGTCCCGACGAGCGGTCCATCCTGGGTCTCGACTCTGGACAGCCAGTACTTCATCCCTGGTCATCGGACCGGACCCCCTCCACAAGGGAGGGGGGGACATAGGAGAAAGAAAAGAAGCGGCAGATCAACTGGTCTAAAAAGGAGGTCTATTTAAAGGCTAGAGTATACAGATGAGTTTTAAGGTGAGACTTAAATGCTTCACATTTGAAAATATTTGGATTCTTGGCTCTGTCAGCCAAAAAGGTTCCCGACCCCCGTGTTAGAGTATATAGCAGTCGCCGTATCGCCCGGACTCAGGAGGTGAAAAAGGAAACATTTCAAAGTAAAAGCATGACTGATTGTTCTCCACCCTGCATCTGAGTCCTATGTTTGATCAAGTCCTGGAATTCCTTTTTGTACTTTGATGTCCCCATGCTTATGTGTGCTGTGGTTATGAGGTTTTTTTCTCCACTTGCACAGGCAAAATCTTCATTTTTCCTCGGGGATTATTAAAGCATTTCTGATTCTGATTCTGAAGTCTATCTCAGCTGCATTAAAGTTAACCGGATTGTATATTTTTTTTAAGTTTGCAGCATTATGACGGAAGCTAAACAGGGGATGGAAAAATGGCAAGAAAATTGCTTGAATTCAAAATAGACCAAAAAAAAACCACCTTGCTGGCATCTGGCACATAATGAGTGATTAGTCTTAACTAAATAGAAATACATTGGTGATTATAGAGATCAGCAGAATGCAGATGCCGAGGCACGGCCTACAAGGAGGAGAGAGCAGGAGAGGAGGGGGATTCAAACACCAACACAGCAGATTAGCCCAAGAGCCCTGCAGCCAGTGGAAAATGACTCACGTCACATGACTTCGTTAAGCGTATTGGACATTCTGCACTCAACATTGTCTGCCGTGATGCAATTAAGTGCTTAATATGACTCAAGGTGGTAGTCATTGACGAGGTCAAAGGTCAAATCAATGCTATTTGTGTTGCACCTGGCAGCAGATAACAATATACAATGTATTCAAAGTAACTACATGTTGTACTTAAGTGCATCCTAAGTGAATAAATAAGAACAAGGCCTTTTTTTTTTTGTTTGTTTAAGAACGGTAAGAAATGTGTTTAATTAAATGGAAGCAAGATAAGTAGGTTAAACAAATATATAATGGGTAAGTTAATTTAAGAGTTCAGTAAAACATGCTCATTGTGTGATAATATGAAAATATATGTTTCAGTGTATATAAAATGTAAAAATGATTAACAGCTTTTACCTCAAACAGAAAATATTTTCAAAAGGAAGTTAAGGAGCTATTATAGATAAATGAAGTTTCAAAAATATGTATTAAATGTCTTGCCTAAAATGGAATATATATATATATATATATATATATAAATATATATATATATATATATATATATGTGTGTGTGTGTGTATATATATATATATATATATATATATATATATATACACATATATATATATATATATATGTGTATATATAATATTGTCACAAAATAATGGAATTTAAAAGGTCTGAAAAGGATATTTGCAGTAAATCATTCCACACTAAATAAATGGTACATATACAACTATATATATATATATATATATATATATATATATATATATATACGTATGTATATATATACACAAACACACATATATATATATATATATATATATATATATATATATATATATATATATATATATATATATATATATATACATTCACACACATAAATATATATATATATATATATATATATATATATATATATATTTAAAAAATTCTAAAAAAGAAGGGTTTTTAACCCCTTTTTAAAAGCATCCGCAGTCTGTGGGGCCCTCAGATGGTCAGGGAGAGCGTTCCACAGACTAGGAGCGGCGGAGCAGAAAGCCCAGTTTATTGTTTGTAGTTACTAACAAGTATATATTAACAATCAACAATAAATTATATATATATATATATATATATATATATATATATATATATATATATATACTTTTTTTTAAAAAGAATAAAAAAGAAGGGTTTTTAAGACTTTTTTAAAAGCATCCACAGTCTGTGGTGCCCTCAGGTGGTCAGGGAGAGTGTTCCACAGACTAGGAGTGGCGGAGCAGAAAGCCCAGTTTATTGTTTGTAGTTACTAACAAGTATATATTAACAATCAACAATACATTTTATATATATATATATATATTTTTTTCATACTTATATACTTATATTTATATATACATGTGTGTATAAATATATACACATACTTGCATTCTTATATGTACATGTTTAAAAAACAAATTAAATCAGAAAGAATGAATACAAATACATAATACCCAAATAACAGTGCTTGAATGTAAGTCATTTTATTATGATGACCAACTGAAGTAAAGCTTTAAGAAAAATACGGGAGATCAGTCTGCTTAATTTTAATGCTGAATTCAAAAAGTGATAAACACTCGTTTTTTACTTATCCATCCATCCATTTCCTACCGCATGTCCCTCGCCTTGCATTCGGGGTGGGAGGTGGGGTAAACCCCAGACAAGTCGCCCCCACATTCCAGGAATTGTTTAATTTTTTAACTTATTTTAATACTTTTCCACTCTTTTCTATTGATTGAGACGATATCACAGGAAACACAAGGCAGTCAATCAATGTTTATTTATATAGCCCCAAATCACAAATGTCTCAAAGGACTGCACAAATCATTACGACTACAACATCCTCGGAAGAACCCACAAAAGGGCAAGGAAAACTCACACCCAGTGGGCAGGGAGAATTCACATCCAGTGGGACGCCAGTGACAATGCTGACTATGAGAAACCTTGGAGAGGACCTCAGATGTGGGCAACCCCCCCCCTCTAGGGGACCGAAAGCAATGGATGTGGAGCGGGTCTAACATGATACTGTGAAAGTTCAATCCATAGTGGCTCCAACACAGCCGCCAGAGTTCAGTTCAAAGCGGATCCAAGACAGCAGCGAGAGTCCCGTCCACAGGAAACCATCTCAAGCGGAGGCGGATCAGCAGCGTAGAGATGTCCCCAACCGATACAGGCGAGCGGTCCATCCTGGGTCTCGACTCTGGACAGCCAGTACTTCATCCATGGTCATCGGACCCCTGTGGAGGGGGGGACATAGGAGAAAGAAAAGAAGCGGCAGATCAACTGGTCTAAAAAGGGAGTCTATTTAAAGGCTAGAGTATACAGATGAGTTTTAAGGTGAGACTTAAATGCTTCTACTAAGGTAGCATCTCGAACTGGAGCCCGAACGGAAAAACGCTCTATAGCCCGCAGACTTTTTTTGGGGCTCTAGCAGTATGATGCTGACTTCTTTGTCTCAGGAACCACACAACTCATTTGTCATTGTGACCAAATATCCAAAGCATCCCCACCTGCGATGCCATCAGTGCACCTGCGCCATCCTGTTCTGGCCACCTGCTGATGACTACACACAGTGACTCACACTTAAGCACACAACACTTGAAGCCAGGGGCCATAGTGGAGCTGGTGTGTGTGTGTGTGTGTGTGTGTGTGTGTGTGTGTGTGTGTGTGTGTGTGTGTGTGTGTGGTGTGTGTGTGTGTGTGTGTGTGTGTGTGTGTGTGTGTGTGTGTGTGTGTGTGTGTGTGTGTGTGTGTGTGTGTGTGTGTGTGTGTGTGTGTGGCACATTGTTTGACTGACATGTGTGAGTCGCCAGGGGAGCGTCACGTTTCTCTGTGAAGTTTACTTGTGCACACACACACACACACACACACACACACACACACACACACACACACACACACACAGTACGTGCATTTGTATAAATTGCCCTCTGACACGCATAGACCGAGCAGAATAAATCCTAAAGATTGTCGTCAAGACAGCACGTACATGTCACATAAATGACATCGACAGTTGAATTTTCAAGCAGGCATGGTGAAGTGAAGTGAATTATATTTATATAGCGCTTTTTCTCTAGTGACTCAAAGCGCTTTACATAGTGAAACCCAATATCTAAGTTACATTCAAACCAGTGTGGGTGGCACTGGGAGCAGGTGGGTAAAGTGTCTTGCCCAAGGACACAACGGCAGTGACTAGGTTGGCAGAAGCGGGAATCGAACCTGCAACCCTCAAGTTGCTGGCACGGCCACTCTGCCAACCGAGCATGACTTGTGATCATGCATATTTAGGATGGACCAGAACTTTCTTGTCCAACGTTTGAGAGACACTTTTAAAAAGCTATTGATATTGTACAAGTATAATATGCTAAAAAAAAATATGTGACAGGAAAGCCTTTTTTCGATGCTATTTCGACATTTTTTTTTATTCCAACTCAATAAAATTTGTAGATTCTTCGTGCCTTTTTTTTTTTTTTTGCCTCGCACGGATTTTTTCCCCCCTTTTTTCTAACTTTTGACGGAAAAGTCAGGCGAGGAGAAGTGTTCAATCCCCGCCGACTTCTTAACCCTGTGCGAAAAAGACAGAAGGGGATTAAAGAGGTAAAGATACTTCACCCCCAGAGCTCACCAGTTGCAGCATGAAAGGGAAATAACTTCCACCCTTCAACTTTGAAGTGAGCGATGTCATCTCTGCTCCGTCAGTGCTCCTGATGCTTGAGGAGAGAAAGGATGTTAGAAAAAAAAGAGATACGGTTGCCATGGTGACGGTCGGTCCCTTTTTTCCCCCCCAAGGGGGACCTGTCATATTGTTCCTTCACCAAAGCTTTTCCTGGCCTTTTGCTCCCGAACTACTGAGAGCGTGCATGAAGACTGGCTGACATTTAGCTCGCAGGTCTATGATGGCCGACCTGATGGGGCGACGTCGTTGAAAGAGCACCGTTGTCACGCCAACGGGGTTCATGTTTGGTTTTGCTCATGTTCGGTTTGGTTTTTTTGGACATTCCGTTCTTGTTCCTGGACTTCCTTGTTTTTCTTATATCCATAGTTACTCAGTAGTTTCCACCTGTCTTCATGTAATCATCATAGCTATTATTTAAACCGCAAGTTGCCAGGAAGTCATCCTGGCGACTTTATCCCTCGACTCCTTACATGCCATGCCTATTTTCCCTCCGACTCATGCCACTTAATGTTTGTTTTGTCCATAGTCATGCCATTTTTGTTCTCTTGTCAAGTTTGTTCTCCGCCCTCGTGCGCGCCTTTTGTTTTGTTTCCTTTGTTTGAAGTTTGTTAGTAGAAATAAACATGTTACTTACATTCACGTCTCGCTGGTGCCAATTTTCATTTGCGTTGGAAAAACAAAAACTATCCCATAGTCCAAGTCCTGACAATCGTAGGGTTTCGGGAAAGACAATAGTGTAAATGGTAAATAAAAACAGAAATACAATGATTTGCAAATACTTTTCCACCTATATTCAATTGAATAGACTGCAAAGACTTCCTGTGCACTTAAGATGTGACTTTAAGGTTTTACTACTTACGTATAAAATACTACACGGTCTAGCTCCAGCCTATCTTGCCGATTGTATTGTACCATATGTCCCGGCAAGAAATCTGCGTTCAAAAGACTCCGGCTTATTAGTGATTCCTAGAGCCCAAAAAAAGTCTGCGGGCTATAGAGCGTTTTCCGTTCGGGCTCCAGTACTCTGGAATGCCCTCCCGGTAACAGTTCGAGATGCTACCTCAGTAGAAGCATTTAAGTCTCACCTTAAAACTCATCTGTATACTCTAGCCTTTAAATAGACCTACTTTTTAGACCAGTTGATCTGCCGCTTCTTTTCGTTCTCCTATGTCCCCCCCTCCCTTGTGGAGGGGGTCCGGTCCGATGACCATGGATGAAGTACTGGCTGTCCAGAGTCGAGACCCAGGATGGACCGCTCGTCGGGACCCAGGATGGACCGCTCGCCTGTATCGGTTGGGGACATCTCTACGCTGCTGATCCGCTTGAGATGGTTTCCTGTGGATGGGACTCTCGCGGCTGTGTTGGAGCCACTATGGATTGAACTTTCACAGTATCATGTTAGACCCGCTCGACATCCATTGCTTTCGGTCCCCTAGAGGGGGGGGGGGGGTTGCCCACATCTGAGGTCCTCTCCAAGGTTTCTCATAGTCAGCATTGTCACTGGCGTCCCACTGAATGTGAATTCTCCCTGCCCACTGGGTGTGAGTTTTCCTTGCCCTTTTGTGGGTTCTTCCGAGGATGTTGTAGTCGTAATGATTTGTGCAGTCCTTTGAGACATTTGTGATTTGGGGCTATATAAATAAACATTGATTGATTGATTGATTGACAAGATATTTAACGTTCGAACTGGAAAGCGGTGTTATATTTTTGAAAATATTAGCTCATTTGGAATTTGATGCCAAAAAGCTGGCACAAGTGGCAAAAAAGACTGAGAACGTTAAGGGATTGCTCACCAAACACTTATTTGCAACATCACACAGGTGAACAGGCTAATTGGGAACAGGTGGGTGTCATGATTGGGTTTAGAAGTAGCTTTCACGGAATGCTCAGTTGTTCACAAACATGGACTTTGTGAACAAATGCGTGAGCAAATTGTCAGACGGTTAAAGAACTACATTTCTGAACCAGCTTTTGCAAGGAATTTAGGGATTTTTCCCATCAAGATTCAAAATGTTTTATTGTCAGTTCACATAAGAACTGAAAAGTACATTTTCGACAGAGTCCCACTAAGAGCAGACAAAGGTTACAGGGAGACAAGACGGGACCATCAACAGGTCAGCCATTTTTACGGCGCTCCTTAAAAAAGGTGGGAAAAAAGGGATATTGGGAAAGGGGGGGAAAAGTAAAAAAATATCAGTCAAAGGCTGAGTTCAAGGGAATTTGCGATGCTACACAAACACGTTACATTTAATCACAACAACTCGCACAGAGCCCTGGGAGGCCCCAAGGATAAAACAAGCGGTGGTGAAGGCGTGGGTTTGGGGAAGGGAGGTGTGTGCGTGTGTGCCCAATTGTCTTTGGGTGTGATGGTGTAATGTTTTTGTAGACTGAGGCCGTTCTGAAAAAGTTCGACTCCAGGTGTCGTTGAGAAGTGAGGGAGGTCAAAAGCGTCCGTCATTGAGGTGTCCTCTGGGTGTTTTTCAGAACAGCCTGGTCCTAGCGTCAAGGCCATTCAAGGGAGTCAAATCGTATATTAGAATGTTTGTTTTTTCGAATAGACAAAACAATGACTTGTCTGTTCTTAGTCCTCTCTCAAATTCAATTCAATCTTCCTTTTCTGCAAACTTCTCCATGATGTGATCCATTTTTGCCATTTAGTTCAGAAATCGCCACAGGGAGTGTTTCCACAGCCCTGCCCAAACCTTCCATTGCAACGAACCGCCTTTGGGCTCCTTGAGTGGCTGCCATGGTCTTACGAATTTGACGATACACCAGAGTAATGTTTTTCAGAACAGCCTGGTCCTAGCGTCAAGGCCATTCGAGGGAGTCAAATCGTATATTAGAATGTTTGTTTTTTCGAATAGACAAAACAATGACTTGTCTGTTCTTAGTCCTCTCTCAAATTCAATTCAATCTTCCTTTTCTGCAAACTTCTCCATGATGTGATCCATTTTTGCGATTTAGTTCAGAAATCGCCACAGGGAGTGTTTCCACAGCCCTGCCCAAACCTTCCATTGCAACGAACCGCCTTTGGGCTCCTTGAGTGGCTGCCATGGTCTTACGAATTTGACGATACACCAGAGTAATGCCCAGCCCAATAACTCAGGTGCCCCGCGATCACGGTTCCAAATAGGTAGATGTCTTCCACGTCCTCGATGGAAAGGACTGAGAGGCACATGATTCTCCATTCATCCCAGGAGTCTCTCACGTACCCCGCAACAATAGTTCCATCAGGGTAGCCAGGCTCCCCCGGACCTCTTTTCCTCGTCGAAAATACTTTGTCAATTGCAGCTGATCATATCCTCGTCTGATGTTTAGATATCATCAAAAGGTTCGGAGAATCTGGAGGATTCACTGCACGTAAGCGACGATATTACTAACTTTCGATCCCTCAGGCGGTACTGCATCTAAAAGCGACATTGGTGTGTAAAGGATATCACCACATGGGCTCAGGAACACTTTAAAAAAAACACTTTCAGTAACTACAGACTGTCGCTACATCTGTAAGTGCAAGTCAAAACTCTACAATGCAAAGCCAAAGCCATTTATCAACAACACCCAGAAACGCCGCTCATCTGAGATGGACTTTGCAAAGTGAAAAAGTGTTCTGTGGTCTGACAAGTCCTCATTTCAAGTTATTTTCGGAAACTATGGATGTGGTGTCCTCCAGAACAAAGAGAAATAGAACTATCCGGATCGTTCTAGACGCAATGTTGAAAAGCCAGCATCTGTAATGGTATGGGGGTGCATTAGTGCCCAAGGCATGGGTAACTTACACATCTGTAAAGGTACCATTAATGCTGAAAAGGCACATACAGGTTTTGACCAAGCTACGGTATTTATGGAGAGAATTGTTGCATTTAAAATGCATTGACGTCAATTATAATGTACATTTTTTAGAACAAGAAGTGTAAAACTTAATCTGAAATGGAAAAAAAGGTCCTTCTACCCCTTTGTAGACATGATGTAAAATATGTTAAACTTATAATGTATCATGTTGTAACTCGTTACATGTTCGAAGTAAACTTCCGCCGAGCGAATAAAAACTCTTATCTAATGGTTTAAAGCCGGATTAAAACAAATGCCAAAGATTATTTATAGCACTCAACGTGGTGGAATAACCTCAAAATGAGCCACAAACGATATCCAGGATTCTCTCCCCCTGCCCTCCCGGTAACAGTTCTAGATGCTACCTCAGTAGAAGCATTTAAGTCTCACCTTAAAACTCATCTCTATACTTTAGCCTTTAAATAGACCTCCTTTTTAGACCAGTTGATCTGCCGCTTCTCTTCTTTCTCCTATGTCCACCCCCTCCCTTGTGGAGGGGGTCCGGTCCGATGACCATGGATGAAGTACTGGCTGTCCAGAGTCGAGACCCAGGATGGACCGCTCGCCTGTATCGGTTGGGGACATCTCTACGCTGCTGATCCGCCTCCGCTTGAGATGGTTTCCTGTGGACGGGACTCTCGCCGCTGTCTTGGATCCGCTTTGAACTGAACTCTCGCGGCTGTGTTGGAGCCACTATGGATTGAACTTTCACAGTATCATGTTAGACCCGCTCGACATCCATTGCTTTTGGTCCCCTAGAGGTGGGGGGGTTGCCCACATCTGAGGTCCTCTCCAAGGTTTCTCATAGTCAGCATTGTCACTGGCGTCCCACTGGATGTGAATTCTCCCTGCCCACTGGGTGTGAGTTTTCCTTGCCCTTTTGTGGGTTCTTCCGAGGATGTTGTAGTCGTAATGATTTGTGCAGTCCTTTGAGACATTTGTGATTTGGGGCTATATAAATAAACATTGATTGATTGATTGATTCTTCTCACCGACTTTGAGATCAATCACTGATGTCGTACGTGCAAAGTCCGTACTGTAAATAACGCTCTTTAGTCACACACGTATGGTATCTCACAAATGTGAGAATACATTTTTTTATCGTCATATCTTCTATGATAGCAAACCCCGTTTCCATATGAGTTGGGAAATTGTGTTAGATGTAAATATAAACAGAATACAATGATTTGCGAATAATTTTCAACCCATATTCAGTTGAATATGCTACAAAGACAACATATTTGATGTTCAAACTCATAAACTTTATTTTTTTTTTTGCAAATAATAATTAACTTAGAATTTCATGGCTGCAACACGTGCCAAAGTAGTTGGGAAAGGGCATGTTCACCACTGTGTTACATCACCTTTTCTTTTAACAACATTCAATAAACGTTTGGGAACTAATGGTTGAAGCTTTGAAAGTGGAATTCTTTCCCATTCTTGTTTTATGTAGAGCTTCAGTCGTTCAACAGTCCGGGGTCTCCGCTGTCGTATTTTACGCTTCATAATGCGCCACACATTTTCCATGGGAGACATGTCTGGACTGCAGGCGGGCCAGGAAAGTAGCCGCACTCTTTTTTTACACGTGGCTTGGCATTGTCTTGCTGAAATAAGCAGGGGTGTCCATGAAAACGTTGCTTGGATGACTACATATGTTGCTCCAAAAGCTGTATGTACCTTTCAGCATTAATGGTGCCTTCACAGATGTGTAAGTTACCCATGCCTTGGACACTAATGGACCCCCATACCATCACACATGCTGGCTTTTGAACGTTGCGTCTATAACAGTCTGGATGGTTTGCTTCCCCTTTGGTCCAGATGACACGATGTCAAATATTTCCAAAAACAAATTGAAACGTGGACTCGTCAGACCACAGGACACTTTTCCACTTTGCATCAGTCCATCTTAGATGATCTCGGGCCCAGAGAAGCCGGTAACGTTTCTGGATGTTGTTGATAAATGGCTTTCGCTTTGCATAGTAGAGCTTTAACTTGCACTTACAGATGTAGCGACCAACTGTATTTAGTGACAGTGGTTTTCTGAAGAGTTCCTGAGCCCATGTGGTGATATCCTTTAGAGATTGATTTCCATTTTTGATACAGTGCCGTAGCTCACGGTCATTCAATGTTGATTTCCGGCCATGCCGCTTACGTGGAGTGATTTCTCCAGATTCTCTGAACCTTTTGATGATATTATGGAGCGTAGATGTTGAAATCCCTAAATTTCTTGCAATTGCACTTTGAGAAACGTTGTTCTTAAACTGTTTGACTATTTGCTCACGCAGTTGTGGACAAAGGGGTGTACCTCGCCCCATCCTTTCTTGTGAAAGACTGAGCATTTTTTGGGAAGCTGTTTTTATACCCAATCATGGCACCCACCTGTTCCCAATTAGCCTGCACACCTGTGGGATGTTCCAAATAAGCGTTTGATGAGCAATCCTCAACTTTATCAGTTTTTATTGCCACCTCTCTCAACTTCTTTGTCACGTGTTGCTGGCATCGAATTCTATAGTTAACGATTATTTGCACACACAAAAAATGTTTATCAGTGGTTTTTGTAGCATATTCAACTGAATATGGGTTGAAAATGATTTGCAGATCATTGTATTCCGTTTATATTTACATCGAACACAATTTCCCAACTCATATGGAAACGGGGTTTGTAGAAAGGATACTTGGATCATACATTAGAGCAGTTATTGTCGAGATTGTATATTGTCACATCGCGTTTTCGTTCTTAGCGTTGCTTTTTAGCCATCCGCTCACGTCTCCGTGTTCGTCTCGCTCGTGCTCAGGTTTTCTCTTCACTATCAACTTCTCCGAATTCAAACACCTTCTCCAACCAGTGCCTTCCTAGCTGCTGCCCTTCTATAGAGTGACAGGTGATGAGACAAACACACCTGTCGATGACCTCCTAGCCGGCCTTGCTGCAGGACCGCAGGCCACACCTCCTCACACATAACAATATCCCTCTTGTACAGAAAAGCTGTCTTGCAAAACCAAAAAAATATCTGGCAAAAAGTCAATTTTTGTTTTATCTGACATGTGGACAAATATATTACCTTCTGGAGGAAGGTTCTGTGGTCAGATGAAACAAACATGGCCACAATACCCAGCAGGAGAAGAAAAGGTGAGGCCTTTAATCCCAGGAACACCACACCTATCGTCAAGCATGGTGATGCTAGTATTATGCTCTGGGCCTGCTTTGCTGGTGCTTTACAGGGAGTAAATGGGACAACAAAAAAGGAGGATTACCTCCAAATTCTTCAAGACAATCTGGAGGTTGGGTCTTGGGCGGAATTGGGTGTTCCAACAGGACAATGACCCCCAAACACACGTCAAAGGCGGTAAAGGAATGGCTAAGTTAGGCTTGAATTAAGGTTTTAGAATGGCCTTCCAAAAGTCCTGACTTAAACGTGTGGACAATGCTGAAGAAACAAGTCCATGTCAGAAAAAAACAACACATTTTAGCTGAACTGCACTAATTTTGTCAAGAGGAGTGATCAAAAATTCAACCAGAAGCTTGTGGATGGCTGCTAAAAACTTGCCAAGGGACATGTAAGCAAATATTAACATTGCTGTTTGTATACTTTTGACCCAGCACATTTTCCCATAATAAGTGAATTGTGAAGTGAATTATATTTATATAGCGCTTTTCTCTAGTGACTCAAAGCGCTTTACATAGTGAAACCCAATATCTAAGTTACCTTTAAACCAGTGTGGGTGGCACTGGGGGCAGGTGGGTAAAGTGTCTTGCCCAAGGACACAACGGCAGTGACTAGGATAGCGTAAGCGGGAATCGAACCTGCAACCCTCAAGTTGCTGGCACGGCCACTCTACCAACCGAGCTATACCGCCCCATAATAAATTCATAAAAGAACCAAACTCCATGAATGTTTCTTTGTGACCAACAAGTATGTGCTCCAATCACAAAAAAAATAAGAGTTGTAGGAAAGATTAGCAACTCCAGACGGCCATGACATTATGTTCTTTACAAGTGTATGTAAACGTTTGACCACGACTGTATAACTTGTCAAAGTACTAGAATTCTGAGCCCCTGAACGGAAAAAAACAACTCGTTGAGATGAAATCAACGGATTACAGTTTGGTGCCGCTCGTACAAAAACCTCACCTGTACCTCTGATGTAACACATTTTGTACTCAGCAACAAGCAAAACAAACAGATGTAAAAACAATGGAAGGAGGGGCAATATGTGCATTTTCCAGTTGGAGATACAGCCATTATTACCGTCATTTCCGGACTATAAGGCACATTTAAAATACTTTATTTTTTCTTCTCAAAACTCGACAGTGCGCCTGATAACCCGGTGCTCCTAATGTACGTAATAATTCAGGTTTTGCATACCGACCTCGAAGCAGTTGTATTTGGTACATGGTGTGATAAGTGTGACCAGTAGATGGCAGTCAAACATAAGAGATGTGTGTAGACTGCACAATGATGGCAATATGACTGAAGTAAACATCCATCCATCCATCATCTTCCACTTATCCGAGGTCGGGTCGCGGGGGCAACAGCCTAAGCAGGGAAACCCAGACTTCCCTCTCCCCAGCCACTTCGTCTAGCTCTTCCCGGGGGATCCCGAGGCGTTCCCTGGCCAGCCGGGAGACATAGTCTTCCCAACGTGTCCTGGGTCTTCCCCGTGGCCTCCTACCAGTTGGACGTGCCCTAAACACCTCCCTAGGGAGGCGTTCGGGTGGCATCCTGACCAGATGCCCGAACCACCTCATCTGGCTCCTCTCCATGTGGAGGAGCAGCGGCTTTACTTTGAGTTCCTCCCGGATGGCAGAGCTTCTCACCCTATCTCTAAGGGAGAGACCTGGAAACTCATTTGGGCCGCTTGTACCCGTGATCTTATCCTTTCGGTCATGACCCAAAGCTCATGACCATAGGTGAGGATGGGAACGTAGATCGACCGGTAAATTGAGAGCTTTGCCTTCCGGCTCGGCTCCTTCTTCACCACAACGGATCGGTACAACGTCCGCATTACTGAAGACGCCGCACCGATCCGCCTGTCGATCTCACGATCCACTCTTCACTCACTCGTGAACAAGACTCCTAGGTACTTGAACTCCTCCACTTGGGGCAGGGTCTCCTCCCCAACCCGGAGATGGCACTCCACTCTTTTCCGGGAGAGAACCATGGACTCGGACTCGGAGGTGCTGATTCTCATTCCGGCCGCTTCACACTCTGCTGCGAACCGATCCAGTGAGAGCTGAAGATCCCGGTCAGATGAAGCCATCAGGACCACATCATCTGCAAAAAGCAGAGACCTAATCCCGCGGTCACCAAACCGGAACCCCTCAACGCCTTGACTGCGCCTAGAAATTCTGTCCATAAAAGTTATGAACAGAATCGGTGACAAAGGGCAATCTTGGCGGAGTCCAACCCTCACTGGAAATGTGTCCGACTTACTGCCGGCAATGCGGACCAAGTTCTGGCACTGATCGTACAGGGAGCGGAACATGTGATGTGATATTTTGAAGAATGGGAAACGTGGGAACGCCTCAGGATCCCCCGGGAGGAGCTGGACGAAGTGGCTGGGGAGAGGGAAGTCCGGGCTTCTCTGCTTAGGCTGCTGCCCCCGCGACCCGACCTCCGATAATAGGAAGAAAAATGGATGGATGGATGGATGGAAGCTACACCGCAATGACTTTTCCAACATGATAACGAGCTCAAACTCAAAAGGCACCTTAGGAAGGTGAAGGTGAAGGTGATGGAGTGGATTGAGTATCCTCCAGACCTGAACCCAATTAGGAAACTGGTTTTACAGCCTCAAGTATAAGAAGAAAGGTGGCGGAGTGCAAAATGTTCAACATACACCAACTCCACCAGGGACATAATTATGTAGGAATGGAAAAAGATCTTTCGTGCCTTATTTTGAGTTTGTTAGTGTTCTCTCTAGAACAATCCGGATGGTTCTTTTCCTCCTTCGCCGTCGTCCACAGTTTCCAAAAAAAACAGTTTGAAATGCGGACTTGTCACACCACAGAATACTTTCCCACTTTGCATCAGTCCGTCTTAGCGAAGCCAGTGGCATTTCTGGGTGTTGTTGATGAATTGTTTTCGAGTTGCATAGTAAAGTTTTAACTTGCAATTAGAAATATAGCGACGAACTGTAGCTACTAAAAGTGGTTTTCTGAAGTGTTCCTGAGCCCATGCGGTGATATCCTTTACACACTGATGTTCCTTTTTGATGCAGTACTTGAGGGATCGAAGGTCCGTAAAGTCATCGCTTATGTGCAGGGTTTTCTCCAGATTCTCTGAACTTTTTAATAGTGGACTCTCCATATTCCTGGCAATGGCTCGTTGAGAAATGTTGTTCTTAAACGCTTCGACAATTTCCCCACGCATTTTTTCCACAAAGTGGGGACTCTCGGCCCGTCCTTGTTTGTGAATAACCGAGCATTTCATGGAAGCGGTTTTTATACCCAATCATGGTACCCACCTGTTCCCAATGAACCTGTTCACCTGCAGGATGTTCCACATTTTTTTGGGGCCCTGTGCTGTTTGACCTTTGGGCTCTTTAAGTTCCTGTTTTTTCACTCCCTGTTTTGTCACCATGACGACCAATCAGTTCACCTGACCTCACGACTCACGCACCTGATTCATTTGAACTCATGCACCTGCTTTCAGCCGCCACATCACTATTTAAGCCTGTCATTTTCTGTTAGTCGCTGGCGTCATTGTGATCTTTTCTTGCTCTGTGCTGATTGTATTCATGCCTTGCCATAGTTTCCTGTTTCATGCCATGCCAAGTATGTTCATAGTCTCTTCTGTTCCTTCGCCCAAGTTGTGCCTCCGCTGTGAGCGCTTTTTGTTTGTGTCTTTTTTTAGTTCAAATTAAATCATTGTTTTTACCTAAACGCCATGTTCCGAGTAGTCCGTCTGCCTTCCTGGGAGAACGACCCTGCGGCAAGTTGCGACCCCCCCCCCGTCCCCCGTCCCCCCAACCCCACCATGACACAAATAAGTGTTTTATGAGCATTCCTCAACGTTCTCAGTCTTTTTGCCGCTTGTGCCAGCTTTCTTGAAACATGTTGCAGACATCAAATTCCAAAGGAGCTAATAATTGCAACCTTAAATATTTGCAGTCTACTCAATTGAATATAAGTTGAAAAGGATTTGCGAATAATTATATTCTGTTTTTATTTAACATTTTACAAAACGTGGCAACTTCACTGTTTTTGGGGTTTGTATTCAACTGTTATTGGAAAAATCTCATCATTATTAGGTGTTTTTGTACCAACCTGGTCACATGGTGGTGCGGGTTTCCTTCTCCCAAGGATGCAGACGGGCTTTGGACACGGCGTGCAGGTAGAAAATGCCATCCCATCCATTTTCTACCGCTTATTCCCTTTTGCGCTGGTGCCTATCTCAGCTACAATCGGGCGGAAGGCGGCGTACACCCTGGACGAGTCGCCACCTCATCTCAGGCCCAACACAGATAGACAGACAACATTCACACACTAGGGCCAATTTTAGTGTTGCCAATCAACCTATCCCCAGGTGCATGTCTTTGGAAGTGGGAGGAAGCCGGAGTACCCGGAGGGAACCCAGGTAGAAAATTATTTATTTAAAATATAAATCAGACTTTGAAAAAATTAAAAGAGCTAGCATGGGAGCTGGAAAAACAAAATGGGCTTAGAATGGACGCTAGCATAAGCAGAACCGGGAACCAAAGTCGCCACTTTCGGTACCCTAGAGCAGGGGTGTCAAACTCAAATACAGAGTGGGCCAACATTTTAAACGGAACAAAGCCGCGGGCCAAGGTTGAACAAATTAACCTTTTAATAGAGACCCGAACAAGTTTTGCATTGAATATTGAACAAGCAAGGCTTGTATAACTTTATAGTGACATGCAAAATCCAGTTTCAAACAATAATAATAAAAATATCAATGGCATATCAAATCAAATTTAAATAAAAAAAATGTATGCCTTTTTTTCTATTTGCAATCTTCTGAGATAAATATCACATTTTTTCCACGGGCTAGTAATAAATTGGAAAATAAAATAATAATAATGAATGAACAGTCAGTGCTGCAAAGGGTTCTGGGTATTTTTTCTGTTGTGTTACGGTGCGGATGTTCACCCGAAATGTTTTTGTCATTCTTGTTTGGTGTGGGTTCATAGTGTGGCGCATATTTGTAACAGTGCTAAAGTTGTTTATACGGCCGCCCTCAGTGTGACCTGTATGACTGTTGACCAAGTATGCATTGCATTCACTTGTGTGTGTGTAAAAGCCACAAATATTATGTGACACGCTGTTAGTATGGAGGAAAAGTGGACGTGACGACAGGTTGTAGAGAACGCTAAAGGCAGTGCCTTAAATGCACGCCCCCAGGTGGAAATCGGTAGAAATTCGGGAGAATGGTTGCCCCGGGAGATTTTCAGGAGGGGTACTGAACTTCGGGAGTCTACCGGTAAAATTAGGAGGGTTGGCAAGTATGAGTATTAGCGGTGAATGCGGTGTTACGGCGGCACCAACGCTGTATAACACCGGCGGGCCAGCTCTAATGCTAAATTGATATTGCCTCAAGGGCCAAATTAAATTACACGGCGGGCCAGATTTGGCCCGCAGGCCAGAGTTTGACACCCATGCCCTAGAGGGTTGCCCACATATGTGGTCCTCTCCAAGGTTCTCATAGTCATCATTGTCACCGACGTCCCACTGGGTGTGAGTTTTCCTTGCCCTTATGTGGGCCTACCGAGGATGTCGTAGTGGTTTGTGCAGCCCTTTGAGACACTAGTGATTTAGGGCTATATAAGTAAACATTGATTGACTTGTGCAAAGACAAATTAGGAAGCAAGACAGACTGACGGGAGAAAGGCAGGCTAAATAATGACGGACTTAATCACAAAATCAGGCGTGCGTCCGGAAACAAGCGGCAGGTGAAAATAGTACATAGCTATGGAAACCAACTGAGATGGTTTCCTGTGGACGGGACTCTCGCTGCTGTCTTGGATCCGCTTTGAACTGAACTCTGGCGGCTGTGTTGGAGCCACTATGGGTTGAACTTTCACAGTATCATGTTAGACCCGCTCGACATCCATTGCTTTCGGTCCCCTAGACGGGGGGGATTGGGGGTTGTCCACATCTGAGGTCCTCTCCAAGGTTTCTCATAGTCAGCATTGTCACTGGCGTCCCACTGGATGTGAATTCTCCCTGCCCACTGGGTGTGAGTTTTCCTTGCCCTTTTGTGGGTTCTTCCGAGGATGTTGTAGTCGTAATGATTTGTGCAGTCCTTTGAGACATTTGTGATTTGGGGCTATATAAATAAACATTGATTGATTGATTGATTGATGTGTTGCCTTCATTATAACACTTATAAAATAGTTTTTGAAGTCATTTTGATAGTAGGCTAATATAGCTAATATAGACACTTACATCATGTGTTGCCTTCATTATAACACTTATATAAGATTTTTAAAGTCACTTTGATAGTAGGCTAATATAGACACTTACATCACGTGTTGCCTTCATTATAACACTTATAAGATTTTTAAAGTCACTTTGATAGTAGGCTAATATAGACACTTACATCATGTGTTGCCTTCATTGTAACACTTATATAAGATTTTTAAAGTCACTTTGATAGTAGGCTAATATAGACACTTACATCACGTGTTGCCTTCATTATAACACTTATAAGATTTTTAAAGTCACTTTGATAGTAGGCTAATATAGACACTTACATCATGTGTTGCCTTCATTATAACACTTATATAAGACTTTTAAAGTCATTTTGATAGTAGGCTAATATAGACACTTACATCACGTGTTGCCTTCATTATAACACTTATAAGATTTTTAAAGTCACTTTGATAGTAGGCTAATATAGACACTTACATCATGTGTTGCCTTCATTATAACACTTATATAAGATTTTTTTAAGTTATTTTGATAGTAGGCTAATATAGCTAATATAGACACTTACATCATGTGTTGCCTTCATTAAAACACTTATATAAGACTTTTACAGTCATTTTTGATAGTAGGCTAATACAACTAACATAGACACTTCTATAATATGTGACCTTCATTATATATATATATATACAGTATATCATGTTAGACCCGCTCGACATCCATTGCTTTCGGTCCCCTAGAGCAGTGGTCCCCAACCACCAGAATAATTTTTTATAAAAATAAAAAAATAATAATATATATATATATTTTTTTTTTTTTTTTTCTAATTAAATCAACATAAAAAAACACAATATACACTTACAAATAGTGCACCAACCACAAAAACCTCCCTTTTTCATGACAAAGAAGAAAAAAAAAAAACAAGAAAAGAAAAAAGGACATAACGGTTTGTACAACCCTTTGAGACATTTGTGATTTAGGGCTATATAAATAAACATTGATTGATTGAGAAGTGCACATAACTCGGTTGGTAGAGCGGCCGTGCCAGCAACTTGAGGGTTGAAGGTTCGATTCCCGCTTCCGCCATCCTAGTTACTGCCGTTGTGTCCTTGGGCAAGACACTTTACCCACCTGCTCCCAGTGCCACCCACACTGCTTTAAATGTAACTTAGATATTGGGTTTCACTATGTAAAGCGCTTTGAGTCACTAGAGAAAAGCGCTATATAAATATAATTCACTAAAGCAGGGGTCACCAACCTTTTTGAAACCAAGAGCTACTTCTTGGGTACTGATTCATGTGAAGGTATACTAGTTCGATACACACTTAAATATATAGCTCGGTTGGTAGAGCGGCCGTGCCAGCAACTTGAGGGTTGCAGGTTCGATTCCCGCTTCCGTCATCCTAGTCACTGCCGTTGTGTCCTTGGGCAAGGCACTTTACCCACCTGCTCCCAGTGCCACCCACACTGGTTTAAATGTCACTTAGATATTGGGTTTCACTATGTAAAGCGCTTTGAGTCACTAGAGAAAAGCGCTATATAAATATAATTCACTAAAGCAGGGGTCACCAACCTTTTTGAAACCAAGAGCTACTTCTTGGGTACTGATTAATGTGAAGGTATACTAGTTCGATACACACTTAAATATATAGCTCGGTTGGTAGAGCGGCCGTGCCAGCAACTTGAGGGTTGCAGGTTCGATTCCCGCTTCCGCCATCCTAGTTACTGCCGTTGTGTCCTTGGGCAAGACACTTTACCCACCTGCTCCCAGTGCCACCCACACTGCTTTAAATGTAACTTAGATATTGGGTTTCACTATGTAAAGCGCTTTGAGTCACTAGAGAAAAGCGCTATATAAATATAATTCACTAAAGCAGGGGTCACCAACCTTTTTGAAACCAAGAGCTACTTCTTGGGTACTGATTAATGTGAAGGTATACTAGTTCGATACACACTTAAATATATAGCTCGGTTGGTAGAGTGTCCGTGCCAGCAACTTGAGGGTTGCAGGTTCGATTCCCGCTTCCGCCATCCTAGTCACTGCCGTTGTGTCCTTGGGCAAGACACTTTACCCACCTGCTCCCAGTGCCACCCACACTGCTTTAAATGTCACTTAGATATTGGGTTTCACTATGTAAAGCGCTTTGAGTCACTAGAGAAGAGCGCTATATAAATATAATTCACTTCACTTCACTAAGCAGACTTTTGCCAAAAGGACAATAATTCATTTGTTGTGGGTTTATCCACTTTAATGCACTTTATTTTTTTTGGAATGCATGTTTTGTTTGAAGGCCTAATATAAATGAAAAACTTTTTGCTTTTTTTGAAAAGCGAAGATTACTGGAATATTAAAAAAATGTCAATATTCAATAAAAAAATACTTTATTCTAGGCTATTTATGCAAAAACTGCATTCATTATTCGGTATTCGGCCAAGCGTTTAATTTTTATTCGGCTTCGGCTTCGGTCCCAAATTTTCATTTCGGTGCATCCCTACTTCAAATGGTTGAAAACTTGCTAAAACTTTCCATGTTTGATATTTTTTGTTTAGGACTGAAGTTTATTGAGAAATTTGAGCAAAAAAAGTTAAACAAAGAAACAAAATACCAATGTAAAATGTAGTTTCGCCCTAGTTTCGGTTTAGCTCGGTTGGTAGTGCGGCCGTGCCAGCAACTTGAGGGTTGCAGGTTCGATTCCCGCTTCCGCCATCCTAGTCACTGCCGTTGTGTCCTTGGGCAAGACACTTTACCCACCTGCTCCCAGTGCCACCCACACTGCTTTAAATGTCACTTAGATATCGGGTTTCACTATGTAAAGCGCTTTGAGTCACTAGAGAAAAGCGCTATATAAATTCACTTCACTTCACAACTCCAAAATCTAAACATAATATGATCCGGGCAGCGGATCGTAACAGTTTTTTTTATTTTTTATTTTATTTATTTTTTTTATGAACCTTACAAGGTTTAATTCCAGTGATGGCGCACAAACTGACGCTACAGAGCACACACCCCCCCCCCCCAATCATCATCATCACTATCATCATCATCATCATCATCCTAATCCGCCCGAGCAGCATCCCCGTCAGTGACGTCCCGGCAGCCGCAGAGAGGAGCATGCATGCAGCCTGCAAGTTCCCTCACCATCTTACGGATATTTTTATACTCATTTTTATATTTTTTCCAGTAAAGTTTTGGAACAAGAAATATTATTATTTTTTGCGCATGTGGATGTAAGTTTTGTGATTATTTGTGTTTATGCTGGATAAAAGTTTTTTTTTTTTTTGGTTTGTTAGTTTTTTTGGGAGTTTTTTTCCCCCCCTGGAGAATGCTGACGGGACTGTGCGGTTTGTTCTACCTGCTCAGCTCGGTTCTGAGCCAGGACGCCACAGGTAGCCGCTTCGTCTGCAACGCCATCCCGCCGGGCGCGGAGCCGGGCTGCGGCGTCGACGCTCCGACGGGCAACCGCTTGCAGATCAGCAGCCCCGCGGAGGAGGAGCTGCGCAACACCATCATCCAGCTCCGGGAGACCATCCTGCAGCAGAAGGAGACCATCGTGAGCCAGCAGGGGACCATCAAGGAGCTCAACTCCAAGCTGGCGCGTTGCGAGGCGGCGGCGGCGGCGGCGGCGGACGACTCGTCGCAGCAAAGCAAAGCGCGGGGTCAGGGCTCCCGGAGGAAGGAGTCAGGCAAGAACACCATGGGGGACTTGCCCAGGGACCCCGGCGAGTCTATCAGCCAGCTTGGCAAGACCATGCAGAGCCTGAAAGGTCGCTTGGAGAGCCTGGAGGTAAGACAACCAAATGCGCGGATCGGTGCGTAAAACGCAAGACGGCATCACGCCTGGGAGACAAAAACGTTGCATGAGAGTTATGAAGAACAGCGTGATGAGTTTAATCATGCATGTGGTGCGCAATTTACATCAGGGGTCTCCAAACTACGGCACGGGGGCCGAATACAGCCCGACGGCATCACACCTGGCATGCGAGACAAAAACGTTGCATGAGAGTTATGAAGAACAGCGTGATGAGTTTAATCGTGCATGTGGTGCGCAATTTACATAAGGGGTCTCCAAACTACGGCACGGGGGCTGAATACAGCCCGACGGCATCACACCTGGCAACCAAGCATGCGAGACAAAAACGTTGCATGAGAGTTATGAAGAACAGCGTGATGAGTTTAATCATGCATGTGGTGCACAATTTACATCAGGGGTCTCCAAACTACGGCACGGGGGCTGAATACAGCCCGACGGCATCACACCTGGCAACCAAGCATGCGAGACAAAAACGTTGCATGAGAGTTATGAAGAACAGCGTGATGAGTTTAATCATGCATGTGGTGCGCAATTTACATCAGGGGTCTCCAAACTACGGCACGGGGGCTGAATACAGCGCGACGGCATCACACCTGGTATGCGAGACAAAAACGTTGCATGAGAGTTATGAAGAACAGCGTGACGTGTTTAATCATGCATGTGGTGCGCAATTTACATCAGGGGTCTCCAAACTACGGCACGGGGGCCGAATACAGCCCGACGGCATCACACCTGGCATGCGAGACAAAAACGTTGCATGAGAGTTATGAAGAACAGCGTGATGAGTTTAATCATGCATGTGGTGCACAATTTACATCAGGGGTCTCCAAACTACGGCACGGGGGCTGAATACAGCCCGACGGCATCACACCTGGCATGCGAGACAAAAACATTGCATGAGAGTTATGAAGAACAGCGTGACGAGTTTAATCATGCATGTGGTGCGCAATTTACATCAGGGGTCTCCAAACTACGGCACGGGGGCTGAATACAGCCCGACGGCATCACACCTGGCAACCAAGCATGCGAGACAAAAACGTTGCATGAGAGTTATGAAGAACAGGGTGATGCGTTTAATCATGCATGTGGTGCGCAATTTACATCAGGGGTCTCCAACCAAGGCACGGGGGCCGAATACAGCCCGACGGCATCACACCTGGCAACCAAGCATGCGAGACAAAAACGTTGCATGAGAGTTATGAAGAACAGCGTGATGAGTTTAATCATGCATGTGGTGCGCAATTTACATCAGGGGTCTCCAAACTACGGTACGGGGGCTGAATACAGCCCGACGGCATCACACCTGGCAACCAAGCATGCGAGACAAAAACGTTGCATGAGAGTTATGAAAAACAGCGTGATGAGTTTAATCATGCCTGTGGTGCGCAATTTACATCAGGGGTCTCCAACCAAGGCACGGGGGCTGAATACAGCCCGACGGCATCACACCTGGCATGCGAGACAAAAACGTTGCATGAGAGTTATGAAGAACAGCGTGACGAGTTTAATCATGCATGTGGTGCGCAATTTACATCAGGGGTCTCCAAACTACGGCACGGGGGCCGAATACAGCCCGACGGCATCACACCTGGCATGCGAGACAAAAACGTTGCATGAGAGTTATGAAGAACAGGGTGATGAGTTTAGTCATGCATGTGGTGCACAATTTACATCAGGGGTCTCCAAACTACGGCACGGGGGATGAATACAGCCCGACGGCATCACACCTGGCAACCAAGCATGCGAGACAAAGCGTCCTTTTTAATCTATTTTCTACTGATTGTTACTCTCGGGGTCTCCTAGTCGCTCAGGAAAATCATATTGTCTGAAAATGCATTTGCCCATCGATAACGTGACATCATCGCGCCCGCGCACTTTTTTAGTCGATTAGTGCGTGAGGAAGATATACAGTCGTGGTCAAAAGTTTACATACACTTGTGAAAAACATACAGGTGCTGGTCATATTATTAGAATATCATGAAAAAGTTGATTTATTTCATTAATTCCATTTAGAAAGTCAAACTTGTAGAATGTATACATTCATTCCAAACAGACTGATACATTTCAAGGGGGTTTTTTGCCAAAAAGGAGATGATTATAGCTGACAACCAATGAAAACCCTAAATTCAACATCTCAGAAAATTAGAATATGGTGAAAAGGTCAGATATTGAAGACACCTGGTGCCACACTCTAATTAGCTAACTCAGAACACCTGGAAAAGCCTTTAAATGGTCTCTCGTTTTGATTCTGTATGACACACAATCATGGGGAAGACTGCTGACTTGACAACTGTCCAAAAGATGACCATTGATACTTTAAAGAAGGACACAAAAGGTCATTGCCAAAGAGGTTGGATGTTCCCAGAGCTAAAAATGAGTGCTCATCAATCTTCACCAAGACGTCACTTAAATGACATTCACGGTACCGGAGGGTCTTGTGAGATGACGCTGGCTGCTGCAAGATCATTATTATGAAAATATGACCGAGAGGAAGGCGAGAAACACTTTTTATTTCAACAGACTCTCGCGCCGTACCTTCCGTCAAAACTCTAAAGGCCGACTGCACATTTCCTATCTTCACAATAAAAGCCCTGCTTCATGCTGCCTGCGCTAACTAAATACAGAGTCTCGGAAAACTGGCGTGCACAAGCTTTCCGAGACTCTTATTTTGTTAGCACAGGCAGCATGAAGCAGGGCTTTTATTGTGAAGATAGGAAATGTGCAGTCGGCCTTTAGAGTTTTGACGGAAGGGACGGCGCGAAAGTCTGTTGAAATAAAAAGTGTTTCACGCCTTCCTCTCTGTCATTTTTTCATAATAATGAACTGGCAGCAGCCAGCGTCATCTCACAAGACCCTCGGGTGCCGTGAATGTCAATCAAGCAAGCTACGGAATTTGCCGCCAATGTTTTTCTTGTAAAGTGTATGGAAGCTGGATGAATTAGATGCCAAAAAGCAACCACTTTCATGTGGTATTGTACAGAAAGGACCACTTTTTTTCTCCTCCATTTGAAAATGTGGGCGTTATCATCATTACTGTCTGATTCCAATCAATGCAAGTCATCAGAATCAGGTAATACACCAACTTATATTCTTGTCTTGGTGAAAGAAAGACATCTATATGTGTTACACATGCTTGTATTATCATTAAACACATTTAACCTGTTTACAAAAATGTCTCTTTCATAAATAAATAAATATAAATGATATATATAAATGAGGTAGATCTCCTCGAGTTGGTCAATTGAAAAGTAGCTTGCCTGAAAAAGTGTGGGCACCCCTGGTTTAGACAATTTGGCTCAATGAGGAGAGACACCTGGACACTGTACCAAGGTGGGAACTAATGAGTTACTACGGAAACCAAAATAAAACCAGGAATTACAAAAAGGTGAAACAAGAGTCCAAAAAACAAAACGAAACATGATCAAACATAAAACTGATTACTGGAGGCCTAAATGTATATTTTTTTAGACATATATTGTATCGGTTTTTAAAACAAATATTATTGCTTTGATTTTTCCGTGGAAAAAGTTTGGACACCCCGATGAAACAGATTTAAATACTTCAAAAACATGAGAAATGTTCATATTTTCTCACGCCTGTAAGAACAGATTCATGCTGCAAAAAGGTCGATACACGTGGAAGATGATGAGAGTGCTTTTTCATCAGTGTCATCATTGACTGTAAACACTTACAATATTGCTCGATTGCATCTATTTTCAAACCCCCCCCCCCCTTTCCCCCCTCCCCCACCTCCCCACGATTCCCTCTTCATCTTTGCATGATTGGAAGCTTTAATGGCCAGATCAGATCCATACAGCATGTGAGGATGCACAGCATATCCCATCATAATTATACAGCAGGGCCGTCTATTGATTGACATCCGCGAATGATGATAACATGTTTTTTTTTTCTCTCATCGATACTTCAATCTCCAAAGTCCACTTAAAGACAAAATACGCCTTGAAAATCGCACCGAAAAAAAAAAAAAATATGGTGATCGAAGCATCAACACATCAGATAGTGCGTGGCGCCGTATCGCATCTCACCATGTGAGACCCTATCAAATGTTGCATATTTTGTCAGCTCGCTGAACATCTTCGACGTAACTTCACAATGTGTTCGCCGAGGCTGGTATTTGTTTACCCCGGAAAAAAAAAAAAAAAATGCAGACTTTAGATTTATATATGCAAACAATAACAGATGGCTCCAAAAAAAAACACACATCCAAAGTGAGTCAGAGCTTTTCTTCCTGTCACTCACACATTTCACAATGTGTTACATATCGAATGGTATCCCCCCCCCCCCCAAGAAAAAATATGATGTTTCGATTTATTGTTGTCACGACTTGGTCTTGGACGTGAATTTTGTTTTACAGAGGCAAAGGAAAGTTGGCGCGAGTAAGGCGTGAAAGAAGGTACATATTTTTTTATTTACACTAGAATTAAAAACAGGAACAAACAAAAGGCCCGCGCAGCGGTGGTACAAAAACTGGGCTATGACACGAAAGACTAGCACAAAGGCAATTAACTATAAACACGAAACAAAACACTTGCACCGTGGCATGAATAATGAGAAAAACTTACTTGGAACAAAACGAGAACGGGACATGGATCATTTAAAGGTGAGTAGCAGGTGGTAGACGTGAGAAGGAGGGGATGTTGCCAGGACGAACGACAGAAACAGACAGGCTTGAATAAATACTGTGGTGATTGGTGAAAACAGGTGTGAGACATGAGGACAAGGTGAAAACTAATGAGTTGGCATGGTAATAAGACAAAGAAGGAAGTGCAAAAACTAGAAACAATGGAGTCTTAAGCAAAACAGAACATAACTAAAGAAAAACATGAAGAGACATGACAATTGTCAGGTTCAAACACTGATGACATCTATTAAACGGGACAAGAAGCAAAGAATTAAACAGAGACAGAATTCAATTTGGCTCAATGAGGAGAGACACCTGGACACTGTACCCTCGTACGGTGTCTCGGCAAAAGATTGCACGCCTCCTTCTTTTTATTTGGACCGTCCCTGACCAGCTGCTTCCAAAGGGACGGGGTTGTAAAACCGTTCACAGAAAAGGTCGGCATAAAAGAGTTCAAAAAGAGCTTCGTGAAATAGTTCAAAAAAGAGGAAATTGAGCAGATCCTGCCTTCTCTGCTTTGTAGTCCTTGGGTTAAAACCAAATATTTCTGTTGATTACAATACATGAAAGAAACAGAAGGCTTCCCCCTTACACAGTGGAGTTTTAAAATCCTTCTTCTTGGTCGGTTCAAAGACAGCTGTGAACGACTTTTGCCGTCGCCGCTCGGGTTCCACTGACCACCCAGGAAGGACATCTCATTTGCACAGGTTCTGACTTCTTTATTTTGCAATAAAGCTTGGCGGCAGTTCGGATCACTTTTCAGCTCATTCCTCCACTGCTCGTTCCCGGTCTGCTTTTCAGCCGCCGTCGTCCTCGTCCTCGTCCTCGTCTGCTGTTTGTGTCCGCTCTTCATCCGCTGCTGCAGGCTCTCCAACTCCTTCTGCCCCGATCTCTCCTCCTTCTCCCCTTTTATGCAGCGTAAGGAGAAATGTTAATTGTTTCCCGGTGTGCGAGCCAGGCACCTGATCTCGCTCTTAGCGTCGCTCCCGGCACGTCCCGCCTCTCCGCTCAGCCGCATTCTCCGCCTCCTCGCCGCCATCTTGGGCAGGGCTCATGCGTGCTCTGCCCCGCTACTCGTTTGCCGGCTGCGCCTCTCCACAACAGCGTTTTGGTCTTCTCGCTGGGAACTCGGTTCAATACAAAGTTTTTGTGATAACGATGTTGTTTTCCCCGAGAAAAAAATATGTAGTTTAGATTTATTTATATATGTTTTTCCTGTCACTCACATACAGCATGGAAGAGTTATTATGCTAATTTTGAGATAATGGTGATCAATGAGTCCTCAAATTGATTATTTTGATTATTTTGGGAACAAAAAGATCAATTTTGCCTTTTATTTTCTTTCAAAATAAGATTCCAAAAACAGATCTTCAAATATCGCCAAAAGTATTTGGCCACCTGCCTTGACTCACATATGAACTTCAAGTGTCATCCCATTCCTGACCCATAGGGTTCAATATGATGTGGGTCCGCCTTTTGCAGCTATTACAGCTTCAACTCTTCTGGGAGGGCTGTCCACAAGGTTGCCGAGTGTGTTTATAGGAATTTCCCACCATTTTTCCCAAAAGCACTTGGTGAGGTCACCGTTCTAATTCATCCCAAATGTGTTCTATCGGGTTCAAGTCAGGACTCTGTGCAGGCCAGTCAAATTCATCCACACTATTGGACGGTATAGCTCGGTTGGTAGAGTGGCCGTGCCAGAAACTTGAGGGTTCCAGGTTCGATCCTGGCTTCCGCCATTGTAGTCACTGCCACTGTGTCTTTGGGCAAGACACTTTACCCACCTGCTCCCAGTGCCACCCACACTGCGCTTCGAGTCACTAGAGAAAAAGCGCTATATAAATATAATTCACTTCACTTCACACTTCACCATTGTTAGAATAATTATCTATATATTATCACACTAACTTCTGTGGGTGGTTGTGGGTCACCAAGTAAGGCAGGGGTCAGCAACCTTTTTGAAACCAAAAGCTACTTCTTGGGTACTGATTAATGCAAAGGGCTACCAGTTTGATACACACTTCAATAAATTTCCAGAAATAGCCAATTTGCTCAATTTACCTTTAATTAATACATCTATATGTATAAAAAAATGGGTATTTCTGTCTGTCATTCCATCGTACATTTTTTTCCCTTTTACGCAAGTTTTTTTGTAGCAAATAAGTGATGAAAAACACTTAATTGAATGGTTTAAAAGAGGAGAACACAGGAAAAAAAATGAAAATGTAATTTTGAAACATAGTTTATCTTCAATTTCGACTCTTTGAAATTCAAAATTCAACTGAAAAAAAGAACAGAAAAACTAGCTTATTTGAATCTTTTTGAAATATTTTTAAAAAAGAATTTATGGAACATCATTAGTCATTTTTCCTGATTAAGATTAATTTTAGAATTTTGATGACATGTTTTAAATAGGTTAAAATCCAATCTGCACTTTGTTAGAATATATAACAAATTGGACCAAGCTATATTTCTAACAAAGATAAATCATTATTTCTTCTAGATTTTCCAGAACAAAATTTTAAAATAAATTCAAAATACTTAGAAATAAGATTTAAATATGATTCTAAAGATTTTCCACATTTGCCAGAATATATATTTTTTAAATTTTAATCATAATAAGTTTGAAGAAATATTTCACAAATATTCTTCGTCAAAAAACCAGAAGCTAAAATGAACAATTAAATAGAAAATGTATTTATTATTTTTTACGATAAAAAAATAAATGTACTTGAACATTGATTTAAATTGTCAGGAAAGAAGAAGAAGGAATTTAAAAGGTAAAAAGGTATATGTGTTTAAAAATCCTAAAATCATTTTTAAGGTTGTATTTTTTCTCTAAAATTGTCTTTCTGAAAGTTATAAGAAGCAAAGTAAAATTAAAGCTGCAAGCAGCGTTGGTCGGGTCCGCCTGTGGCTGCTGTCAAGCCCTGGTCTAAATCAGAACAACATAGAGGTCCTAACAGAAGTTACAAGCAGTTTTGTCTGGGTTTTTTCCTAGGGGGCGCTGGAGCGCAATTTTGACTTTTGGGGTTTGGTTTTTTATTAGATGGCAATTTTCGCCAGTCCTGATGTGTGTTTAAAATTTGGTGAGTTTTGAAGCATGTTAAGGCGGTCAAATTACAGATCAGCGTTTCTGGATGTTGTTGATAAATGGCTTTCACTTTGCATAGTAGAGCTTTAACTTGCACTTTGAAGCGTTTTAAGGGGGTCAAATTACAGTTTAAAGAGGCAAAAATGAAATTTTTAGGAAACTTTGAGCAGGAGTATTTTAAAGGCGCGTAAAATCCAAACCGGAGCAGTAATCCAAACTTTGTCGGATGGTTTTAATCAAAAGGGTTCAATCTCTCTCCTGTGCGAGTTTGAAGCCGAAACAACAAATGCACTCGGAGGAGTTTACGTTTGAAAAAGGTGACGTGTTTTTACAAAACATTTATTTTGAAGGGGTAATTTTTAACTTCCTGTTGATTTTTGCCAAAGGATGTCAGTTATCTAAATGTAGGTCTAAGTGAGACCTACATAGAAGTTTTTTTTCATGTCTTTCCAGCATTCCTACTGGAAGTTACAGGCAATTTTGTTTGTGTTTTCTTCCTAGGAGCAGTTTTTGCTGTGTTTTATTCAAAAATTGCGCTACAGCGCAATTTTGAGTTTTTTTTTTTTTTTTTTTTTCATTAGATCGCAATTTCTGCCAGTCCTGATGTGTGTGCCAAGTTTGGTGAGTTTTGAAACGTTTTGAGGGGGTCAAATTACAGCTGAAAGAGGCGAAAAATGCATTTTTTGCGAAAATGTTGTTTTGAATGGGTTTTTTCCAACTTCCTGTTGATTTTAGGTATAGAAGTTTCTAATGGGGAATCTAGGTCTAAGTCAGTCCTACATAGAGGTTTTTGTTTCATGTCTCTACGACATTGCTAACGGAAGTTACAAGCAGTCTGTTTGTTTTTTTTCCTAGGGGGCGCTAACGCGCAATTTTGTTTTTTTGGGGTTTGGTTGCTTAATAAGTTCATCTGCTGGTCCATACTGATGTGTGTGTCAAATTTGGTGAGTTTTGAAGCATGTTAAGGGGGTCAAATTACAGCGCATAGGTGCGGAATAATAATAATAAAACGCACCAGTTTCAATAGGGTTCTTGGCGGACCCTAATAAATAAATGAATTTATTTAAACAAGTGAATATCAAGTCTTTAAAATATTTTCTTGGATTTTCAAATTCTATTTGAGTTTTGGCTCTCGTAGAATTAAAAATGTCCAGCAAAGTGAGACCAGCTTGCTAGTAAATAAATACAATTAAAAAAATAGAGGCAGCTCACTGGTAAGTGCTGCTATTTGAGCTATTTTTAGAACAGGCCAGCGGGCGACTCATCTGGTCCTTACGGGCTACCTGGTGCCCGCGGGCACCGCGTTGGTGACCCCTGAAGCAAGGTAGCCACTGTTTGCCATGCAATGTGTATTTATTATTATATATATATATTTTTTTTCTTCCTCTCACTCTGCCTTCCAGCAGCAGAGTTTGCAGCTCCCCGGCCCGAACGCGTCGGCCGGAGGCGTCTCCGCCCTGACGCCCCTGCCGCCCGAGCTGCGGGACCTGCTCCGGCAGCGTCTGGGGGCGCTGGAGACGCAGCTCCTGCGCAAGGTGGCGGAGTTGGAGGAGGAGAAGAGCCAGCTCTACAACGAAACGGCGGCCCATCGCCAACGCACCGAGAATGCTCTCAATTCTCTCCTGGAGAGGATCACGGAGCTGGAGAAAAGTAAGTGGCGCTCGCATTTCAGGCCGGAGGGCGTTTGGGCAGCTATTAGTCTGTCACTGTGCAGAATGTTTAATGATGCTCATGACCTTTTTTTTTTAATTAGGATATTTCTAAAGGCATTGAGACACATGATTAAGTACGCATACAAAACCTGAGGAAACCCCTAAATAAAGGGTGTCAAACTCATTTTAGATCAAGGGCCACATAGAGAAAAAAATACTCATGTCCATTTACCATTTATTGGGTTGAGGTCAGGACTCTGTGCAGGCCAGTCAAGTTCATCCACACCAGACTCTGTCATCCAGGCGAGTTTACTGACAGATATAAGTAGGAACTTTACACTACTTTTAATTAGAAATGGCAACAGTGGAGGTTGAATGTGCATAACAAGAAAATAGGGAGAAAGAAGAACTTTATCGACTACGGGGCACGGCGTGGCGAAGTTGGGAGAGTGGCCGTGCCAGCAATGTGAGGGTTGCTGGTTCAAACCCCACCTTCTACCATCCTAGTCATGTCCGTTGTGTCCTGAGCAAGACACTTCACCCTTGCTTCTGATGGGTGCTGGTTAGCGCCTTGCATGGCAGTTCCCGCCATCAGTGTGTGAATGTGTGTGTGTGAATGGGTGAATGTGGAAATAGTGTCAAAGCGCTTTGAGTTCCTTAAAAAAAAAAAAAAGGTAGTAAAGCGCTATACAAGTACAACCCATTTACCATTTATTGGGTTCATGTCAGGACTCTGTGCAGGCCAGTCAAGTTCATCCACACCAGACTCTGTCATCCAGGCGAGTTTACTGACAGATATAAGTAGGAACTTTACACTACTTTATGCTAGAAATGACAACAGTGGAGGTTGAATGTCCCATAACAAGAAAATAGGGAAAAATAAGAAATGTATCAACTACGGAGGACGGTGTGTCGAATTTGGGAGCGTGGCCGTGCCAGCAATCTGAGGGTTGCTGGTTCAATCCCCACCTTCTACCATCCTAGTCACGTCCGTGGTGTCCTTGAGCAAGACACTTCACCCTTGCTCCTGATGGGTCCTGGTTAGCGCCTTGCATGGCAGCTCCCGGCATCCATGTGCGAATGTGTGTGTGTGAATGGGTGAACGTGGAAATAGTATCAAAGTGCTTTGAGTTCCTTATAAAAAAAAAAATGTAGTAAAGTGCTATACAAGTACAGCCCATTTACCATTTATTGGGTTGAGGTCAGGACTCTGTGCAGGCCAGTCAAGTTCATCCACACCAGACTCTGTCATCCAGGCGAGTTTACTGACAGATATAAGTAGGAACTTTACACCACTTTATGCTAGAAATGACAACAGTGGAGGTTGAATGTCCCATAACAAGAAAATAGGGAAAAATAAGAAATGTATCGACTACGGGGGACGGTGTGGCGAATTTGGGAGCGTGGCCGTGCCAGAAATCTGATTCAGAGAATCCGGAGAAATCACTCCACGTAAGCGGCACGGCCGGAAACCAACATTGAATGACCTGACCTTCGATCCCTCAGATGGCACTGTATCAAAAACCGACATCAATCTCTAAAGGATATCACCACATGGGCTCAGGTACACTTCAGAAAACCACTGTCACTAAATACAGTTCGTTGCTACATCTGTAAGTGCAAGTTAAAGCTCTGCTATGAAAAGCAAAAGCAATTTATCAACAACATCCAGAAACGCAGCCGTTTTCTCTGGGCCTGAGATCATCTAAGATGGTCTAATGCAAAGTGGAAAAGTATTCTGCGGTCTGACGAGTCCACATTTCAAATAGTTTTTGGAAATATTCGACATCGTGTCATCCGAACCAAAGGGGAAGTGAACCATCCAGACTGTTATCGACGCAAAGTCCAAAAGCCAGCATGTGTGATGGTATGGGGGTGCATTAGTGCCCAAGGCATGGGTAACTTACACATCTGTGAAGGCACCATTAATGCTGAAAGGTACATACAGGTTTTGGAACAACATATGCTGCCATCTAAGCAAAGTTCTCATGGACGCCCCTGCTTATTTCAGCAAACCAATGCCAAGCCACGTGTTACAACAGCGTGGCTTCAGAGTAAAAGAGTCCGGGTACTAGTCTGGCCTGCCTGTAGTCCAGACATGTCTCCCATTGAAAATGTGTGGTGCATTATGAAGCCTAAAATACCACAACAGAGACCCCGGACTGTTGAACAACTTAAGCTGTACATCAAGCAAGAATGGGAAAAAAATTCCACCTGAAAAGCTTCAAAAATGTGTCTCCTCAGTTCCCAAACCTTTACTGAGTGTTGTTAAAAGGAAAGGCCATGTAACACAGTGGTAAAAATATTGTGAATTATATTTATATAGCGTGTTTCTCTAGTGGTTTCCCACACTTGTTTAAATGTAACTTAGACACTGGCTTTCACTATGTAAAAGCACTTTGAGTCACTAGAGAAAAGCGCTATATAAATACAATTCACAATATTTGTGGAAAACATTGCAAAGAAAAATGGTTTGCAATAGTTAAGTTTCTTTTGGGGAAACATAGTTGTAAAGCAATGAAATGTGTCATGATCCGCTGCCCGGATCATATTAGGATTTAGATTTTTCAGTCTTTTTGTGTTTTCTGTTGGTTTTGGACTCCTTCGGCTCCCGTTTGTCAGATGGTTTCCATGGTTACTCATTATTTTCACCTGCCGCTTGCTCCTGACGTGCACCTGTTTTGTGATTAGCCTGCCTTCTCCCGTCAGTCTTTCTTGCTTCCTAATTTGCTATACGCAACAAGTGACGACTTTTGTTCCCGGTTCTGTTAATGCTAGCTTCCATGCTAAGGCTCTTTTGTGTTTTCTAGCTCCCATGCTAGCGCTTTTGGTTTTGTCAAAGTCTGTTTTATTCTTAAATAAATCATTTCCTACCTGCACGCTGTGTCCTACGCCTGGGAGAACGAACCCCGCATCACCATGCAACCAGGTCGTTACAGAAATGGAGAATAACTCTTGAAAAGTATAGCAAAATATAATTTTCTGTAACGTCTTTGGGGCATTGTGATGCGGTTTGTTCTCCCTTGATGCAGATCGGGCTCGGACATAGCGTGAAGGTAAGAAATAATGGTTTATTTAAACTAAAAACCGACTAAGAACAGAAACACCGGTCCTAGGCAGAAAAGGCAAACAAACAGAACTAGCATGGGAGCTAGAAAAAAACCAAAAGCGCTAGCATGGGAGCTAGGGAAATAACAGAAACATTTTTTATCAGACACAACAGGCAAAACAAAAGTGCTAGCGTGGGAGCTAGAGGAACAGGAAAGGGATTACCGAGTCGAGGATAAAGGTCGTCACAGTTGCGCGAACACAAATCGCGTGTAACACAAACTTACGAAGCCAGAAGGCAGGTTTAAATAAGGACGGTGATTAGCAAAACAGGTGTGCGTCTGGAAACCGTGGCAGGTGAAAATAATAAGCAGCCATGGTGACAGAACAAACAGGAACTAAGGAACCATTAACAGAATATGATAAAAAAAAATTGAACAAAACAAGCAGCGGATCATAACAATTTTCAGTATGAACTCGTCCGAAGTGCTAAAGTTTTTGTTTAAAACCAGACTGCTTTCTTCTGCAAACTATTCTTCCCTAACATTTTTGCTGAGATTTTTTAGCAGGATCTCAACCGTGGTTTGGTTTGCACTGAGCGATTCGACAAATTATTCAGATTTAAAAACGTACTCAAAAAAAAACAACAGTTTACTTTGGGGTTCCCTACTTCACCATAGGTTGATGTTGTAGTCCAGCAATTATTGATTAGTCAGCCTCGCAAAATCCAAGATTACACGAGTTCGGATTTAAACAAGACATGGAATAATAAGTAGGTGAGACATAAATATAAATATAAATGCCAGACTGACTCTCATCAGGGAAGACTCGGAGGCTCATAAATGAAAGATGGGAATCAAACACAGAATGTGAGCCATAAAATCCACCCAAATAATGTGTAATAGATGAGTTTGCTCCAGCAAAATATGATGCATATTTTAGTAGCCATGAACCACATTTGCAACCGTCTTCAATAAAAAGAAACATTTTAAGCAGTGAAATGAGATAGTCTTGATATAAATTAGACTGGAACATTTCATTATGGACATGGTTCTGCTCACTAATCCAGCTATAGCCATGGAGACATGACATCATATTTACAACGTCCTTTGGTGAGGAAGGTATTCAGATGTCTACCGCGGTAATTTGTGGACTTTCAATGCAATTTAAAAGTAATGTGTCAGAGTTAGTTTGTGACGAACCCCAAGATGCAGAGAAGGAGGCAGGCATTGAGTAAGGAAACGTGGTTTAATAAAACACTAAGAAAAAATCTAACAAAAGGGGTACAAACAAAGCGCGCACGAGGCGGATAACAAACTAAAAGAGCTAGCATGAGAGCTAGAAAACAAAAAGAGCTAGCATGAGAGCTAGAAAACAAAAAGAGCTTAGCATGGAAGCGAGCAAAAACAAAAGAGCCTAGCATGGAAGCTAGTCGGTAGCGAGCAGGAAAACAGAAGTTGTTACGTGTAGTACAAAGACAAATAGAAAGCAGGGAACAGAAAACAGTAAGCTACAAACTGCTACCGAAATATAGCTTACCGCTAAGCTGCAATGGCACTACCAGACACGACATGACAGGAGGGAAAATACAGAAGTGACAATAATCCAGCAGTGACTGGAATGGAAAGACAAGTCTACATTTTTTTTTTTTTAAAGACAACTTTAGTGTCAAAGTTAGTTGTTGACGAACCCCAAGATGCAGAGAAGGAGGCAGGCATTGAGTAAGGAAACATGGTTTAATAAAACACTAAGAAAAAAAAAAAAAAAAAGGGGTACAAACAAAGCGCACACGAGGCGGATAACAAACTAAAAGAGCTAGCATGAGAGCTAGAAAACAAAAAAGAGCTAGCATGAGAGCTAGAAAACAAAAAGAGCTTAGCATGGAAGTTAGCAAAAACAAAAGGGCCTAGCATGGAAGCTAGTGGGTAGCGAGCAGGAAAACAGAAGTTGTTACGTGTAGTACAAAGACAAATAGAAAGCAGGGAACAGAAGACAGTAAGCTACAAACTGCTACCGAAATATAGCTTACCGCTAAGCTGCAATGGCACTGCTAGACACGACATGACAGGAGGGAAAATACAGAAGTGACAATAATCCAGCAGTGACTGGAATGGAAAGACTAGTCTACATTTTTTTTTTTTTTAAAGACAACTTTAGTGTCAAAGTTAGTTGTTGACGAACCCCAAGATGCAGAGAAGGAGGCAGGCATTGTGTGAGAAAACATGATTTAATCTTTAACACGGAAACAAAACCAGACAAAGGGTACAACAAAAAGCGCCCACGAGGCGGGAAACAACTAAAAGAGCTAGCATGGGAGCTAGAAAAGAAATGGAGCTTAGCATGAAAGCTAGCAAAAAAAAAAAAAAGGCCTAGCGTGGAAGCTAGCAGGTAGCGAGCAGAAAAACAGAAGTTGTTACTTGTTGCGTGAAAACAAATTGGAAGCAGGGAACAAAAGACAGTAAGCTACAAATATAGCTTACCGCAACGCTGCAATGACACGACACGACAGGGGAGTCGCAACAGGAAGCAACGACAATAATACAGCCCTGACTGGAGGACAAAGCAGGTAAAAAGAGGAGCGGGCTGATTGACACCAGGTGTGGCCAGGGGCCAATCAGCTGCAGCTGAGGGGACACAGCACTGAGGGAGAAAGACAGGAAACAGACAAAATAAGAGCGCTGACATGAACTAAAGACAGGAAATACTACAAACAGAGGAAAAAAAACACAAACAAACTGTCAGGGGCAAGATTGTTCTTGTGAGGCCTCACTTGTCAACATTTTCCACTTCAACTCTCTTCACACGAGCACAACCCAGGAGCTGTTGAACATTTGCAAAAGGTAATAATGCTCAGGGATCATGGAGGAATTAGCACTCGGGAGAAACTAACGAGCAGGCCGACGAAAGCAAATTGTGTTTGTTCGTTTATAGCAGGGGTGTCCAAACTTTTTCCACTGAGGGCCGCACACTGAAAAATCAAAGCAAGCTGGGGCCATTTTGATATTTGTATACAATATGTGTATACAAAATATACATTTAGGCCTCCACTCAGGCTTGATCTAAGGGTTTTGGTCAAAAAAATATTACAAATGTTTCATTATTCAGTATTATTATTACTATAGGCTTAAATCTCTAGACCCTGGGTGTCAAATTCTGGCCCGCGGGCCAAATATGGCCCGCCGTGTATTTTCATTTGGCCCTTGAGACAATATCAAATTAACATTAGAGCTGGCCCGCCGGTATTATACAGCGGCGGTGCATTCACCGCTAATTCTAATACTTGCCAACCCTCACGATTTTCCCAGGAGACTCCCGACATAACATAAATAAATAAATAAATAAATGGGTTGTACTTGTATAGCGCTTTTCTACCTTCAAGGTACTCAAAGCGCTTTGACACTACTTCCACATTTACCCATTCACACACACATTCACACACTGATGGAGGGAGCTGCCATGCAAGGCGCCAACCAGCACCCATCAGGAGCAAGGGTGAAGTGTCTTGCTCAGGACACAACGGACGTGACAAAGTTGGTACTAGGTGGGATTTGAACCAGGGACCCTCGGGTTGCGCACGGCCACTCTCCCACTGCGCCACGCCGTCCCAAACATAATAATATCGAGATCAACATCAGATTTATCCATCAATTATAAGTTTTATTGTTGTTTATGTTTTTTGTTTGTTCATTTTGAAACAAAAACATGTGGCAAACACAAAACATGCAACATTTTACACAAAAAAAATCTCAAAGTGGAATATTTAATGTGACATAATTGGTCAATAATTCATAATGACATTGATTTTGATTCATTATTTTTTTTTTTTAAGAAATAAACAGCCTGCATGGCAGCTTTGTGTTATTAGAGTAAACATTGCAACATGTTCTTGTTACATTTCCCCCGTTTGCTCTTTTATACCACTGTTTATGTTTTGTATTTTTTTAATAGTATTTTTAGAATGTGCCGTTGGGCTGTTAAAAAAATTCCCTGCGAGCCGCAAATGGCCCCCGGGGGCCGCACTTTGTACATCCCTGGTTCATAGTAACTGGCTGGTTCTGGTTTCGGGAGATCTACGGAAACCAAAAACCAGTGAAGTCAAATCATTTTCAACTTGTATTCAATTGAATAAAATATTTTAATGTTTAAACTGAGAAACTTCATTTTTTTGCAAATAAGAATCAACTTAGAATTTAATGGCAGCAACACATTGCAAAAAAGTTGTCACAGGGGCATTTTTACCACCGTGTTACATGGCCTTTCCTTTTAACCACACTCAGTAAGCGTTTGGGAACTGAGGAGACACATTTTTGAAGTTTTTCAGGTGAAATTAGTGAAGTGAATTATATTTATATAGCGCTTTTCTCTAGTGACTCAAAGCGCTTTACATAGTGAAACCCAATATCTGAGTTACATTTAAAGCAGTGTGGGTGGCACTGGGAGCAGGTGGGTCAAGTGTCTTGCCCAAGGACACAACGGCAGTGACTAGGATGGCGGAAGCGGGAATCGAACCTGCAACCCTCAAGTTGCTGGCACGGCCGCTCTACCAACCGAGCTATGCCGCCCATTCTTGCTTGATGTACATCTTAAGTTGTTCAACAGTCCGGCCAGTCTGTAATATCATCAAAAAGTTCAGAGAATCTGGAGAAATCACTGCATGTAACATTGAATGCCGGTGACGTTCGATCCCTCAGGCGGTACTGTGTCAAAAATCGACGTCAGTGTGTAAAGGATATCACCACATGGGCTCAAGAACACTTTAGAAAACCACTGTCAGTAACTACAGTTGGTCGCCACATCTGTAAGTGCAAGTTAAAACTCCACTATGCAAAGCCAAAGACATGTATCAACAACACCCAGAAACGCTTTGCTGGTGCCGAGCTCATCTAAGATGGACTGATGCAAGGTGGAAAAGTGTTCTGTGGTCTCGCCAGTTCACATTTCCATTTTTTTGGGAAACTGTGGACGTTGTGTCCTCCGGAACAAAGAGGAAAAGAACCATCCGGATTGTTCTAGGCGTAAAGTCCAAAAGCCAGCATCTGTGATCATATGGGGGTGTATTAGTGCCCGAGGCATGGTTAACTTACACATGTGTGAAGGCACCATTTATGCTGAAAGGTTTTGGAGCAACGTAAGTTGCCATCCAAGCAACGTTATCATGGACGCCCCTGCTTATTTCAGCAAGACAATGCCAAGCCACATGTTACAAGAGTCCGGGTACTAGACTGGCCTGCCTGTAATCCAGACCTCTCTCCTGTTGGAAATGTGTGGCGCAATATGAAGCCTAAAATACCACAACGGAGACTGTTGAACAACTTAAGCTGTACATCAAGCAAGAAAGGGGAAGAATTTCACCTGAAAAGCTTAAAAATTTGGTCTCCTCAGTTCCCAAACATTTACTGAGTGTTGTTAAAAGGAAAGGCCATGTAACACAGTGGTAAAAAATATTGTGAATTGTGAATTATATTTATATAGCGCTTTTCTCTGGCGGTTTCGCAGACTTGTTTAAATGTAACTTAGATACTGGCTTTCACTATGTAAAAGCGCTTTGAGTCACTAGAGAAAAGCGCTATATAAATATAATTCACAATATTTGTGGAAAACATTGCCAATAAAAAATGGTTTGCAAGAGTTAAGTTTCTTTCGGGGAAACATAGTTGTAATGCAATTAAATGTGTTATGATCAAAACATTTACTGAGTGTTGTTAAAAGGAAAGGCCGTGTAACACAGAGGTAAAAACTATTTTGCAATGTCTTGCTGCCAATAAATCCTAAATTCACGATTATTTGCCCAAAAAAAACAAGCTTTCCAGTCGGATCATGGCATATTCTGGTTTTGTTCTGTTTTGTACATCACATCCTGTTTGTTACGTGACTTCCTTAGTTCCTGGTGGCACTTCCTGTTTTGTTTCGTTGCCATGGTTACGTATTAGTGTCACCTGCCTTGTTTTGTTTTGACTCGCGCACCTGCCTCCTGATTTCCGCCTGTATTTAAGCCTGCCTTTGTTTGCCATTCGGTCTCGCAGTGTAAAACTTGCTTCCGCATTTTGGTATTTACCCTTTTCCGGACTCGATTAGCTCCCATGCTATTCCTTCCTTTGTTTATGTCCCTAGCTCACATGCTAGCGCTTTATGTTCGTTTTGTCTCTAGTGCCTATGTGCAAGTCTTTTTGTTCGTAGTCTATTTTTGTAGTAAGAATAAATCTTCGTTCCTGCATTCACGCTGTGTTCCCTTCCGCTTGCATCCAAGAGAGAACGCAACCAAATACCTTGTCTTTGCAGTCTATTCAATTGAATATAAGTTGAAAAGGATTTGCAAATCATTGTATTCTGTTTTTATTTACCATTTACACAACGTGCCAACTTCACTGCTAAATCAACTCCTGTGCCAGAACTTGAATCCACGTTTCGGCCGAGCAAAAAACCCAAATAACCTCTGACCTTGACGTCCTCTCAGATAACAACGCCTTCAAGTCGCCTGAGGATTTCAAAGTGTCCCTGTCCCTGCGCACCAACTACCTGTACGGCCGCATCAAGAAGAGCCTCCCAGAAATGTACGCCTTCACCGTCTGCATGTGGCTCAAGTCCAGCGCCAGTCCGGGCATAGGGACCCCCTTCTCTTACGGAGTGCCGGGGCAGGCTAACGAGATCGTGCTGATCGAATGGGGGAACAACCCCATCGAGCTGCTGGTTAACGACAAGGTAAGCACTTTGTTTGATGATATCCCCCCGCCCCGGGGTGAGGAAGCTAATGAACGTGGCGATGCTCATTAAACGCACGCTCCTTGTCGTGTTTGCTACCTTTTGGAGCACAACAACTGTGCAGAGTTTCGCTGACCTTCAGCTGTGATTATTTAATCAGCATCTTATAAACATTTCATAAGAGTGACCCACATTCCACACGGGCTCCAGAATAACAGTAATTCATTAGAGAATCAGTGTGCTTATTTAAGGGCCTCATCCTTTTTTTTCTCCCCTTTCCTGTA
Organism: Nerophis ophidion; assembly: GCF_033978795.1. Lineage (NCBI taxonomy): Eukaryota > Metazoa > Chordata > Actinopteri > Syngnathiformes > Syngnathidae > Nerophis > Nerophis ophidion. Next base: position 18,976,808 of record NC_084633.1, on the reverse strand, counting down.
AATGCTAATGTTGTAACTACATTCGCATGCCGTTATTAGGGTTTAATCATGCAACTGAGCAACATATGAGCAGTTTTACATGTGTATATATATATATATATATATATATATATTTTTTTTTTTTTTTTTCCTGATCTAACGTGCATATAATATTTCACTGCGCTTGTTGAGGGATGACAGATCTGGATGATGTATAATAAATAGTTTCTCTTTCAAGCATAGGTTGCATCTTTTATTACCACTGTTGTAAGGTGTGCTGGATGGAAGGATTTGCCATGTTATTGAATATTCAACAGTATTGTCTTTGAGGTTCCAAATGTGCTTGCTGAGTTCTGTAGAATCCCGCAAAGTCTAGTTTCTAAAGGAGGCCTTGTGATTATTCCGTCTGGTTTTAAACGCTCCTTCGGTTAATCCTACGTACGTGTCGGATGTGTTAATGTCCTTGCGTGTTACCTTTGCTTGGTAAAATATATATATATATATGTCTTGATTGGATTATCCAGAAAATAGTGCTCGATACCGTGGTAGAGCGCAATATGTAGGTGTGGGGAAAATCACAAGACTACTTCATCTCTACAGAACTGTTTCATGAGGGGTTCCCTCAATCATCAGGAGATTTTAATGGAAGCATTCACATACAATGGTTTATATAGGGCACAGAGTGGGTGGGTACAGGCAGGCGTAGGGTGTGGTGATTGGCTCATGTGTTACCTAGGAGGTGTTTCCGTCTGTGGCGGCATGTTGAAATGATTTCACTGCGCTTGTTGAGGGATGACAGATCTGGATGATGTATAATAAATAGTTTCTCTTTTAAGCATAGGTTGCATCTTTTATTACCACTGTTGTAAGGTGTGCTGGATGCAAGGATTTGCCATGTTATTGAATATTCAACATTATTGTCTTTGAGGTTCCAAATGTGTTTGCTGAGTTCTGTAGAATTCCGCAAAGTCTGGTTTCTAAAGGAGGCCTTTTGATTATTCCGTCTGGTTTTAAAAGCTCCTTCGGTTAATCCTACGTACGTGTCGGATGTGTTAATGTCCTCGCGTGTTACCTTTGCTTGGTAAAATATATATATATGTCTTGATTGGATTATCCAGAGAATAGTGCTCGATACCGTGGTAGAGCGCAATATGTAGGTGTGGGGAAAATCACAAGACTACTTCATCTCTACAGAACTGTTTCATGAGGGGTTCCCTCAATCATCAGGAGATTTTAATGGAAGCATTCACATACAATGGTTTATATAGGGCACAGAGTGGGTGGGTACAGGCAGGTGTAGGGGTGTGGTGATTGGCTCATGTGTTACCTAGGAGATGTTTCCGTCTGTGGCGGCATGTTGAAATGATTTCACTGCGCTTGTTGAGGGATGACAGATCTGGATGATGTATAATAAATAGTTTCTCTTTCAAGCATAGGTTGCATCTTTTATTACCACCGTTGTAAGGTGTGCTGGATGCAAGAATTTGTCATGTTATTGAACATTCAACATTATTGTCTTTGAGGTTCCAAATGTGTTTGCTGAGTTCTGTAGAATTCCGCAAAGTCTGGTTTCTAAAGGAGGCCTTGTGATTATTCCGTCTGGTTTTAAAAGCTCCTTCGGTTAATCCTACGTACGTGTCGGATGTGTTAATGTCCTTGCGTGTTACCTTTGCTTGGTAAAATATATATAAATGTCTTGATTGGATTATCCAGAGAATAGTGCTCGATACCGTGGTAGAGCGCAATATATAGGTGTGGGGAAAATCACAAGACTACTTCATCTCTACAGAACTGTTTCATGAGGGGTTTCCTCAATCATCAGGAGATTTTATTGGAAGAATTCACATACAATGGTTTATATAGGGCACAGAGTGGGTGGGTACAGGCAGGCGTACGGTGTGGACAGAATCAACACAAAAATCAAGGACAAAACACCACTCAACCAATGGAGAAATACAGCAGCAGTAATCAAATGGTTTAACAACATCCAAGACAAACAACAACACAACTTTATCTCCTTCGACATCGAAGAATTTTACCCTTCCATCACGCAAGACCTACTGACCCAAGCACTAGACTTCGCCTCGGACTACGACTCAATCACAGGCAACGAAAGAAACATCATCATCCACGCAAAGAACTCCATACTCATCCGAAACAGTACACCATGGCAGAAAAAGAACAATTCAACATTTGACGTTACTATGGGGAGTTTTGACGGAGCAGAAACGTGTGAACTCGTCGGGAGTTTCCTCCTCTCCTAGCTTGGTAGCCTCAACCTGAACCTTGGTATTTACCGTGATGACGGACTGGCAGTGTGCCGCGCCTCGCCAAGGAGCAGCGAGAACACCAACAAGCGCATATGCCAAATCTGATCGACAAACACTTCCCCAAAGGCAACACCCTAAGAAAAATATTCAACAAAAACAACATTAAATTGAGCTACAGCTGTATGAATAACATACAACAAATCATTTCAAACCACAACAAAGCAACTGCAAAATGACTGCCGACCCCCAGACTAAACGACTTTGAAACCAATAAGGAATGTAACTGTCGCAAGAAACCTGATTGCCCTCTCAACGGAGGGTGCTTATAAACATCAGTCATTTACCAAGCAAAGGTAACACGCAAGGACATTAACACATCCGACACGTACATAGGATTAACCGAAGGAGCGTTCAAAACCAGATGAAATAATCACAAGGCCTCCTTTAGAAACCAGACTTTGCGGAATTCTACAGAACTCAGCAAACACATTTGGAACCTCAAAGACAATAATGTTGAATATTCAATAACATGGCAAATTCTTTCATTCAGCACACCTTACAACAGTGGTAATAAAAGATGCAACCTATGCTTGAAAGAGAAACTGTTTATTATATATCATCCAGATCTATCATCCCTCAACAAGCGCAGTGAAATCATTTCAACATGCCGCCACAGACGGAAACACCTCCTAGGTAACACATGAGCCAATCACCACACCCCTACACCTGCTTGTACCCACCCACTCTGTGTTCTATATAAACCATTGTATGTGAATGCTTCCAATAAAATCTCCTGATGATTGAGGGAACCCCTCATGAAACAGTTCTGTAGAGATGAAGTAGTCTTGTGATTTTTCCCACACCTACATATATACATATATATATATATATATATATATATATATATACATATATATATATATATATATATATATATATATATATACATGTTTCATCTGACATCACATGGACCGATGAAACAAAACTGGAGCTGTTTGGGCAAAATACCCAGCAATATGTTTGGAGGATAAAATGTGAGGCCTTTAATCCTAGGAACACCATGCGGAGAAGAGTTATGGAAGAATTCTAAGGATGCGCCTTAATATCCCCTCAATGGCGTCACATTGAAACTAAACCAGCAGCACCTCCGCTGGCTAAAGCCTCATATACACTTTTTTTTTTTCCCTCAAAATACCTAATTTGGATTATCAATATTATGATTGGGTGATATGAGTTTGTGTACAGTTCCTCACACTAGAAAGATCAGGGTTTTTTTCCCCCATTTGTGTTGCTTACACTGGGGTGCCGAGGCGCGATCTGGGTGCTTCTCCTCGCTGCTTTTCTGCCAACCATGCATTATACATGCGCTCAACTCAGACACATAAAGGGGAGAAAGGTGGGCGGCGAAAGGCGGCAAATATGTGCCAAAAAAAAAAAAGAAACGAGGGGAACAGAGGGCTAAGAAAAGACAAGGGAAATACAAACCCTGTTTCCATATGAGTTGGGAAATTGTGTTAGATGTAAATATAAACGGAATATAATGATTTGCAAATAATTTTCAACCCATATTCAGTTGAATATGCTACAAAGACAACATATTTGATGTTCAAACTCATAAACAGTTTTTGTTGTGCAAATAATCATTAACTTTTGAATTTAATGCCAGCAACAAGTGAAAAAGAAGTTGGGAAAGGTGGCAATAAATACTGATAAATTCGAGGAATGCGCATCAAACTCTTATTTGGAACATCCCACAGGTGTGCAGGCTAATTGGGAACAGGTGGGTGCCATGATTGGGTATAAAAACAGCTTCCCAAAAAATGCTCAGTCTTTCACAAGAAAGGATGGGGCGAGGTACACCCCTTTGTCCACAACTGCGTGAGCAAATAGTCAAACAGTTTAAGAACAACATTTCTCAAAGTGCAATTGTAAGAAATTTAGGGATTTCAACATCTACGCTCCATAATATCATCAAAAGGTTCAGAGAATCTGGAGAAATCACTCCACGTAAGCGGCATGGCCGGAAACCAGCATTGAATGACCTAACCTACGATCCCTCAGATGGCACTGTATCAAAAACCGACATCAATCTCTGAAGGATATCACCACATGGGCTCAGGTACACTTCAGAAAACCACTGTAACTAAATACAGTTTGTTGCTACATCTGTAAGTGCAAGTTAAAGCTCTGTTATGAAAAGCAAAAGCAATTTATCAACAACATCCAGAATACGCAGCCGTTTTCTCTGGGCCCGAGATCATCTAAGATGGTCTAATGCAAAGTGGAAAAGTGTTCTGTGGTCTGACGAGTCCACATTTCAAATTGTTTTTGGAAATATTCGACATTGTGTCATCCGAACCAAAGGGGAAGCGAACCATCCAGACTGTTATCGACGCAAAGTTCAAAAGCCAGCATCTGTGATGGTATGGGGGTGCATTAGTGCCCAAGGCATGGGTAACTTACACATCTGTGAAGGCACCATTAATGCTGAAAGGTACATACCGGTTTTGGAACAACATATGCTGCCATATAAGCGCCGTCTTTTTCATGGACGCCCCTGCTTATTTAAGCAAGACAATGCCAAGCCTCATTCAGCATGTGTTACAACAGCGTGGCTTTGTAAAAAAAAAAAAAGTGCAGGTACTTTCCTGGCCTGCCTGCAGTCCAAACCTGTCTCCCATGGAAAATGTGTGGCGCATTATGAAGCGTAAAATACGACAGCGAAGACCCCGGACTGTTGAACGACTGAAGCTCTACATAAAACAAGAATGGGAAAGAATTCCACTTTCAAAGCTTCAACAATTAGTTTCCTCAGTTCCCAAACGTTTATCGAGAGTTGTTAAAAGAAAAGGTGATGTAACACAGTGGTGAACATGCCCTTTCCCAACTACTTTGGCACATGTTGCCGCCATGAAATTCTAAGTTAATTATTATTTGAGTTTGAACATGAAATATCTTGTTTTTGTAGCATATTCAACTGAATATGGGTTGACAATGATTTGCAAATCATTGTATTCTGTTTATATTTACATCGAACACAGTTTCCCAACTCATATGGAAACGGGGTTTGTATTCAACTGAGTAAAAAGTTGCATTTACTGCCCAAATACCTCACGGTTAGTTTTGAAAGTGAGAATATTACTGGACTAAGTGCAAGGGTGTAACTGCCAGGGCTTTAATCCGTAGGTCGTGTACTACATTAACACGGCGTTCTTTTGGCCAGACCGTGTGTGCGTGTGACTGAGCGAAAGAGCTGATGCTGCACGCTTTGTAAATCTGATTTATTTGGAAAGAAACATGCTGCAAAATCTGAGGATTTGTATCTGGAATACCTCAAAATGTGTGTAGTGCCTGTAGTGCAGTTTCACTGTTGCTTTTTAACAGAGTTTCATGTCAACTTGCTTAGTTTCACCTCCCTTATTTGTTTGAAGTCACGCACCTGTTGTTAATCATGTCACCATTTAAGCCTGTAGTTGCCAGGCAGCCGACCTGGCGACATTGCTCTAATGACATCGTTCATCTCTTGCTCTGCCCATGTTGGATCTCTTGTGTTCGTTCGGTCCGTGCCATAGTTCTCGTGTTTTTGTTTCATGTTCATAATTCTGCCTTTGTGTTAGTTTTGTTTCCTGCATTCAGTTCTGTGCCTCCACAGTGAGCGCCTTTTGTTTGTAGCTTTTGAGTTCAAATTAAAACGATGTATTCACCGGTCAAGTCGTTTTGCACCCCGGGAGAACGTCCATGGCCTCGCAGTAAGCTGTTCCAAAGTCCTTGTCAGGCTTGTCCCTGAAAGTTCGGTCTATGTTTTAGTTTTTCCTCCGTGTGTGTAGTATTTCCTGTCAGCGCTCTTATTTTGTCTGTTTCCTGTCTCTCTCCCTGAGCGCTGTTTCCCCCCAGCTGCGGCTGATTGGCACCTGGCCACACCTGGTGTCAATCAGCCCGATTCCTTTTTTTACCTGATTTGTCCTCCAGTCCGTGCTGGATTATTGTCATGTTGTGTCGATGTCACCACTACCTTTGTCTACTTCTGTTCACTCTGTTCATGCCCTAGTTCCGTCGTGTCACAGTTAGTGTTTTTTGTCCTTAGCCAAGTTTGTTATCCGCCTTGTGCGCGCCTTTAGTTTGTACCCTTTTGTTCGGTTTTGTTCTAGTATTTTAATTAAATCCTGTTTGCCTGCAAAATGCCTGCCTCCTTCTCTGCATCTCGGGGTTCGTCACAAACAAACTTTGACAGTCCTAGTCTTGACTATCATGCCATCATAAAAATCTGTCATTGTAAAACACTAAAATAACTGAGCCACTGACATCCAAATAACCAAGCTGAATAGCATGTGCAAACTAAAATTGTGTGGACTATTAATGGGTGCTAAGACTCAGTGTGGGATTGATAACTGGTGCGGACCAGCCTTGTTTAAATGAGGATTTCACAATCTGCTACGCTGCTTTCGCCATGGAGATACTCATTTACTGCACATTCATGTTATCATACTCCTACCTGTGGGGGGTTGCCATGTTTTAAAAGGTGCTGCTTTTTATGGGCATTTTAGTTCAGTTTTGTTTCATTAGCTCGTTGTAGTGCAGGATAAAAGAGCATTAAGGTGCAGATGACTGTACGGATAAATATATTGCACTTTTGCATATGCATCCACGTTTATGGATGTATGTTATATTGTCTCTCTATCCCGGCGATTTTGGGGTGAATTGAGGGGATTATTATGATGCGTTCAAGAGTCTTACGGCCCGAGGTAAGAAGGTGTTACAGAACCTGGAGGTTCTGCTACGGAGGCTGCGGAACCTCTTTCTAGAGTCCGGCAGTGAAAACAGTCCTAGGCGGGGGTGGGAGGAGTCTCTGCAGATTTTCTGAGCCCTGGTCAGGCAGCGGCTTTTTTGCGATCTCCTGGATAGGAACTTCTATTAGTAGATTGCACATTACAGTACATATTCCATACGATTGACCACTAAATGGTAACACCGGAAATACGTTTTTGAACTTGGTGCTGACACTCGTGATTTCGCCCTGTCTCTGTTTTGTCTGGTTGAGGTACTCGATGTCCATCCTCATCTGCCAGCAGACAGGGTCCAGAAACAGACGCCTGATGCGAGACAACTCGCAATGAAGGATTACAAGTTGTGTGCCTTTGCACGGATAGAAAAGTACAACTTCAGCACAATTGATAATAACTATAGCAACGGCCTTTAAGCATAAGAGTTGTGTGATAGGTCTGGAAACAAACTGCTGATGCGAGACAACTCGCAATGGAAGATTACAAGTTGTGTGCCTTTGCACAGATAGAAAAGTATAACTTCAGCACAATTGATAATAACTATAGCAACAGCCTTTAAGCATAAGAGTTTTGCAATAGGTCAGGAAACAAATTGCTATTGCGAGACAACTCGCAATGGAAGATTACAAGTTGTGTGCCTTTGCACAGATAGAAAAGTACAACTTCAACACAATTGATGATAACTATACCAACGGCCTTTAACCATAAGAGTTGTGTGATAGGTCTGGAAACAAACTGCTGATGCGAGACAACTCGCAATGGAAGATTACAAGTTGTGTGCCTTTGCACAGATAGAAAAGTATAACTTGAGCACAATTGATAATAACTATAGCAACAGCCTTTAAGCATAAGAGTTTTGTAATAGGTCAGGAAACAAATTGCTATTGCGAGACAACTCGCAATGGAAGATTATAAGTTGTGTGCCTTTGCACAGATAGAAAAGTACAACTTCAACACAATTGATGATAACTATACCAACGGCCTTTAACCAAAAGAGTTGTGTGATAGGTCTGGAAACAAACTGCTGATGCGAGACAACTCACAATGGAAGATTACAAGTTGTGTGCCTTTGCACAGATAGAAAAGTCCAACTTCAGCACAATTGATAATAACCATAGCAACGGCCTTTGAGCATAAGAGTTGTGTGATAGGTCTGGAAACAAACTGCTGATGCGAGACAACTCGCAATGGAAGATTACAAGTTTTGTGCCTGTGCACAGATAGAAAAGTATAACTTGAGCACAATTGATAATAACTATAGCAACAGCCTTTAAGCATAAGAGTTTTGTAATAGCTCAGGAAACAAATTGCTATTGCGAGACAACTCGCAATGGAAGATTAGAAGTTATGTGCCTTTGCACAGATAGAAAAGTACAACTTCAACACAATTGATGATAACTATACCAACGGCCTTTAACCATAAGAGTTGTGTGATAGGTCTGGAAACAAACTGCTGATGCGAGACAACTCGCAATGGAAGATTACAAGTTGTGTGCCTTTGCACGGATAGAAAAGTACAACTTCAACACAATTGATGATAACTATACCAACGGCCTTTAACCATAAGAGTTGTGTGATAGGTCTGGAAACAAACTGCTTGTGCGAGGCAACTCGCAATGGAAGATTACAATTTGTGTGCCTTTGCACAGATAGAAAAGTATAACTTGAACACAATTGATAATAACTATAGCAACAGCCTTTAAGCATAAGAGTTTTGTAATAGGTCAGGAAACAAATTGCTATTGCGAGACAACTCGCAATGGAAGATTACAAGTTGTGTGCCTTTGCACAGATAGAAAAGTGCAACTTCAACACAATTGATGATAACTATACCAACGGCCTTTAACCATAAGAGTTGTGTGATAGGTCTGGAAACAAACTGCTGATGCGAGACAACTCGCAATGGAAGATTACAACTTGTGTGGCTTTGCTTTGCACAGATAGAAAAGTATAACTTGAGCACAATTGATAATAACCATAGCAACAGAATTTAAGCATAAGAGTTTTGTAATAGGTCACGAAACAAATTGCTATTGCGAGACAACTCGCAATGGAAGATTAGAAGTTATGTGCCTTTGCACAGATAGAAAAGTACAACTTCAACACAATTGATGATAACTTTACCAACGGCCTTTAACCATAAGAGTTGTGTGATAGGTCTGGAAACAAACTGCTGATGCGAGACAACTCGCAATGGAAGATTACAAGTTATGTGCCTTTGCACGGATGGAAAAGTATAACTTTAGCACAATTGATAATAACAATAGCAACAGCCTTTAAGCATAAGAGTTGTGTGATAGGTCTGGAAACAAACTGCTGATGCGAGACAACTCACAATGGAAGATTACAAGTTGTGTGCCTTTGCCCAGATAGAAAAGTACAACTTCAACACAATTGATGATAACTATACCAACAGCCTTTAACCATAAGAGTTGTGTGATAGGTCTGGAAACAAACTGCTGATGCGAAAAAACTCGCAATGGAAGATTACAACTTGTGTGGCTTTGCACAGATAGAAAAGTATAACTTTAGCACAATTGATAATGACTATAGCAACAGCCTTTAACCATAAGAGTTGTGTTGTAGGTCTGGAAACAAACTGCTGTTGCGAGACAACTCGTAATGGAAGATTAAAAGTTGTGTGCCTTTGCACAGATAGAAAAGTACAACTTTAGCACAATTGATGATAACTATACCAACTACCTTTAACCAAAAGAGTTGTGTGATAGGTCTGGAAACAAACTGCTGATGCGAGACAACTCGCAATGGAAGATTAAAAGTTGTGTGCCTTTGCACAGATAGAAAAGTACAACTTCTGCACAATTGATGATAACTATAGCAACGGCCTTTAACCATAAGAGTTGTGTGATAGGTCTGGAAACAAACTGCTGATGCGAGACAACTCGCAATGGAAGATTAAAAGTTGTGTGCCTTTGCACAGATAGAAAAGTACAACTTCAGCACAATTGATGATAACTCTAGCAACAACCTTTAAGCATAAGAGTTGTGTGATAGGTCTGGAAACAAACTGCTGTTGCGAGACAACTCGCAATGGAAGATTACAACTTGTGTGCCTTTGCACAGATGGAAAAGTATAACTTTAGCACAATTGATAATAACAATAGCAACAGCCTTTAAGCAAAAGAGTTTTGTAATAGGTCACGAAACAAATTGCTATTGCGAGACAACTCGCAATGGAAGATTAGAAGTTATGTGCCTTTGCACAGATAGAAAAGTACAACTTCAACACAATTGATGATAACTATACCAACGGCCTTTAACCATAAGAGTTGTGTGATAGGTCTGGAAACAAACTGCTGATGCGAGACAACTCGCAATGGAAGATTACAAGTTGTGTGCCTTTGCACAGATAGAAAAGTACAACTTCAGCACAATTGATGATAACTATAGCAACAGCCTTTAACCATAAGAGTTGTGTGATAGGTCTGGAGACAAACTGCTGATGCGAGACAACTCACAATGAAAGATTACAAGATGTATGCCTTTGCACAAATAGAAAAGTCCAACTTCAGCACAATTGATGATAACTATAGCAATGGCCTTTAAGCATAAGAGTTGTGTGATAGGTCTGGAAACAAACTGCTGATGCGAGACAACTCGCAATGGAAGATTACAAGTTGTGTGCCTTTGCACAGATAGAAAAGTACAACTTCAACACAATTGATGATAACTATACCAATGGCCTTTAACCATAAGAGTTGTGTGATAGGTCTGGAAACAAACTGCTGATGCGAGACAACTCGCAATGGAAGATTACAAGTTCTGTGCCTTTGCACAGATAGAAAAGTATAACTTTAGCACAATTGATAATAACTATAGCAACAGCCTTTAAGCATAAGAGTTTTGTAATAGGTCAGGAAACAAATTGCTATTTCGAGACAACTCGCAATGGAAGATTAGAAGTTATGTGCCTTTTGCACAGATAGAAAAGTACAACTTCAGCACAATTGATGATAACTATAGCAACGGCCTTTAACCATAAGAGTTGTGTGATAGGTCTGGAAACAAACTGCTGATGCGAGACAACTCGCAATGGAAGATTACAACTTGTGTGGCTTTGCTTTGTACAGATAGAAAAGTATAACTTCAGCACAACTGATAATAACCATAGCAACGGCCTTTAAGCATAAGAGTTTTGTAATAGGTCAGGAAACAAACTACTGATGCGAGACAACTCGCAATAGAAGATTAGAAGTTATGTGCCTTTGCACAGATAGAAAAGTACAACTTCAGCACAATTGATGATAACTATAGCAACGGCCTTTAACCATAAGAGTTGTGTGATAGGTCTGGAAACAAACTGCTGATGCGAGACAACTCGCAATGGAAGATTACAACTTGTGTGGCTTTGCTTTGTACGGATAGAAAAGTATAACTTCAGCACAATTGATAATAACCATAGCAACGGCCTTTAAGCATAAGAGTTTTGTAATAGGTCAGGAAACAAACTACTGATGCGAGACAACTCGCAATGGAAGATTAGAAGTTATGTGCCTTTGCACAGATAGAAAAGTACAACTTCAGCACAATTGATAATAACCATAGCAACGGCCTTTAAGCATAAGAGTTGTGTGATAACCTATACATAATTATTCTACCAGGAGTAACAGGCACATTCTTAATAACATGTCATATTTACGCATTGTTTTCAACGGGGTCCACGTTAATCAATTCATGGTAACTCATGGCTGAAAGTGGTCCCTCAGCGTTAGTGCTTATAATAACAATATCGCTAACACTAACCAAAGGTCTGTTGACTTCTGGTATTGCTGTTCCTGCCTGACTACAGCTTTCACCTGAAGATTTACATGCAATAAAGGTGGTGAAGTGTACTGCTTCAAAATGAGAATAATGAGATCCAGTCTGGGATTTGGGTTATCCTCAGCGGGCCATGATGTCATCCTTGTTAGGTTGTCACCGTTCTTTCATCCCTAAACCAAAGCACGAGGACACAGTTTTGCTGCCGGCAGGTCGACTGCTTTGAAAAAAGCTCCGCGCCTTTCACCGCGCGTCACCTGGGTAATGTAAAATTGGATATCGGCACCGACTCATCCGGAGAATTCTCCCGTCTCTTTTTGAAGCGGCTCGTCCTTTTTAATTGCCGTTCTTGTTTTTCTAGCCGGACCCCGATTAAGCTGATTTTTTTTTTTTTTTTCTCCCCTCTTAAGGTGGCCCAGCTTCCTCTTTCCGTGAGTGACGGGCGCTGGCACCACATCTGCATCACCTGGACGACCAGAGATGGCTTCTGGGAGGCTTACCAGGATGGGGAGCGACTCGGCACCGGGGACAATCTGGCCCCCTGGCACCCAATTAAATCAGGAGGGGTGATTATTCTGGGCCAGGAGCAGGTGAGAGGGCATTAAATGTGTTTTTCCGTGTGTCGGTAAGATCCCTGAGGGTGTTTTACCCA
>NC_084633.1:18956847-18961847 GCF_033978795.1 Nerophis ophidion | reverse complement strand
TAGATAGTTCAATGCTACAATACAGTAGGAAAAAAGTAAAGGGTTATTTTTTTTTGCCCCCATTAATCTAGACCAGGAGGGGTCAAATTTGTCCCATCCAGTCCTTTCGTTTGGCCAGCCAATGGGTGGATTCTCAAATTTAATACAAGCCCCGTTTCCATATGAGTTGGTAAATTGTGTTAGATGTAAACATAAACGGAATACAACTGCGTTTCTGGATGTTGTTGATAAATGGCTTTCGCTTTGCATAGCAGAGCTTTAACTTGCACTTACAGATGTTGCGACAAACTGTATTTAGTGACAGTGGTTTTCTGAAGTGTTCCCGAGCCCATGTGGTGATATCCTTTAGGGATTGATGTCGGTTTTTGATACAGGGATTGTAGGTCACGGTCATTTAATGTCGGTTTCCGGCCATGCCGCTTACGTGGAGTGATTTCTCCAGATTCTCTGAACCTTTTGATGATATTATGGAGCGTAGATGTTGAAATCCCTAAATTTCTTGCAATTGCACTTTGAAAAACGTTGTTCTTAAACTGTTTGACTATTTGCTCACACAGTTGGGAAGCTGTTTTTATACCCAATCATGGCACCCACCTGTTCCCAATTAGCCTGCACACCTGTGGGATGTTCCAAATAAGTGTTTGATGAGCATTCCTCAACTTTATCCGTATTTATTGCCACCTTTCCCAACTTCTTTGTCACGTGTTGCTGGCATTAAATTCTAAAGTTAATGATTTTTTGGCAACAACAACAAAAATGTTTATGAGTTTGAACATCAATTATGTCGTCTTTGTACAAACCCCGTTTCCATATAAGTTGGGAAATTGTGTTCGATGTAAATATAAACAGAATACAATGATTTGCAAATCATTTTCAAGCCATATTCAGTTGAATATGCGACAAAGACAACATATTTGATGTTCAAACTCATAAACAGTTTTTTTTAGTGCAAATAATCATTAACTTTAGAATTTAATGCCAGCAACAAGTGAAAAAGAAGTTGGGAAAGGTGGCAATGAATACTGATACATTTGAGGAATGCTCATCAAACACTTATTTGGAACATCCCACAGGTGTGCAGGCTAATTGGGAACAGGTGGGTGCTATGATTGGGTATAAAAACAGCTTCCCAAAAAATGCTCAGTCTTTCACAAGAAAGGATGGGGCGAGGTACACCCCTTTGTCCACAACTGTGTGAGCAAATAGTCAAACAGTTTAAGAACAACGTTTCTCAAAGTGCAATTGCAAGAAATTTAGAGATTTCAACATCTACGCTCCATAATATCATCAAAAGGTTCAGAGAATCTGGAGAAATCACTCCACGTAAGCGGCATGGCTGGAAACCAACATTGAATGACCGTGACCTTCGATCCCTCAGACGGCACTGTATCAAAAACCAACATCAATCTCTAAAGGATATCACCACATGGGCTTCAGAAAACCACTGCCACTAAAATACAGTTTGTCACTACATCTGTAAGTGCAAGTTAAAGCTCTACGATGCAAAGCGAAAGCCATTTATCAACAACATCCAGAATACGCAGCTCATGAATTTTTTTTTTTTTTTGCAAATAATCATGAACTTTAGACTTTGATGCCAGCAACAGGTGACAAAAAAGTTGGGAAAGGTGGAAAATCGGTATTTTATGGACCCCGACAACCAGGTTATCGAATTTTGAGTGTACTTGTTTTTTATCTACATTTTAAAAAGACCAAACAAACAAACCCACTGCAATAAAAAATAAAATAAAATAAAGAAAATTGAGTATTCTGGCAGTTGAGTAAATCAAAGAGAATTTATTCATATACTGTCAGGAAAGTTTCTTGATTTTTCTCCTTCAAAGCCAACACTCAATCTTCTCCTTCCCCCTACAAAGGATATAGTCGGCGGCCGCTTCGACGCCACCCAGGCCTTCGTCGGCGAGATGAGTCAGTTCAACATGTGGGACCGGGTTCTGCGGCCCGTGGACATCGTGGGCCTGGCCAACTGCTCGGCGTACATGCCGGGCAACGTGGTGCCCTGGATAGACGCCAACGTGGAAGTGTTTGGGGGCGCCACCAAAGCTCCGCTGGAGATATGCGAGGACCGTGCGTTTGATTCCTAGAGACGGAAGGAATCGTCATCGCCATCCAAAAAAAAAAAAAAAAAAGCCAAGTATTCTCCATTGTGTGCAAAGACCCCCCACAGTTAGGGGTACATGCATATTGATATTGTGTGGTTACTCAAAAGATTCTCATGTGTTGGCTTGAAACGTGTGTCCGGTCCAGACGACTTCACGAGTGACCACGTGACTTTCTGTGTTCCTCGACTCGACGTCTTTTCTGCAAACAGCTCGTTCCTCGTGCATTCGTAACCGCTGAACTCCGACAGGCTTTGATGTTTTTGCCGAACATCACGGCGGAATGCTGCGAGCTTCCTCTCTGTTTGAAGGCTCAGGAGTCGGCGACATCGATTGTAGACGCGCCGCAACGTCCATATTTCATGCATGAGCGCCGGTTTTGGGGGAAGACACGTGCACGCCTTCTTTCAGTCCGTGCGCGGAGATTACATAAGCAAGTGTCTTGCGTGTTGAAAAGACCAGAGATTACTATTGGGGAGGGGAGGACATTTTTTCCATTCTTGTAAATCTACGCTTAATACCTCTCTGCCCCTTGAGCAGCTGCCATATCCCAAACAGCTTTATGCAGACGCTTCTGCTCAGGTTAATAGCCGCGGCGGACAGCTGCCCAGAAGCGGCTAAAATCGAGCAGTGGCCGATTTCCCGAACGAGGAAAGCCGAGGGGATTGACCCCAAAAGCCTATCCGCAATTCCTCCTCCATGAAGTAATTATGTATACGCTACAAGGGGCTCTGTGGGTATGAGCGGCCAATGAGTCAGAATAGATTTCATCTGCGTTTCCAATGAGAGCAACACGACAAGGACATGCAGTCGTGGTCAAAAGTTGACATCCACTTGTAAAGAACTTAACGTTATGCCTTGTCTTGAGTTTCCAATCAATCAATCAATCAATGTTTATTTATATAGCCCCAAATCACAAATGTCTCAAAGGACTGCACAAATCATTACGACTACAACATCCTCGGAAGAACCCACAAAAGGGCAAGGAAAACTCACACCCAGTGGGCAGGGAGAATTCGCATCCAGTGGGACGCCAGTGACAATGCTGACTATGAGAAACCTTGGAGAGGACCTCAGATGTGGGCAACCCCCCCCCCTCTAGGGGACCGAAAGCAATGGATGTTCATGTTCATAGTTCTGCTTTAGACTCCATCAGTTCCTGTTTTTGCGCACCCTGGTTTGTTTTAGTTTCCATGACAACCTTTAGTTTCACCTCCCTCATTTGTTTGAACTCACGCACCTGTTGTTAATCATGTCACTATCATTTAAGCCTGTAGTTGCCAGGTAGTCGATCTGGTGACATACTCTAATGACATCATTTATCTCTTGCTCTGCCCATGTTGGATCTCTTGTGTTCATTCGGTCCGTGCCATAGTTCTCGTGACCGTCAGTGTTTTGGTTTCATGTTCATAGTTCTGCTTTTGACTCCATCAGTTCCTGTTTTTGCGCACCCTGGTTTGTTTTAGTTTCCATGACAACCTTTGTTTCACCTCCCTCATTTGTCTGAACTCACGCACCTGTTGTTAATCATGTCACTATTATTTAAGCCTGTAGTTGCCAGGTAGTCGATCTGGTGACATACTCTAATGACATCATTCATCTCTTCAATCAATCAATCAATCAATGTTTATTTATATAGCCCCAAATCACAAATGTCTCAAAGGACTGCACAAATCATTACGACTACAACATCCTCGGAAGAACCCACAAAAGGGCAAGGAAAACTCACACCCAGTGGGCAGGGAGAAATCACATCCAGTGGGACGCCAGTGAAAATGCTGACTATGAGAAACCTTGGAGAGGACCTCAGATGTGGGCAACCCCCCCCCCCCCCCCACCCCCCCCCCCTCTAGGGGACCGAAAGCAATGGATGTCGAGCGGGTCTAACATGATACTGTGAAAGTTCAATCCATAGTGGCTCCAAGACAGCAGCGAGAGTCCCGTCCACAGGAAACCATCTCAAGCGGATCAGCAGCGTAGAGATGTCCCCAACCGATACAGGCGAGCGGTCCATCCTGGGTCCCGACGAGCGGTCCATCCTGGGTCTCGACTCTGGACAGCCAGTACTTCATCCATGGTCATCGGACCGGACCCCCTCCACAAGGGAGGGGGGGGACATAGGAGAAAGAAAAGAAGCGGCAGATCAACTGGTCTAAAAAGGAGGTCTATTTAAAGGCTAGAGTATACAGATGAGTTTTAAGATGAGACTTAAATGCTTCTACTGAGGTAGCATCTCCAACTGTTACCGGAGGGCATTCCAGAGTACTGGAGCCCGAACGGAAAACGCTCTATAGCCCGCAGACTTTTTTTTAGCTCTAGGAATCACTGATAAGCCGGAGTCTTTTTGTAGAACTCCTATTTTTTTCTGATAGAGTGATCGGAGCACATACTTTTTGGTCACCCAAAAAAACTCATGAAAATTTATGAATTTATTATGGGCCTACTGAAAATGTGTCCTCCGGTAGGTTCCTCGGAGCACCAAACGGGCCGCAGAACCCGTGTTTTGTTTTT
The DNA here is from genome assembly GCF_033978795.1 of Nerophis ophidion. Taxonomy (NCBI): domain Eukaryota; kingdom Metazoa; phylum Chordata; class Actinopteri; order Syngnathiformes; family Syngnathidae; genus Nerophis; species Nerophis ophidion. The sequence continues at coordinate 18,957,216 of NC_084633.1, read as the reverse complement.
TTCTCACAAGGTGCGAGTGTTCTGTTCGTCTCTCGCTCTCTCTCCGGCTCCAAAAACGTGTCTCATACCTGCTGCTGCTGCTAATAAAGGCGACAGGTGATTAGATATCAGGGCCCACCTGGGCCATCTACGTACATCTGGGGCGGTTTAGCTCGGTGGGTAGAGCGGCCGTGCCAGCAACTTGAGGGTTGCAGGTTCAATTCCCGCCTCTGCCAACCTAGTCACTGCCGTTGTGTCCTTGGGCAAGACACTTTACCCACCTGCTCCCAGTGCCACCCACACTGGTTTGAATGTAATTTAGATATTGGGTTTCACTATGTAAAGCGCTTTGAGTCACTAGAAAAAAAGCGCTATATAAATATAATTCAC
>NC_084633.1:18459347-18641847 GCF_033978795.1 Nerophis ophidion | reverse complement strand
TTAACGTGGACTCCGGCTTAAACGAGTTGAAAAACGTATTCAGGTGTAACCATTTAGTGGTCAATTGTACGGAATATGTACTGAACTGTGCAATATACTAAGAAAAGTATCAATCAATCAATCAAGATACCTTTTTACCTTCACGCTGCCTCCCGCATATTGTGATCACTGCAAACCATGTTCTTGATATCTACAAAGCAAATAGCTACCTGCTGCCAATTATTGATATGGAAGAGTATTACACAGTCACTCTGCTGAGCTCCAAACAGCACCGACACTCAACAACGGCACATTTGCGGATTATAATTACTGGTTAGCAAAAATATTTTTGACCCAATTAGGTGAAATTGGATAATCTCTCACGGCACACCAGACCATACTTGCCAACCTTGAGACCTCCGATTTCGGGAGGTGGAGGGGGGGCGTGATCAGGGGTGGGGCGGATGCGCGGTTGGGGGCGTGGTTAAGAGGGTGGCGTATAATTCACCAACTTGAGTATTGTATATATATATGTATGTATATATATATATATATATATATATATATATATATATATGTGTGTGTATATATACATATATATGTTTGAAATACTTGACTTTAAGTGAATTCTAGCTATATATATTTATTTTATTATATATATATATATATATATATATATATATATATATATATGTATATATGTATATATATTAGATTAGATTAGATAGTACTTTATTCATTCCGTCAGGAGAGTTCCTTAAGGAAAATTACAATTTTCAGCACAATCCCATTCAAGATCAGACAAACATTACAGGGAGACAGAACAGGATCGCTGACGGGTCTGCCGGCTTCCAGCGCCCCTTACAAAAAAAGATGAAATACAGGTAAACAAGGGGGGGGGGGATTGGAGGTTAAAATGAAATAAAAAAATCGGTCTTAGCCTGGGCCTTGGAGAGGGGGTGCAGACTGAGGCCAAGGGAAAAAAACAACTCATAGCCATAGTACACATCCCTCGTCCATGTGTGTAAGAGGGAAACATCAAAGAACACAGAGGACATTAAAGACATTAAAGCAGCAGATACAAGCAGACACTTCTACATACAGCTATGAATAAAAAGTAAAAGAAACATATCCACTGTGGTGGCCTCTGCGGTGTTCCACGCCATCGTCCGCTGGGGTGGAGGGAGGATGGCCAGAGACAGGAGCAGACCCAACAAAGCAACCAAGACAGCTGACTCCACTCTCGGCCAGTGTCCAGTCCGCATGGATGAGCGAGGATACGTCCAAGGTGACTGGACGTATCCTCGCTCATCCATGCGGATATATATATATATATATATAAAATAATTTGTTGAATTTCAGACGGCACCTATCAAATAGACAGTAATAAAAACACAGTTGTTCTACTAACTGTACTGTGCTTGCTGGTTACTAAAAAAACAACAACAACACTTACCTTTCACTATTTGAGTGACCTTTGTTCTGCCATTTGCGTATTGGCGAGCGATCTTCGAATCCGGGAATATCCTTCACGGATTTGTTGTAGACATGAAGTGAAGTGAAGTGAATTATATTTTATATAGCGCCTTTCTCAAGTGACTCAAAGCGCTTTACATAGTGACACCCAATATCTAAGTTACATTTAAACCAGTGTGGGTGGCACTGGGAGCAGGTGGGTAAAGTGTCTTGCCCAAGGACACAACAGCAGTAACTAGGATGGCAGAAGCGGGAATCGAACCTGCAACCCTCACGTTGCTGGCACGGCCACTCTACCCACCGAGCTATGCACACATCCGCAAATGAGAACGGGATGTTGCTTCCAGCTATCAGCATCGCCATCTTTGTCTCAGCATAATTTACACGATCGGGTCTCCATTTTGTGAGGTGGGCCATAATACTGGGTTGTGAACGATGCTGCGCTGCGGACGCTTTTTGCTTTGCTGACTGACCGTTCATGGCTGAGTGGATCCGTTCACCGTGTTCAATGGAGAAGTCTGTTCTACAAAATTCTCCTGGATAAACTGAAATTCTTGTTTCCAGTCGTTCTGGAACTTGCAAGCGTATTTCTTGGTTTTTCTCGTCAAAGGTGTAATATATTGGGTTGGAGTCAATAACCAGGCGACGTGATGAAGTTACGTCTCTTTACTGTGGGCTTCAGAACAGACATTCTATTCTATGTACATTAGATGGGAGTATTGTCCTGTTTAAGAGTTTCACAACATTGAGTCAGGTTCTCATGGAGCTGGAGTGGGCGTGGCCTCTGAATTTCGGGAGAAAATTTGTCCCGGGAGGTTTTCAGGGGGAGGCGCTGAATTTCGGGAGTTTCCCGGAAAATCCGGGAGAGTTGGCAAGTATGCACCAGACTGTATCTCGCGGCACCGCGGCACAGTGGTTGAAAAGCACTGGAATATACAACCCCCTGGCGCTGTTTTGTACTGTTTTTATAATGTTTTGTAATGTTTTATACTGTTGTTGAACTATTTTGTTTATTGTTTCTCATCTGTTTGTTATTGTTGAAATGTATAAATTTCCTGGGGATAGGTTGATTGGCAACACTAAATTGGCCCTAGTGTGTGAATGTGAGTGTGAATGTTGTCTGTCTATCTGTGTTGGCCCTGGGATGAAATGGCGACTTGTCCAGGGTGTACCCCGCCTTCCGCCCCGATTGTAGCTGAGATAGGCGCCAGCGCCCCCCGTGACCCCGAAAGGGAATAAGCGGTAGAAAAATGGATGGAGTCAGGTTCTCATGGAGCTGGAGTGGGCGTGGCCTCTGAATTTCGGGAGATATTCGGGAGAAAATTTGTCCCGGGAGGTTTTCAGGGGGAGGCGCTGAATTTCGGGAGTTCCCCGGAAAATCCGGGAGAATTGGCAAGTATGCACCAGACTGTATCTCACGGCACACTAGTGTGCCGCGGCACAGTGGTTGAAAAACACTGGAATATACAACCCCCTGGCGCTGTTTTGTACTGTTTTTATAATGTTTTGTAATGTTTTATACTGTTGCTGAACTATTTTGTTTATTGTTTCTCATCTGTTTGTTGTTGTTGAAATTTATAAATTTCCTGGGGATAGGTTGATTGGCAACACTAAATTGGCCTTAGTGTGTGAATGTGAGTGTGAAAGTTGTCTGTCTATCTGTGTTGGCCCTGCGATGAGGTGGCGACTTGTCCAGGGTGTACCCCGCCTTCCGCCCGATTGTAGCTGAGATAGGCGCCAGCGCCCCCCGTGACCCCGAAAGGGAACAAGCGGTAGGAAATAGATGGAGGGATGGAGTCAGGTTCTCATGGAGCTGGAGTGGGCGTGGCCTCTGATTTTCGGGAGAAAATTTGTCTCGGGAGGTTTTCAGGGGGAGGCGCTGAATTTCGGGAGTTCCCCGGAAAATCCGGGAGAGTTGGCAAGTATGCACCAGACTGTATCTCACGGCACACTAGTGTGCCGCGGCACAGTGGTTGAAAAACACTGGAATATACAACCCCGTGGCGCTGTTTTGTACTGTTTTTATAATGTTTTGTAATGTTTTATACTGTTGTTGAACTATTTTGTTTATTGTTTCTCATCTGTTTGTTATTGTTGAAATTTATAAATTTCCTGGGGATAGGTTGATTGGCAACACTAAATGGTCCCTAGCGTGTGAATGTGAGTGTGAATGTTGTCTGTCTATCTGTGTTGGCCCTGCGATGAAGTGGCGACTTGTCCAGGGTGTACCCCGCCTTCCGCCCGATTGTAGCTGAGATAGGCGCCAGCGCCCCCCGTGACCCCGAAAGGGAACAAGCGGTAGAAAATGGATGGAGGGATGGAGTCAGGTTCTCATGGAGCTGGAGTGGGCGTGGCCTCTGAATTTCGGGAGAAAATTTGTCCCGGGAGGTTTTCAGGGGGAGGCGCTGGATTTCGGGAGTTTCCCGGAAAATCCGGGAGAATTGGCAAGTATGCACCAGACTGTATCCCGCGGCACAGTGTGCCGCGGCACAGTGGTTGAAAAACACTGGAATATACAACCCCCTGGCGCTGTTTTGTACTGTTTTTATAATGTTTTGTAATGTTTTATACTGTTGTTGAACTATTTTCCTTATTGTTTCTCATCTGTTTGTTATTGTTGAAATTTATAAATTTCCTGGGGATAGGTTGATTGACAACACTAAATTGGCCCTAGTGTGTGAATGTGAGTGTGAATGTTGTCTGTCTATCTGTGTTGGCCCTGCGATGAAGTGGCGACTTGTACAGGGTGTACCCCGCCTTCCGCCCCGATTGTAGCTGAGATAGGCGCCAGCGCCCCCCGCGACACCGAAAGGGAATAAGCGGTAGAAAATGGATGGAGGGATGGAGTCAGGTTCTCATGGAGCTGGAGTGGGCGTGGCCTCTGAATTTCGGGAGTTCCCCGGAAAATCCGGGAGAGTTGGCAAGTATGCACCAGACTGTATCTCGCGGCACCGCGGCACAGTGGTTGAAAAACACTGGAATATACAACCCCCTGGCGCTGTTTTGTACTGTTTTTATAATGTTTTGTAATGTTTTATACTGTTGCTGAACTATTTTCCTTATTGTTTCTCATCTGTTTGTTATTGTTGAAATGTATAAATTTCCTGGGGATAGGTTGATTGGCAACACTAAATGGGCCCTAGTGTGTGAATGTGAATGTGAATGTTGTCTGTCTATCTGTGTTGGCCCTGCGATGAAGTGGCGACTTGTCCAGGGTGTACCCCGCCTTCCGCCCCGATTGTAGCTGAGATAGGCGCCAGCGCCCCCCGCGACCCCGAAAGGGAATAAGCGGTAGAAAATGGATGGAGGGATGGAGTCAGGTTCTCATGGAGCTGGAGTGGGCGTGGCCTCTGAATTTCGGGAGATTTTCGGGAGAACATTTGTCCCGGGAGGTTTTCAGGGGGAGGCGCTGAATTTCGGGAGTTCCCCGGAAAATCCGGGAGAGTTGGCAAGTATGCACCAGACTGTATCTCGTGCCGCGGCACAGTGGTTGAAAAACACTGGAATATACAACCCCCTGGCGCTGTTTTGTACTGTTTTTATAATGTTTTGTAATGTTTTATACTGTTGCTGAACTATTTTCCTTATTGTTTCTCATCTGTTTGTTATTGTTGAAATTTATAAATTTCCTGTGGATAGGTTGATTGGCAACACTAAATGGGCCCTAGCGTGTGAATGTGAGTGTGAATGTTGTCCGTCTATCTGTGTTCGCCCTGCGATGAAGTGGCAACTTGTCCAGGGTGTACCCCGCCTTCCGCCCGATTGTCGCTGAGATAGGCGCCAGCGCCCCCCGTAACCCCGAAAGGGAATAAGCGGTATAAAAAAATGGATGGAGGGATGGAGTCAGGTTCTCATGGAGCTGGAGTGGGCGTGGCCTCTGAATTTCGGGAGAAAATTTGTCCCGGGAGGTTTTCAGGGGGAGGCGCTGAATTTCGGGAGTTCCCCGGAAAATCTGGGAGGGTTGGCAAGTATGCACCAGACTGTATCTCACGGCACACTAGTGTGCCGCGGCACAGTGGTTGAAAAAGACTGGAATATACAACCCCCTGGCGCTGTTTTGTACTGTTTTTATAATGTTTTGTAATGTTTTATACTGTTGTTGAACTATTTTGTTTATTGTTTCTCATCTGTTTGTTATTGTTGAAATTTATAAATTTCCTGTGGATAGGTTGATTGGCAACACTAAATGGTCCCTAGTGTGTGAATGTGAGTGTGAAAGTTGTCCGTCTATCTGTGTTGGCCCTGCGATGAAGTGGCGACTTGTCCAGGGTGTACCCCGCCTTCCGCCCCGATTGTAGCTGAGATAGGCGCCAGCGCCCCCCGTGACCCCGAAAGGGAATAAGCGGTAGAAAAATGGATGGAGGGATGGAGTCAGGTTCTCATGGAGCTGGAGTGGGCGTGGCCTCTGAATTTAGGGAGATTTTCGGGAGAAAATTTGTCCCGGGAGGTTTTCAGGGGGAGGCGCTGAATTTCGGGAGTTCCCCGGAAAATCCGGGGGGGTTGGCAAGTATGCACCAGACTGTATCCCGCGGGACGCGGCACAGTGGTTGAAAAACACTGGAATATACAACCCCCTGGCGTTGTTTTGTACTGTTTTTATAATGTTTTGTAATGTTTTATACTGTTGTTGAACTATTTTGTTTATTGTTTCTCATCTGTTTGTTATTGTTGAAATTTATAAATTTCCTGGGGATAGGTTGATTGGCAACACTAAATTGGCCCTAGTGTGTGAATGTGAGTGTGAATGTTGTCTGTCTATCTGTGTTGGCCCTGCGATGAAGTGGCGACTTGTCCAGGGTGTACCCCGCCTTCCGCCCCGATTGTAGCTGAGATAGGCGCCAGCGCCCCCCGCGACCCCGAAAGGGAATAAGCGGTAAAAAATGGATGGAGGGATGGAGTCAGGTTCTCATGGAGCTGGAGCTGGAGTGGGCGTGGCCTCTGAATTTCGGGAGAAAATTTGTCCCGGGAGGGTTTCAGGGGGAGGCGCTGAATTTCGGGAGTTCCCCGGAAAATCCGGGAGAGTTGGCAAGTATGCACAAGACTATCTCACGGCACACTAGTGTGCCGCGGCACAGTGGTTGAAAAACACTGGAATATACAACCCCCTGGCGCTGTTTTGTACTGTTTTTTATAATGTTTTGTAATGTTTTATACTGTTGCTGAACTATTTTCCTTATTGTTTCTCATCTGTTTGTTATTGTTGAAATTTATAAATTTCAACATTAAAAAAAAAAAACCTAGCGTAGAACCGCAAGTCCCACCTTCTTCCTGTGTATCAGCCAATCAGAGCAGAGCCTGCCTCCACTTCCGGTGTGGGAGGCAGCGTTGTAATGGCTTTCCGCTGCTCCACTGTGGGAAATGTTTGAGTGACTTGACGTGGACTTTAATGACGCGGCGACACATGTAAGTAATTGCTGTGGGGAAAAAAAAAATGTAAAGGCTAAAAGCTAAAATGTATGCTCACCAGATATGTAAACAGCTTACAGACGCGGTAAAAAAAAAAAAAAAAGACTCGACAAGCGGCAGCAACATGCCGACATTTAACTGCGGTTCTTGTCCAATTGTTCCAGAATGTTCCGCATGAGCCGGCAGGTAGCAGCTGCTGCACCTGATGCCCTATTCCCCTGACAACCGCCTATCGGACACCAACATTCGGGTAAGCTCACTACTCCACAATGTTGCCATGTCATGTACGTAATTGTCTCCACGTAAGTGAACATATATGTTTTTAAATAATAAACTAACTGTTCATTTAACAGAGGAACATGGAACAGTCAATAATAGGCCTGTTTGGATTGGATGCAGTACGCGGATTAGTATGACTATAAAGCAAACACCAAACTTCCTGTTGGGTATTTCAAAGTAAAACTACTGATCGACTATAAAGCAAACACCAAACTTCCTGTTGGGTATTTCAAAGTAAAACTACTGATCGACTACTAATTGTATTTTTCTATTACACCAGTGGTTCTTAAAGGCCAACTGAAACCCACTACTACTGACCATGCAGTCCGATAGTTTATACATCAAAAGTGTATATTATATATACTATTATATATATTGTATTATATAGGTGTGTGTGTGTGTGTGTGTATTTTGGGTATATGCATGTGTGTATGTATGTGATTGTATGTGTATGTGTGTATATATATATATATATATGTATATATGTATATGTATATGTGTATATATATATATATAATGTGTATATGTGGGGACGGCGTGGCGCAGTGGGAGAGTGGCAGTGCGCAACCCGAGGGTCACTGGTTCAAATCCCACCTAGTACCAACCTTGTCACGTCCGTTGTGTCCTGAGCAAGACACTTCACCCTTGCTCCTGATGGGTGCTGGTTGGCGCCTTGCATGGCAGCTCCCTCCATGTGTGTGTGAATGTGTGTGTGAATGGGTAAATGTGGAAGTAGTGTCAAAGCGCTTTGAGTACCTTGAAGATAGAAAAGCGCTATACAAGTACAACCCATTTATTTATCATTTATATATATATATATATATATAAATTGTATATATGTGTGTGTGTACATATGTATATATGTAAGTGTGTGTGAATTTAAATGTATTTTATATAGACAATATATAGCAGCAACCACTGAATTTAATTATATTATATATATTATTGTATTATATATTGTATATATATATTGTATATGTATAGGGGTGGGACTTAATAAGTTTACTTCTTCCCACTCCCTTTTGAGCCAATCTTGACATCTACAAAAGATTAGGCACATGTAATGTTTTCAATGTAGGTGTAAAAATAATGTATCTATATATTTCTTCTGTATTTTATGTCATTCTCTTGTTTTGTTTGCATGGCTCAAAATAAACCCATTCATTCATTCATTCATGATGAAATATTAACATTGCAACACATGCCGATACGGCCGGTTTAGTGTACTAAATTACAATTTTAAATTTCCCGCAGAGTATCTTGAAGAAAACGTCGTGAAATGATGACGTGTATGATGACGCCTGCGCGTGATGTCACCGGTTGTAGCGGACATGTTCTTCCAGTACGATCCAAGCTATAAGTAGTCTGCTTTAATCGCATAATTACACAGTATTCTGGACATCTTTGTTGCTGAATCTTTTGCAATTTGTTCAATTAATAATGGAGACATCAAAGAAGAAAGATGGAGGTGGGAAGCGGTTTATTGCGGTTGCCTTTAGCAACACAAACACAGCCGGGGTTTCCTTTTTTACATTCCCGAAGGTGAAGCTTTACTATGGAACAGAGCGGTCAAGCGAACATGGTTCCCGACCACATGTCAGCCGGCAGGTTTCGGTAAGAAAATGGTGGTAATAAGTCGGCTCCTACCGTAGACATGAGCGGAGCTTGCGTCTTCCTGCACCTGTGGACTCTCTTATCTCCTCCCACCGGAGACACTGGCGGTCACCACACCCAAGGCCACACCCCTCCGACTTTCATGTACCATATAATCTCACTAAAACCCTAGTAACACAATAAGCAGATAAGGGATTTTTTTAGAATTATCCTGGTAAATGTGTCTAATAACATCTGAATCGCTCCCACTGCCTTCGCCTTTTTTTTTTCTAGACGCGTGCTTGTGACATTATTGGTTGGAGGGGACATATTAGCCCAGCACCACTTACAGCTAAAAGTAGTCTCTTTTCATCACATAATTACACAGTAATTTGGACATCTGTGCTGCTGAATCTTTTGCAATTTGTTCAATTAATAATGGAGACGTCAAAGAAGAGTGCTGTTGGTGGAAAGCGGTGGATTGCAGCTGCCTTTAGCACCGAGACACAGCCGGTGTTTCTTTGTTTGTTGTGAAGCTTTAACACAGAGCAGTCAAGCGAACATGTTTCTCTACGTCAACCAGCATGTTTTCGGATGGGAAAATTGTGGTATTAAGTCGGCTCTTACCGGAGACATCAGTGAATTACTGGACCTCCTCCTGCAGCAGCTGTCAAAAAAGGCACCTGTGAGCTTGGCTACTCAATGGCTTCCATCAAAGACACTGGCGTTCACCGCAGCCATCCGACTTTGAGGTATGACTTTACAATCTCACGAAAAAACAAAACAATAAGCAGATAAGGGATCTTCCAGAATTATCCTAGTAAATGTGTCTAATTACATCTGAAACGCTCACACTGCTGCCGCCCGGAGCCGTCGCTTTTTTTTTTTTTTTTGTGCTTCACTCTAACTTTCCTTATCCACAAATCTTTCATTCTCGCTCAAATTAATGGGGAAATCGTCGTTTTCTCGGTCCGAATAGCTCTTGCTGCTTGAGGATATGATTATAAACAATGTTCAGATGTGAGGAGCCCTCACACCGGTAACGTCGCGCGCACATCGTCTGCTACTTCCGGTACAGGCAAGGCTTTTTTATTAGCAACCAAAAGTTGCGAACTTTATCGTGGATGTTCTCTACTAAATCCTTTCAGCAAAAATATGGCAATATCGCGAAATGGTCAAGTATGACACATAGAATGGACCTGCTATCCCCGTTTAAATAAGAAAATCTCATTTCAGTTGGCCTTTAACCTTGTTGGGGGTACCGAACCCCACCAGTTTCATATGTGCATTCACCGAACCCTTCTTTAGTGAAAAATACATATATATATTTTTTCCTCAAATTCAAGACAAAGTTATAGGATTTTTCTTTACTGGTGCACAAAATGAACCGTGCATGAACATCACCGTGTTCAAAGAACAAAACCAACAAAGTGCATAAACTCACAACAAATGACACACCCGAAAATCAGTTTGACTTCTTCTGTTGCCGCATCCATAATACGCCGACAGGGAGAAGTTTTTATATTCACCAGGCCTGGGCATTTATTTTGACTCGGGGGCCAAATTTAGAGAAAAAAATGTCTCTGGGGGCCGGTATGTCTATTTTTAGGAACACTAATACAAAACCTTGCAATAATGTCAGATCGAATGCTAAAAACATTATGACAGACTTTTTTTTTACTGAATGAGACATCCGGAATATACATGAAAATAAAGAATGTGGGATTTACAATATTAACTATGAAGGATAAAACACTGAATATTGACAACATATGAACGTCACCCCCCCTCTCCATCCACATATTTTACAATCAAGCGAAACACAACAAAAATGCAACAAACAGCCAAATATTAATGCAAATTGTAAAAAAACAAACACCCTAAAATCTGATGTATATGAATATATTGTAAACATCTCCTTCCGCGTCTGTCCCTGACACAACATTTTAGGCTCTGGAAACACTCTATGGAAACGTTCCCCACCAACACTGTTTGGTGCCTTGTCTGAGCTGCTGTTAGTTAGATGACCAAAGTAATAAATTAGATGACTATAATAACTAATTAGATGACCATAGTAACTAGTATATCATGCGAAAGCGCAGATTTCAACCATTGAAATACTTAATATAGTTCAAGACTTACGATCATTATAAAACATGAGTGCACATCATAATGGCAGCTACACTTTCCATCTTACACTTTCCATCTTAAAGATCAATCAATCAATCAATGTTTACTTATATAGCCCTAAATCACTAGTGTCTCAAAGGGCTGCACAAACCACCACGACATCCTCGGTAGGCCCACATAAGGGCAAGGAAAACTCACACCCAGTGGGACGTCGGTGACAATAATGACTATGAGAACCTTAGAGAGGAGGAAAGCAATGGATGTCGAGCGGGTCTAACATGATACTGTGAAAGTTCAATCCACAATGGATCCAACACAGTCGCGAGAGTCCAGTCCAAAGCGGATCCAACACAGCAGCGAGAGTCCCGTTCACAGCGGAGCCAGCAGGAAACCATCCCAAGCGGAGGCGGATCAGCAGCGCAGAGATGTCCCCAGCCGATACACAGGCAAGCAGTACATGGCCACCGGATCGGACCGGACCCCCTCCACAGGGGAGAGTGGGACATAGGAGAAAAAGAAAAGAAACAGCAGATCAACTGGTCTAAAAAGGGAGTCTATTTAAAGGCTAGAGTATACAAATGAGTTTTAAGGTGAGACTTAAATGCTTCTACTGAGGTAGCATCTCGAACTGTTACCGGGAGGGCATTCCAGAGTACTGGAGCCCGAACGGAAAACGCTCTATAGCCCGCAGACTTTTTTTGGGCTTTGGGAATCACTAACAAGCCGGAGTCCTTTGAACGCAGATTTCTTGCCGGGACATATGGTACAATACAATCGGCAAGATAGGATGGAGCTAGACCGTGTAGTATTTTATACGTAAGTAGTAAAACCTTAAAGTCACATCTTAAGTGCACAGGAAGCCAGTGCAGGTGAGCCAGTACAGGTATATATGTATGTATATATGTATATAAAGGTATATACAGTACAGGTATATGTGTATGTATATATGTATATAAAGGTATATACAGTATAGGTATATATGTATGTATATATGTATATAAAGGTATATACAGTATAGGTATATATGTATGTATATATGTATATAAAGGTATATACAGTACAGGCGTAATGTGATCAAACTTTTTTGTTCTTGTCAAAAGTCTAGCAGCCGCATTTTGTACCAACTGTAATCTTTTAATGCTAGACATGGGGAGACCCGAAAATAATACGTTACAGTAGTCGAGGCGAGACGTAACAAACGCATGGATAATGATCTCAGCGTCTTTAGTGGACAGAATGGAGCGAATTTTAGCGATATTACGGAGATGAAAGAAGGCCGTTTTAGTAACGCTTTTAATGTGTGCCTCAAAGGAGAGAGTTGGGTCGAAGATAATACCCAGATTCTTTACCGTGTCGCCTTGTTTAATTGTTTGGTTGTCAAATGTTAGAGTTGTATTATTAAATAGAGTTCGGTGTCTAGCAGGACCGATAATCAGCTAAAAAAAATATTTGGGAATGTCCGGCGGGCCAGATTGAAAAGCTTAACGGGCCGCATGTTGCCCCCGGGCCTTAATTTGCCCAGATCTGATGTACATAATGAGTCGGGTGTGACCCCTGAGGCCGACTCACCGAACCCCTGGGGTTCGATCGAACCCAGGTTAAGAACCACCGTTTTACACATTGCCGTTTTCATTCTGTTTAATGAGATACTAGAAATATGGTCATTGTCGGAGGCTAAATGCAGTTTAGGTTCATTTACATTGTATGGAAGGTGCTTTATGTTTATTCAGTCAAAAGGGGACTGTGAACGGGACTCTCGCTGCTGTGTTGGATCCGCTTTGGATTGGACTCTCGCGACTGTGTTGGATCCATTATGGATTGAACTTTCACAGTATCATGTTAGACCCGCTCAACATCCATTGCTTTCCTCCTCTCCAAGGTTCTCATAGTCATCATTGTCACCGACGTCCCACTGGGTGTGAGTTTTCCTTGCCCTTATGTGGGCCTACCGAGGATGTCGTAGTGGTTTGTGCAGCCCTTTGAGACACTAGTGATTTAGGGCTATATAAGTAAACGATTGATTGATTGATTGATTCACTTTACCATGAATTGGCCCTAGTGCAGGGGTCGGCAACCGAAAATGTTGAAAGAGCCATATTGGACCAAAAATACAAAACAAAATCTGTCAGGGGCCGCAAAACAAATTTAAAAGGAAACTAAATGAGCTAAAATATAGCTACAAATGAGGCATAATGCTGCAATGAGTACATATAACTAGCCTAAATAGCATGTTAGCATCGATTAACTTGCAGTCATTCAGTGACCAAATATGCCCGATTAGCATTCCACACAAGCCAATAACATCAACAAAACTCACATTTGCTCATTCACGCACAACATTAAAAGTTTGGTTGACAAAATGAGACAGAAAAAAAGTGGCATAAAACACGTCCTAGAAAATCGGAGAAAGTTGTCCATGTAAACAAACCACGGTGAGTTCAAAGACTGCCAAATTAGTAGGACAAAATGGCGCTCGCCAAATATTCGAATCAGTGAAGCATGTTTAATACAAACAGTGTGCTTTATAACAATTAGGGGAGATTTGTGTCATAGTTGTCCTCCTACAGAAACCATATTAAAACAAAAAATATATTGTTTCCCTTCATCTTTTTCCATTTCCCATACATTTTTGAAAAAGCTCCAGAGAGCCACTAGGGCGGCGCTAAAGAGCCGCATGCGGCTTTAGAGCCGCGGGTTGCCAACCTTAGCCCTAGTGTGTGAATGTTAATGTGAATGTTGTCCGTCTATCTGTGTTGGCCCCGCAATGAGGTGGCGACTTGTCCAGGGTGTACCCCGCCTTCCACCTGAATGGAGTTAAGATAGGCTCAAAATGGATGGATGATTAACGTGGAGCCCGACTTAAAGGAGTTGAAAAACTTATTGGGGTGTTACCATTTAGTGGTCTAGTGTACGGAATATGTACTGTACTGTGCAATCTACTAATAAAAGTTTCAATCAATCAATATTTCAGGGGTGTCAAACTCGTTTTAGATCGGGGGGGCACATGAAGAGAAATCCACTCCCAAGTGAGCCGGACTGCTAAAATCACTTCACGATAACTTAACAATAACGACAACGTCAGATTAGAATCAGAATCAGAAAAGTTTTTATTGCCATTGTTTGAGAAGGGGTTCACAAACTAGGAATTTTACCTGGCGCAATCGTGCAACATAAAAGACATATAACACAGAATAGAATAACATGAGCTGTAACTGAGCTAGCAGGTCTTGTTATTGTTCACGTGTCTGATGGCCGAGGGGAAAAAACTGTTCAGGTGGCGGGAGGTGTGAGTCTGGATGGACTGTAGTCTCCTGCCTGAGGGAAGGGATTAAAAATAGAACAAGCACATTCTGAAATTGTACAAAGCGTAATGTTGTTGTTTTTACACTTGCATGTTGCGTTTAATAGTATTCTATCTTTATTTGTCGTTTTTTATATTTTCTGAAAAAAATGTGTTGTTAATTTTAAATCTATCAAGATAAAAACAATTACCAGTATATCAAAACCAAATTACAGGATCATTTTTATTGACCGATATACTAACGTGGTTTATTTTGTACATATTTGCACATCATTTACAAAGATACAAAGAATTGCTGTTGCGACATCTGGTGGACACATTTCAAACAGCAGTTTCTTTCATTTAATTATTTCAGGTTAATTTTTATATTTAGCAAAGTAGTGTGTGTGTCACAATCATTGATTGGTACTTTATTTGTACTTATTACATTTGTGTGAATAATTTAATAAGGTAGTATTTTATATTGCTTCAATAAAGTGAAGAATATGGAACTGTTTATTTGCATTTATGACTGAAGGATCGGTGTGGTAATTAGGTTTGGTCACACAATTTTTATTTTATACTGCTTTAATACAGTGAAGAATATGTAATTGTTAAATTGCATTTATGGCGGAAGGATCTGTGTGGTAATTAGGTTTGGTCACAGTGTATTATGGGTTATGGCAGTCAGGTATGGCGGAAGGATCTGTGTGGTAATTAGGTTTGGACACAGTGTATTATGGGTTATGCCAGTCAGGTATGGCGGAAGGATCTGTGTGGTAATTAGGTTTGGACACAGTGTATTATGGGTTATGCCAGTCAGGTATGGCGGAAGGATCTGTGTGGTAATTAGGTTTGGACACAGTGTATTATGGGTTAGGGCAGTCAGGTATGGCGGAAGGATCTGTGTGGTAATTAGGTTTGGACACAGTGTATTATGGGTTATGCCAGTCAGGTATGGTGGAAGGATCGGTGTGGTAATTAGGTTTGGACACAGTGTATTATGGGTTATGCCAGTCAGGTATGGCGGAAGGATCTGTGTGGTAATTAGGTTTGGACACAGTGTATTATGGGTTATGCCAGTCAGGTATGGCGGAAGGATCTGTGTGGTAATTAGGTTTGGACACAGTGTATTATGGGTTATGGCAGTCAGGTATGGTGGAGTCGAGCCACACAGTTTTTTGACCTTACTCTTACTTTTCCTTACTCTTTCTTACAGTAACAAACTCGCTTTATTCGCCATTCATTTTTCCCCCACATCGTTATTTTTTGGCGTTTTGGAAGAAAAGTTCACAAGTAAATGATACACAAAAACTACAGTCATACTACCGTTCATTTTTTGATTTCTATTGCTCGTTGTTTTTCTCATCCCGTTTAGCGACCACCATGTCCATCACCCTGCTGTGGGCCGTGGACGTGTACGGTAGGGTATACAGCGTCTCCACCGCCGGCCAGCGTTGGGAGCGTGCCGACGACGCGCTTCTGGAGCTTAAACGTGTCACCGCCGGGAAGGGGCGGTGCTGGGGCATCGGCTGTGACCACCATGTTTACCTCAACATGATGCCCCACGAGACACCCATCCGCTACAGAGAGGAGACCTATGAAAACCAGGTCAATAGGAGTTCACATGTGGGTAGGTGGAGGTTGAAACTAAAAAAAATCTCTGTTCTTCAGAGGTGGAACCCCGTGGACGGCTTCACGGATACGCTGCTGCCCACCGACCGCTGGTCCTGGAGCGACGTGACGGGCATGAACCCTCAATCGCTCCAAGGCTTCCAGTTGCCGTCTCGCAGCTGGGAGTGGGAAGGGGACTGGTATGTGGACCAGAGCTGTGGAGGAGAACCAAGCCAGACTGGGGTGAGGAAAAAAGACACTCCCTATTGCCGCCGGGGCGCTAATTAATTTGAAACCTCTTCTCACTCCGGGGTTTACCAAAGGCATGCGGTATAGGCAAGCATGCGCTAATTATTTTAAAACCTCTTCTCACTCCGGGACTTACAATTTTTGTCCTGCGCTTATAAATTTGAGCGTGATGTAAGGATACCATCATGAAAAGCACATTTAATAAAAAAAACTTTATTATGGTCTCACCTTTACTTATAAATGAAGTCCATGCGCAGCTCCTTCTGGTCAAAAGCATCAATAACTTGTTTACAGAAGTCTTCCTTACCTTTCTTCAGTTTTAAAAGTCTCTCTGTCTCAATGGAGATCTTCCTTTATTACCTCCTGCTTTGACTGAAAGTCCAGTTTAGAAAACTGTTTTATTTTAGATATGTAATCCTCCATGTTAAAAGTGCAAGCGAGAGGAAAAAATAAACGATCGCTGCTCACTCTTGCTGCTTGTTGTCACTTCTTCTGCAGCCGATTAGTTGCAAGAAGGATCACTAGCGCCCTCTACCACCAGGAGGCGGGAGTCATTTAATGACTCATATTTGACACACGCAGCTACGGTATATTAATAAAACATAGCTGTTTACTGTTCTTTTCAGCATATTTAATAGCTTGGACATTAAATCCTACTGAATAGTTCTCAATCTTCTTCCCTTTATGCGATTTCAAATTATTGAAATCAGCCTCCTCCATTTTGAAAATGATGACATGTGAAGTGTCACTCGAGACGTGACGAGTTTGACCCGGCGGTAATTCTAGGCATATGCTAATTATTTTGCGAAACGAGTTTGACCCGGCGGAAATTCTAGACATGCGCTAATAAAAATATTATTTTGCGAACCAAGTTTGACCCGGCGGTAATGCTAAGCATGCGCTAATTATTTTGCGAAACGAGTTTGACACGGCATTAATTCCAGGCAGGCGCATACTATGTACCCGGCGGCAATTCAAGGAAATACGGTAAGCTCCATTAGCTTCCTCCTCATTTTCTCCTCATTTCTCTGCAGGCCTGGGAGTATGCCGTTGACTTCCCTGCCAACTTCTCTCCTGACAAAAAGTGGAACTCTTGCGTGCGTCGTCGACGCTGGATACGTTACAGGAGATACATAGCACAAGGCTCCTGGGCAAAGGTTCGACTTGTCCATTGTTTCACCTGCTTGGCCGTGTCCTACAAAACCCAAAAGTGAAGTTGGCACGTTGTGTAAATTTTAAATAAAAAGAGAATACAATGATTTGCAAATCCTTTTCAACTTATATTCAATTGAATAGACTGCAAAGAAAATATATTTAATATTCGAACTGAAAAACTTTATTTTTTTGCAGATAATCATAAACCTAGAATTTAACGGCAGCAACACATTGCAAAAAAGTTGTCACAGGGGCATTTTTACCACTGTTTTACATGGCCTTTCCTTTTAACAACACCCAGTAAACGTTTGGGAACTGAGGAGACACATTTTTGAAGCTTTTCAGGTGAAATTCTTTCCCATTCTTGCTGGGTGTACAGCTTAAGTTGTTCAATAGTCCGGGGTCTTCGTTGTCGTACTTTACGTTTCATAATGCGCCACACATTTTCAATGGGAGACAGGTGTGAACTACAGGGAGGTCAGTGTAGCACCTGCACTCTTTTACTATGAAGGGGCGTCCATGAAAAAGACGTATGTTGCTCCAAAACCTGTATGTACCTTTCAGCATTAATGGTGCCTTCACAGATGTGTAAGTTACCCATGCCTTGGGCACTAATGCACCCCCATACCATCACAGATGCTGGCTTTTCAGCTTTGCGCCTATAACAATCCAGATGGTTATTTTCCTCTTTGGTCCGGAGAACACCACGTCCACCGTTACCAAAAACAATTTGAAATGTGCACAGAACACTTTTCCACTTTGCATCAATCCATCTTAGATGAGCTCGGGCGCAGCAAAGCCGGCGGCGTTTCTGGGTGTTGTTGATAAATGGCTTTCGCTTTGCTTTGTAGAATTTTAACTTGCACTTACAGATGTAACGACCAACTGTAGTTACTGACAGTGGGTTTATGAAGTGTTCCTGAACCAATTGATTGATTGATTTATACTTTTTATTAGTAGATTGCACAGTTCAGTACATATTTCGTACAATTGACCACTAAATGGTAACACCCGAATAAGTTTTTCAACTTTTTTAAGTCGGGGTCCACGTTAATCACTTCATGGTACAAATATATACTATCAACATAATACAGTCATCACACAAGTTAATAATCATAGTATTTACATTGAATTATTTACATTATTTACAATCTGGGGGTGGGATGAGGAGCTTTGGTTGATATAGCTTTGTGCTGATATCCTTTACACACTGATTTCAGTTTTTGATGCTCTGAATCTTTTGAAACGAACCGTTTACGGTGAAATCCCTAAATTCCTTGCAATATCTTTTTGAGAAATGTTGTTCTTAAACTGTTGGACAATTTTCTCACGCATTTGTTCACCAAGTGGGGACCCTCGCCCCATCCTTGTTTGTGAATGACCGAGCATTTCATGGAAGCTTCTTTTATACCCAATCATGGCACCCACCTGTTCCCAATTAGCCTGTTCACCTGTAGGATGTTCCAAATAAGTGTTTGGTGAGCATTCCTGAACTTTCTCAGTCTTTTTTGCCACCGGTGCCAGCTTTTTTGAAACATGTCGCAGGCATCACATTCTGAATGTGCTCATATTTGCAAAAAAATCCCCAAAGTTTACCAGTTGGAACGTTAAATATCATTTAATTGAATATAGGTTGAAAAGGGCTGGCAAATCATTATGTTGTGTTTTTATTTACCATTTACACAACATACCAACTTCACTAGTTTTGGGTATTTGTACATTGTGACAAGTTATTACGTTCTTCCTGCAGATCCCCATGGACCATCCCTGGAAGGCTCCCCTGCCTCTCTGTGACATCAGCTGTGGCGGCTGGGAGATGAGTGATGAGTCTGGGAGGTATCCTTACCTGTGGGCTGTGTCTCAACAAGGACAGGTGAGCAGGGCTGCAAACTTCATTTAAACTCGTTCCCAGTGCTAGTGTTTGGGAATATGTACAACAATTCCCAGAATAGGGCTTCACGGTGGCAGAGGGGTTAGTGCGTCTGCCTCACAATACGAAGTTCCTGCAGTCCTGGGTTCAAATCCAGGCTCGGGATCTTCCTGTGTGGAGTTTGCATGTTCTCCCCGTGAATGCGTGGGTTCCCTCCGGGTACTCCGGCTTCCTCCCACTTCCAAAGACATGCACCTGGGGATAGGTTGATTGGCAACACTAAATTGGCCCTAGTGTGTGAATGTGAGTGTGAATGTTGTCTGTCTATCTGTGTTGGCCCTGCGATGAGGTGGCGACTTGTCCAGGGTGTACCCCGCCTTCCGCCCGATTGTAGCTGAGATAGGCGCCAGCGCCCCCCGCGACCCCAAAAGGGAATAAGCGGTAGAAAATGGATGGATGGAATTCCCAGAATAGAACTGCATTTTATGTTATAGTCTATTACAAGCATATTTTGCACTGCAATCATGGTCAGAATAAGCATATTTAAAGGGGACATATTATGCAAAACTAATGTTTTTTTTTTACTTATTGGCACCTGTTTTTGTGTATTTGGGATTTTGGGTAAGTCCTGAAAATTTGAAATCGAACCTTGGAGGTGTGGCGGTGGTATTTATAAAACAATCTTGCCTTCCTTTAAACTTCCTCCAAACGAGCTGTTTAGAATTTGCCAAACCTGTGACTTACCTGAAGAGTTTTGCTCCCGTCCGCCATTGTATTCTGACATTGTAGTCAATAAGTTCCTTATTCTTCAAATTCAATCATTCAAAGTGTATTTACATAGCACCTAATCACAAGTGTATCAAAGGGCTGCACAAGCCACAACAACATCCTTGGCTCGGATTCCACATCAGGGCAAGAAGAAACTCAACCCAATGGGATACAATGACAAACCTTGGAGGGGACTGCACATGTGGGCAGATCAACTGGTCTAAGAGGGAGATTGTTAGAGATAGGTGTTTATTTAGTTGCCATGCAACAATCTTTTCAAGGATTTTCGAGTTAAAGGGAATGTGGGACACCGGCCGGTAGTTTACCATGAGGTCAGGATCGAGGTTAGGTTTTTTAAGCAGAGGATGGATATCCACTTTTTTGAATGCCAGGGGAATAGTGCTAGAGGAAATAATATTCAGCACTGATGGTCCTAATAGTACAAACGTGGGTCAAGTGAACATGTTATTTTTCTCTATCCTCTTGTGGGGCAGACTGGCTCGTACATGCACGTGCATCCTCCGCTGTTGCCATTTCCAATAAAAAGTAGCTTATAGTTATTTAGTAATTTATATCTGTCACTTAATTCAATATGGAAGCACTAAAAACTACAGCATGGCTGACGGAGAGAAGACACAGTCGAAGGGGAGGCACATAAATAAGACCGCACACAAAACCTGGAGAGATGGTCAGAAAGCGGTTTGAAGATGGTCTGTATAACTTAATCAATGCAAAATTTGGACCAAAAACCATCATTACATGTTATGTAGACCACAAGGAAGTCTTTGAAATTTCGAAAACGATCATAATATGACCCCTTTAATACAATTGTTTTTAATCAGAGACTAAAATGTAATTTACAATTCATTATGTCCTGCATACATTTCTGCTTATTGCTGCAAATGAGGTATCAAAATGTGTGCATAATACAATTTATTGTTCATTCTCATTATCTGACAAAAATCATCAATGTCGCTATACGTTTATCAGAATTTATTTATTTTTTATTCAAATATGAATGAAGTAATTGTTATTAGAGATGTCCGATAATATCGGACTACCGATATTATCGGCCGATAAAGGCTTTAAAACGTGATACCTGAAATTATCTGTATCTGTTTTACAAACGGCGCTATACACGGACGTAGGGAGAAGTACAGAGCACCAATAAACCTTAAAGGCACTGCCTTTGTGTGTTGGTCCAATCACATAATGTCTACGGCTTTTCACACACACAAGTGAATGCAACGCATACTTGGTCAACAGCCATACAGGTCACACTGAGGGTGGCCGTACAAACAACTTTAACACTTTTACGAATATGTGCCACACTGTGAACCCACACCAAACAAGAATGACAAACACATTTCGGAGAACATCCGCACCGTAACACAACATAAACACAACAGAACAAATACCAAGAACCCCTTGCAGCACTAACTCTTCCAGGACGTTACAAATACACCCCCGCTACCCCCTAACCCCCCACCTCAACCTCCTCATGGTCTCTCAGGGAGCGCATGTCCGGAATTCCAAGCTGCTGTTTTGAGGGATGTTATAAAAAATATCGCATTTTTTGACTTCAATAATAGATATGATAGTGCCATGTTAGCATTTTTTTCCATAAATTGAGTTGATTTATTTTGGAAAACCTTTAATGCATCACAACAAAATTAGGCACAATAATGTGTTAATTCCACGACTGTATATATCGGTATCGGTTGATATCGGTATCGGTAAGTAAGAGTTGGGCAATATCTGGATATTGGCAAAAAAGCCAGTATTGGACATCTCTAATTGTTATTCCTGAATGTACAAAAAAATACATTAGTGTGCTAATACTGTGCACATATACTGTAAATGAGATAAACACTGCTGCATCATCTTTCTATGGTTTGTTATATTTGTATTTATTTCTCTTATTGTTCTGCCCTGTGAGATTTCTTATAGCCTGTCGAAGATGACTTTCTGTTTTGTAACGGACAATAAAGACCATCAGTCTATTGAGATAATTAACCAGCTCTAAATCTGGTTAAATAATTTCTTACCCAAATACATTTGTATTTATCTCCTTCAACTGTGGAAGTACTCAGAGGTGGGTAGTAACGCGCTACATTTACTCCATTACATTTACTTGAGTAACTTTCGGGAAGAATTGTACTTTTACGAGTAGTTTTTATGCAACATACTTTTACTTTTACTTGAGTATATTTATAGAGAAGAAACGCTACTTTTACTCCGTTCCATTTATCTACATTCAGCTCGCTACTCGTTCCTTTTTTTTTTATCGATCTATTAATGTTTGTTTTGGTTAATGACAGCTTCAAAGTAGAATCTACGCATGCCTGCCTTTCACCAATCACATGCAGTCACTGGTGACGTTGGACCAATCAGAGCCAGGCGGTCACATGACCTGATTTATACAAGTTGAAAAACGTATTGGGGTGTTACCATTTAGTGGTCAATTGTACGGAATATGTACTGTACTGCGCAATATAATAATAAAAGTTTCAATCAATCAATAAAAAGTGTAAAGGAAAAAAGGCACTTTTTATTCCAACCGTACTTCCCGTCAAAAGCCTAAAGACTGATCGCACAGTTCATGTCTTCACAATAAAAGCGCAACTCCATCGCACCTGCGCTAACAAAATAAGAGTCTCCGAAAGCCAGCGCAAACAAGCTAGCAAACTACGGAGTTTGCTGCCAATGTATTTCTTGTAAAGTGTATAAAAACGAATATGGAAGCTGGACAAATAAGATGCCAAAAACCAACGACTTTCATGTGGTATTGGACAGAAAAGAGGAACTTTTTTCTCCTCCATTTGAAAACGTGGACGTCTGAGTCCAATCAATGCAAGTCATCAGAATCAGGTAATACACCAATTTATATTCTTGTCTTCATGAAAGATAGGAATCTATATGTTAAACATGCATGTATATTCATTAAAACACCTTCAACATGTGAACAAAAATAGCAAAATAAATAAATATAAATGATATTTGTGTGTATGTATATGTATATATGAGGTAGATCACCTCGACTTGGTCATTTACTAAGTAATTGATAAACGTTGAAAAACGTATTGGGGTGTTACCATTTAGTGGTCAATTGTACGGAATATGTACTGTACTGTGCAATCTACTAATACAAGTTTTAATCAATCAATCAATCAATCAAATCAATGAATGCCTACTGAGGCTATGGTGCTGTTAAGTTATTGTGGCTCAATTTGCCTTAATTTTTTTTTTTCATGTATTATTTAATATATAATATTGTTTTAGTTGCTTAAGAGATATTCCTGGCTATGAATTTGCTCATTGCTATTTTTATGTTTTTGTGCATCATTTGTTGCCGTAATCATTAAACAAACAGGTTACTCATCAGTTACTCAGTACTTGAGTAGTTTTTTCACAACATACTTTTTACTTTTACTCAAGTAAATATTTGGGCGACTACTCCTTACTTTTACTTGAGTAATAAATCTCGAGAGTAACTGTACTCTTACTTGAGTAAAATTTCTGGCTACTCTACCCACCTCTGGAAGTACTGCCATATAACAGGCTTCACAAGCTGCTAATGCTTAGCCACAAGGGGGCGGCATTACTCCACTTGATTTCCAGTAGTCGTTCAGTCAATGCTGTCTGACAGCAGTTACAATTTGACTTGATTTCCTATTTATTTCATGAAATTGTTATTTTTGTGTCAGGTGTGGTTTAGGGAGGGCATCCACCCTCGGGTCCCAGAGGGCACCAGCTGGGAGGAGGTAGATGTGCCCCAGGAGGTGGCCCAGTTATCACTCGGACCGAGAGACCTGCTGTGGGCTGTACTGTGGGATGGGAACCTAATGGTCCGAACGGGTCTCAGCCTGGACAACCCGATTGGTCAGTGGAGTGTGGACCCCTCTCACCTCAACACGTTACTAGTAACATCAGAATCAGAGGAACATGAGTGACAGAATTTAAAAGCGTCATTTTGTTCCTCCACCAGGCACATCGTGGGTGGAGTTGGCCTCGCCCGCAAAGGAAGTAGAAACCCTTCACGTCGCTGTAGGGGTCAGTGTCGTCTGGGTGGTAACTAAGGACTACAAGGTGAGTCACGTGATGGCGATGTCATCGATGGTGATTAAACGTCTCACTTTCAACGTGGTGATGCATTCAGGTGTGGTTCCGGCGGGGTGTCAATTCCCATAATCCCTGTGGCTCAGGATGGATCAGCATAGGTGGCGAGATGATGATGGTTGACGTGGGACTCAACGACCAGGTGACGTTCATATTTGATCACAAACCTGCACTAGAGATGCGCGAATAGGCAATTATTTCATCCGCAACCGCATCACAAAAGTCGTCATCCATCCGCCCGTTGTTATATATCTAATATAGATGATGCTAGGCATTAGTGTGGTTAGAAAGCTTTTGCCTGTTAAAGAAAGGAGACTGATCCAATGCAGCAGAGACATTCACGCATTATCTCTTGCCTAAGAGATATTAATGCGTGATAACTTTATTTTTCATTATTATAATATTATTGTAATTTCCATTAAGAAAGTATTGACTATAGTTGCCAAGGCCCTCAGATCAGGAGTGCGTTCCTCACACTTTGTGTGCGTAGTTGCAGCAAACAGAACGATGCTTTTAACAAGTTAAAAAAATATTTTAGAAAGACTAGGCCTATATTTTCTTTAGGTAAAAAAAAATGTTCTGAATTTATTTCAATGAATATTAACTTGTTAACGTTAAAATGCTCAAATAGGGACGAGGGTGGAGTGCACAGTGAAACAGTGAACAATATCGCGACGAAGACGAACCTTTATTGATTGATCTGCAGTCCTGACAAAATATCAGACAATCTGCATTGTCAACGACAGACAGGAAAACAAAGATAAACACAGAGCCTATGTTGTAGGCACAGGCTCATAAGTTTTTAAGTTGAAATGAAAAAAAAAAAAAAAAATGTGCCTCATAAGCTTTAGGCCAATGTTTTTCAAATGGGGGTAGGTGAGATTTTTTAAAAATATTATAAAAATAGCAAAAATTCTAAAATCCTTTTTAAATGTATTTATTCAATGATACTTCAACAAAGTATGAATGTAAGTTCAAAAAATTAACATCAAATCAAGTACTTGGCTTTTCCATTAATTACCATAAACCCAGAGTTTCCCCCTACACCATGATGGTTTGATCCACGGCACCAACTGTCAATCAACTATCGATGGAGAAAACAATGGAGGCGTGGTTAAAGCGTAGCAGTAATGCAGCTGAAACCGAGGAGGAACATGTGCCAAAGAAGGCCAAACCAGAGCCGGCACAATTCAAACAGTATTCCGAAGAATATGTGTTAATGGGATTTACGGCTTCGAGTTATAACCCCCCCAAGGCATTGTGTTTTTTCTGTGGAGAAATGTTAGCTAACAGCGGCATGAAGCCTGCACATCTTCAGCGGCATCTCCGGACAAGACACGCTTGCCATGTCGGTAAGCCACCTGATTTTTTTTTAAGAGGAGACTAAATGAATTCAGGTCATCTCAAGGCACGATGCGGAAGGCGTCCACAATATCACCAAGACTGAAAAAGATCGTCAGTGAAGCACAAGCTCAGGTTTCTCACTAAAATGTCCGTCAAAAAGAACTCTGAAAAGAAATGCAACAATGCAATATTCGGTGTTGACAGTTAGATTTTTTGTGGACATGTTCCATAAATATTGATATTAAATATTTATTTTTTTGTGACGAAATGTTTAGAATTAACTTCATGAATCCAGATGGATCTCTATTACAATCCCCAAAGAGGGCACTTTAAGTCGATGATTACTTCTATGTGTAGAAATCTTTATCTATAATTAAATCTTTTTTTTTTTCAACAAGTTTTTAGTTATTTTTGTATCTTTTTTCCAAATAGTTCAAGAAAGACCACTACAAATTAGCAATATTTTGCACTGTTATTAAATTTAATAAATCAGAAACTGATGACATAGTGCTGTATTTTACTTCTTTATTTCTTTTTTTCAACCAAAAATGCTTTGCTCTGATTAGGGGGTACTTGAGTTAAAAAAAAGTTCACAGGGGGTACGCCACTGAAAAAAGGTTGAGAACCACTGCCTTAGGCTGTCAATCACGCACACAAACTTGAATTATACAATAACATATGTATGTCATCCCTATTTCAAAAGACTCCGGCTTATTAGTGATTCCTAGAGCTCAAAAAAAGTCTGCGGGCTATAGAGCGTTTTCCGTTCGGGCTCCAGTACTCTGGAATGCCCTTTTTTTTTTTTTCAAACAAAGCTGCCGGTTGCTCTTGGTCACTCTACTACTGCGTGAGGGAAAACGGCCCACGTTTGACTTTTTCTTTACCAGTATACTATAATAAAAAAAGCAGTTCGAGATGCTACCTCAGTAGAAGCATTTAAGTCTCATCTTAAAACTCATCTGTATACTCTAGCCTTTAAATAGACCTCCTTTTTAGACCAGTTGATCTGCCGCTTCTTTTCTTTCTCCTATGTCCCCCCCCTCCCTTGTGGAGGGGGTCCGGTCCGATGACCATGGATGAAGTACTGACTGTCCAGAGTCGAGACCCAGGATGGACCGCTCGTCGGGACCCAGGATGGACCGCTCGCCTGTATCGGTTGGGGACATCTCTACGCTGCTGATCCGCTTGAGATGGTTTCCTGTGGACGGGACTCTCACTGCTGTCTTGGAGCCACTATGGATTGAACTTTCACAGTATCATGTTAGACCCGCTCGACATCCATTGCTTTCGGTCCCCTAGAGGGGGGGGGTTGCCCACATCTGAGGTCCTCTCCAAGGTTTCTCATAGTCAGCATTGTCACTGGCGTCCCACTGAATGTGAATTCTCCCTGCCCACTGGGTGTGAGTTTTCCTTGCCCTTTTGTGGGTTCTTCCGAGGATGTTGTAGTCGTAATGATTTGTGCAGTCCTTTGAGACATTTGTGATTTGGGGCTATATAAATAAACATTGATTGATTGATTGATTAAACAAAAATAAATTAAATAAATAATAATAATAAATTACCTTCAACTTATTGGCCAAGGCAAATAGCTGAAGGGTGGAAATCAAACCCATCAGACTGCACTTTATCATCAAACTTGAATTATAATGAAAATAGACGGTCGCGACAAACAAAGCAGGCTAAATAGCCTTACATTGTCGCCAATCGGAGATGCGCTTCACTTGAAAGCGACGCCAAATAATTAACACACAGTAGTATATCTCGAATAGAAAAAAAACACACTAAACAACGCAATTGCCTTAATTCCTTTGCATTGTAGTGCGCCCAAACAACATGTAACCATCAAAATTATTCAGCTGACCGAACTCAATATAGGTTAGACATGGGCTTATTTGGTATAGCCTACAGAAGGTAACGTAGACTAATTCGTTTAACATATCCAACCGTATGTCTACTTACTTTTTTTTTGTTAGCACTATGCAGGAATAAAATGGCATCTACAGTGCCAGGATTCAGGCGAGAGCGCCTGGCCTCTAAAATGCGCCTTGCTGCGCTGAAGGAGCGCTCACTTGCGGCACTTGTTGCAAAGAGTGCTGCTCGTTTTTGGTAGGTGGTTAACAACATTTAACTCTGTATATATATTTCCGAATTGGTTCAACCTCCACCCGGCCGAATCTATTTAAAATCTAATTTTTCGTCATGTCACCCGCCCGACCCGAGGTTTATCCGCAAACTACGCGGTTGTGTCCGCAAAACGCGCATCTCTAACCTGCACCTTCATCCAGAACCCAATAGGTTATTTTTTGAGGCAACTTTACAAAGTGTACTAAATATATAACTGTCAAGATCAGGGGTGCCCATTACGTCGATCGCGAGCTACCGGTCGATCGCGGAGGGTGTGTTAGTCGATCGCCAGCCAGGCATTTAAAAAATAGACCTAAAAATTAGCAATCATCAATCTTCACCAAGACGTCACTTGATTGACATTCACGACACCTGAGGGTCTTGTGAGATGACGCTGGCTGCTGCAAGCTCATTATTAAGAAAAAGTGATGGACATGAAGGCGAGAAACAATTTTTTATATCAACATATTTGTGCCGTACGTGCTGTCAAAACTCTAAAGACCGACTGCTCAGTTCCTATCTTCACAATAAAAGCGCTGCTTCCTCTTGCCTGCGCGAACAAAATAAGAGTCTCAGAAAGCTGGCGTGCACAAGCTACGGAGCTAAGTGACTTCTTGTAAAGTGTGTAAAAACGAGTATGGAAGCTGGACAAATAAGATGCCAAAAACCAACCACTTTCATGTGGTATTGGACAAAAAGGAGGACTTTTGTTCTCCATTTGAAAATGGCGACGTTATCCGCACTCCTGTCGGATTCCAATCAATGCAAGTCATCCGAATCAGGTAATACTCCAACTTATATTCTTGTATTCGTGAAAGAAAGGACTATATATGTGTTAAACATTATTGCATTATCATTAAAAAACTTTAATCTGTTAACAAAAACGTATGTTTCATAAATAAAAACATATAAATGATATGTATGAATGTAGATCCCCTCAATTTGGTCAATTGACAAGTAGCTCGCCTGCAGAAAAAGTGTGGGCACCCCTGACTTAATCGTTGCAAATGCATCTGCAGGTTATCCATACATCTCTGTGCCATGTCTGTCTTAGCATCGCCGGTCAAATGTGAAGACACTCTGGTACATTCAATGGGGGTCTGGCGGCAGATTTTTTGCCAGTGGTGCAACTTGAATCCCTCCCTGTTAGTGTTGTTACACCCTCCGACAACACACCGACGAGGCATGATGTCTCCAAGGTTCCAAAAAAATAGTCGAAAAAATGGAAAATAACAGAACCCTGTTCAAGATGCTAAACAAAGCCAATTATGGCCTTACACTTTTCAATTATACTGTGTATACGTGCCCCTTTATTTTTGTTTAGCTCCCCTTGTTAGTTCCTCTCGACACTTTTAAAATCCCACTGGGTTTACTCTTTCCTTGTATCTGGTTTCATGACAAGATCCAGGCTGGGCTCAGGGCCCAAAGGCTTTCACTGTGGATGTCACTGCTAAGGACTTTGCTAGCGTTGCAAAAAAACATCTCACACCTCCAACCCACTCCTTCGGTCTTAGACCCCCACAACTCCTGTCCCTCTGGCGGTCCCTGCACCCTGGGGCTGTCCTGTAACATGAGCACAGCTGTCCTCTCCAGCTAACACCCCTCCCGGCCAGCCTTATATATATCCGCCAGATTGTAGTCGCACCGCTTTGACATATTGGACGCTCCCTAATTAGACACTCGTCATCATATCCCATATTTCATATTTCAGGGCTGGATTTGTGGGCGGGGCATGTGTGAGCCGGGCGCCAGTGGTACAATATATGGCCTTATAAAGTAACATCTGCTTATGTCTTGCAAGTGTATTTAGTGTGTACACAGTCATTTTATCATGTATGTTTATCCTGTTGAGTCTTCAAAATGAGCATGTTTTCTGTCTTTTTGTATTGCAATTTCTATTACGCAAATTATAAAAAACTAATTTTAAACATTTTTTTTACTTGTCAGGTTTGGGCTGTCGGTGAGGATCGCAGCCTGTATTTCCGAATGGGTGTAACGCCTTCGGAACCAAGTGGGAATGGCTGGATCCCTGTTTCTGCCCAGTGGGGCAACAGCAAAGAAGCTGCCCCTCCCAGGTCTGTATGCATACTTATTGAATACATTGGATTTAGCTCGGTTGGTAGAGTGGCCTTTCCAGCAACTTGAGGGTTGCCGGTTCGATTCCCGTTGTGTCCTTGGGCAAGACACTTTACCCACCTGCTCCCAGTGCCACCCACACTGGTTTGAATGTAACTTAGATATTGGGTTTCACTATGTAAAGCGCTTTGAGTCACTAGAGAAAAAGCGCTATATAAATATAATTCACTTCACAATTCACATTATGGTAATGTTAATATGCAGTACTTTCGTTATTTTGTTATTGAGTCATTGTTTCCATTAAAGCCAGTTATACTCGGGGCTTGCTAATTCTGCTTAGCAACAAGTGTTTAATTATTCCATTGGCCTACGAGGCAATAATTATTGAGTTCTAGGAACTCTGCTCTGACATGTTTTCAGACACAGAAGAATATTTTGCTAAGTCCCACCGTCTGTATTGTGGTCCTGATGGCTTCCCACAGACTCGGTCGGCCTGCGGCGCCGGAAATTGCCTTAGAGCAGGCGTGCCCACACTTTTAGTGCAGGCGAGCTACTTTTCAATTGACCGAGTCGAAGGAATATACCTCATTCATATATATAATTTATATTTAATTATTTATGAAAGAGACGTTTTTGTTAACTTTGTTAAAGGTGTTTAATGATAGCACAAGCATTTTTAACACATATAGATTTATTTTGTCTCATGAAGACAAGAATATAAGTTGGTGTATTACCTGATTCTGATGACTTGCATTGTTTGGAATCAGACAGTATTGCTGATAACGTGCACATTTTCTCATGGAGGAGAAAAAATTCCTCCTGTCTGTCCAATACCACATGAAAGTCGTTAGTTTTTGGTGTCTTATTTGTCCAGCTCCCATACTTGTTTTTATACATTTTGCAAGAAATACATTGACGGCCAAATCCGTAGCTTGCTAACTTGTGCACGCTAGCTTTCTGAGACTCTTGTTAGCGCAGGCAGGATGAAGCGGGGCTTTTATTGTGAAGACAGCAACTGTGCAGTCTGTCTTCAGGGTTTCGACAGCAGGTACGGCGCGAGAGTGTTGAAATAAAAAGTGTTTCTCGCCCTCCTCTCGGTCACGTTTTCTTAATAAAGATCTGGCAGCAGCCAGCGTTATCTCACAAGCCGTGCCGTGAATGTCAATCAAGTGACGAAAGTGACTTCGTAGTAAAGATTGATGATCACAAATGTTTAGGTTTATTTTTTTAATGCTTGGTTTGCGATCGACTGACACACCCTCCATGATCGACCGGTAGCTCGCGATCGACGTAATGGGCATCCCTGCCTTAGAGGTATAGTTTAGACCAGTTCGCTCAGGCAGGAGACCTCCATTTTTTCGCAGGTTCCAATACCCAAACTTTGTTAGGACTTTTACTTCAAGTTTGATGTCTGCGCCAGGCCGGAAAAGTGACCTAAATTATCCAATCTCAAACGTGTCTATTTGTTTATCAGAATTTTTCTTCAGGGTGGAAAAAGTTACAAACGAGATATGTTGTCTCTCTAATAAAAGACTGTATGCCTTTTATAAATAAATGATAAATGGGTTGTACTTGTATAGCGCTTTTCTACATTCAAGGTACTCAAAGCGCTTTGACACTACTTCCACATTTACCCATTCACACACTGATGGAGGGAGCTGCCATGCAAGGCGCCAACCAGCACCCATCAGGAGCAAGGGTGAAGTGTCTTGCTCAGGACACAACGGACGTGACGAGGTTGGTTCTAGGTGGGATTTGAACCAGTGACCCTCGGTTAGCGCACGGCCACTCTCCCACTATATATAAGATACTTATACACTGCTGCTGGAATTTTAATTTTCCTGAAGGCACTCTCCTGAAGGAATCAATAAAGTACTATCTATCTATCTATCTATCTATCTATCTATCTATCTATCTATCTATCTATCTATCTATCTATCTATCTATCTATCTATAATAACTTTGCAGTATCATTTATCATTGAGACCTAATGGCCAGTTAGTATGCAGTACTACATACCACAGCTAGGTTATTTCTGTCTTTAAAATAAACACTATGGGCTAAATCTAACTGTGGAAGGGGCCGTGGTCTGCGGGCCTGCCGCGGAGCAGGGTGTGTAAGGAGTAGCGGCAGGTGAGTAGATTGCCTAGTTGGGGCTTGTTATCTAATCACCGGTCGCAACAACGGAGAGCAAGAGAGACCAAAACTGAAAAGTCGAGTGCGGTTGCCGCAGAGTGAACTCAATAAAAGCATTATTGTAACCAGAATACCGGGGCTCTCGTGCCAGTGTGTGGTGGTCAGGGGAACCCACGGCAGAGCACTGCCACACTAACTAATCAGACTGTTGAATCCAGCCTAAATCCTGTTATGAAATTATAAAAATCGAATTTATTTTCTGACCATATGTTTGTACTTTGTTATTGCCTTCAGTAACCAGCCGACAGAAGCCTCCCAAAGCTCCGTAATGAGCTGCACTGACTCCGGTTCAGAGCGAGGCCCGACTGAGCCCCCAAACAGCACCCCAGTCCTGGAGGCGGCGGACCCCTCAGTGGTACCCTTAGGGGGATCTGACACAGCCCCTCAACAAAGAGAGGACACTCCCGCAGCTCCCAAATCTCTCATCCCTGCGAGCGACAGCTTCATTAACAGTCTCGTGTCCGACCGCGACAAAACATCTACACCCCAACAGACCATCGAACCTCAGGAGGAAGGGGGTCGGTTCTCCCCAGCACAGATCCTCATGATTCCCGACGCTGTAGGACCCATCACACCTTGGAGTAATGTAGACCTGGAAGGGGCAGAGGCGTCCAGAAGCACACACACCGCAGCAGGGGCTTGCTCAGGCAATGGCACTGCTGCTTACGGACTGGGTCTGGATGGCTCGCACGGGATTGGGGAGGACAACGGTCCTGTTTGGGCTTGGATCTCTGGAGGAGGCTGCAGTGTGGACGCTTCCTCTCAAATCAGCTGGCTCAGCGCTACAGGTACAATCAGTTGGCTTTTTTTTATTTGTGCAAAGCAGAACATTTCCTGCCTAAGTCAGAGTGAGATCATTATCATATGACCATGTAATGTACACTACATTGCCAAAAGTATTTGGCCACCCATCCAATTGATGAGAATCAGGTGTCCTAATCACTTGGCCTGCCCACAGGTGTATAAAATCATGCACTTAGGCATAGAGACTGATTCTACAAACATTTGTGACAGAATGGGCTGCTCTCAAGAGCCCAGTGATTTCCAGCGTGGAACTGTCATAGAATGCCACCTGTGCAACAAATCAAGTCGTGAAATTTCCTCGCTGCAAAATATTCCAAAGTCAACTGTTGGCTTTATTATAAGAAAATGGAAGAGTTTGGGAACAACAGCAACTCAGCGACCAAGTGAAGCGCATAGTGCAAAGACTTACTGCACAGTCAGTTGCTACAGAGCTCAAAATTTCATGTGACCTTCCAATTAGCCCACGTACAGTACGCAGAGAGCTTCATGAAATGGGTTTCCATGGCCGAGCAGCTGCATCTAAGCCATACGTGACTGCAGTGGTGTAAAGCACGTCGCCACTAGACTAGAGCAAGGCCGACGCCTTCACTGGAGTGATGAATCACGCTTTTCCATCTGGCAATCTGATGGACAAGTCTGGGTTTGGAGGATGCCCAGGTACATTTCAGACTGCATTGTGAAATTTGGTGGTGGAGGAATTATGGTGTGGGGTTGTTTTTCAGGAGTTGGGCTTGGCCCCTTAGTTCCAGTGAAAGTAACTTTGAATTCTCCAGGATACCAAAACATTTTTGGACATATGCTCCCAACCTTGTGGGAACAGTTTGGAGCCGGCCTTCTTCCTCTTCCAACATGACTGTGCACCAGTGCACAAAGCAAGGTCCATAAATACATAGATGACAGAGTCTGGTGTGGATGAACTTGACTGGCCTGCACCTGAACCCGATAGAACACCTTTGGGATGAATTAGAACGGAGACCGAGAGCCAGGCCTTCTCCACCAACATCAGTGTGTGACCTCACCAATGCGCTTTTGGAAGAATGGTAGAAAATTCCAATAAACACACTTTGCAGCCTTCCCAGACGAGTTGAAGCTGTAATAGCTGCAAAAGGTGCACCCACATAACATTGAACCCTATGAGTTAGAAATGGGATGGCACTTCATGTTCGTATGTGAGTCAAGGCAGGTGGCTAAATACTTTTGGCAATTCAGTGTATGTCCACTTCTTTATGTTGTCATTAGCATAAGTGCACCGTGGTCTTTATGGTTGTCTGCACATCTGTCTGACTGCTTGTATGTGTGTTTGTGCATGTGTCAGGTCCTTTGGTCAGCTCTTTGTCACTGACCCCAGTGCAGTCTTCAGCATGGAGCGAGCAGGAGCACAAAGATGATATCGGCAAGAAACTTCTAGAAAGGAGCAACGTAAGCGTTTGTTTTAATTTTAGTTTTTTATCCCCCACACTCTTATCTTACCTGTATGTATGTGGTGCGCCTGTAACAGTCCATATGGGTGCGTAAAGGCACACTTCGCTGGTGGAGAGACTGGAAACCTCAGCGCTGGTTGGATGTGGGCGTGGCTTTGGAGCAGTCCACCAAATCGGATGGGAAGAAGGACAGCATCTTTTTTGTATACTACACGCAATACGATGAGAAAAAGGTTGGTGTTTTTTTTTGTACATTTTGGTCGAAATTAGCCTTAAGTCTCGACGTTGTTATTCTCGATGTTATCTTCCAGTACCTTCACGTCTTCGTCAATGAAGTGACAGCTCTAGTTCCGGTGATACGGGACTGCCACTATGCTTTTGCCGTGTATACCGGCCAGAGGAGCAGACAGAGGTGTCCCCTCCTCCTGGCAGCTCTCACCGAACAGGACATGAATGACTGGGTAACCACTGCAGAGACACTTTTAAGTCAGCAATCCTTGCCTCTATGGCAGCAAATAAACGATGTTTCAAATATCAACCCTTGGGACGAGAAATGACAACATCGTAGGACAGGAGTAGGGAACCTGTGGCTCTTTTGATAACTGCATCTGGCTCTCAGATAAATCTTAGCTGACATTGCTTAACACAGTAAGAAATGAATAATTCCGCTGGTAATCACAGTGCTAAAAATATTATTCAAAATATAAAACAATCTCATGCATTTGAATCCATTCATCCGTTTCTATTGCACCTGTTCAAGAAGTTTCATTAATGGTCAAAAGTGTTTTATTTATTATTGGTTAGCTTCAGAATAACAATGTTATTAAAAAGAATAAGAGATGCACGCATTATTTTGTTGTAATCAGGGAAAGTCCAAATAAAAGAGGAGGCATAGAGTTCTCTTGTCAGAGCATAGGGACGACACTGTACAAGAGTACAGGTCCACACGTTTCTCCTCATTGAGCTAAATTGAATCCAGTCTCTGTTTAATTCCTTGCTTCTTGTCTGTTTAGTAAATGTCATCAGTGTTTGAACCTTACAGTTGTATTCAGTGTTAAAAATATTATATGGCTCTCATGGAAATACATTTTAAGATATTTGGCTTTCATGGCTCTCTCAGCCAAAAAGGTTCCCGACCCCTGTCGTAGGAGGATAAGATTTTTTGATTTAGATTTTTATTAAGGATCCCCATTTGTTGGTTGCCACAACACTAGTCTTCTTGGCGTCCACAAACTCAATACAATTACAAGTAAAAGCATATAATTTTAACTACACAATACAGAAAAAAAATAAAAGCATCAATAAGAAAACGAGCAAACGATTTACAGTCACAGAATAATAATTACCATATAAATATAACTACGCAATACAAAACCAAATAAAATTATCAACAAGCAAACTCATTTAAAAACTCAGATAGAATATGACTTTCCTTTTAAAAAGCTGTTTACTTTCAATGCTGGTGAGAATTCGAGGCAGGTTATTCCAGAGCAATACGGATCTATATATAAAAGATTTCCGCAAAGCATTCTTCCTGAGACGAGGGAGTACAAAATGCAAAATGATAAGCTAACTGCAAATGAGCCATTCTCTATTACAGTGGTTCTTAACCTTTTGTCGGTGAACATTTTTTTAATTCAAGTACCCCCTAATCAGAGCAAAGCATTTTTGGTTGAAAAAAAGAGATAAAGAAGTCAAATACAGCATCAGTTTCTGATTCATTAAATTGTATAACAGTGCAAAATATTGCTCATTTGTGGTGGTCTTTCTTGAACAATTTGGAAAAAAACATAAAAATAACTAAAAACTTGTTGAAAAACAAACAAGTGATTCAATTATAAATAAAGATTTCTACACACAGAAGTAATCATCAACTTAAAGTGCCCTCTTTGGGGATTGTAATAGAGATCCATCTGGATTCATGAACTTCATTCTAAACATTTCTTCACAAAAAAGAAATCTTTAACATCAATATTTATGAAAAAAAAAATCTAGCTGTCAACACTGAATATTGCATTGTTGCATTTTTTTGCACAGTTTATGAACTTCCATTCATATTTTGTTGAAGTATTATTCAATAAATATATTTATAAAGGATTTTTGAATTGTTGCTATTTTTAGAATATTATTGAAAAATATCACGTACACCTTGGCATACCTTCAAGTACCCCCTGGGGTACACGTGCCCCCATTTGAGAACCACTGCTCTATTAGATGCAATGGTTTTCCATATTGGGACCATGATTTATGTCCTAACTTGTTCACCGGTTCTAATATGGAAGGCACGTTTCCTTGTTGATGTCTCAAGAAGGGCAGAAATACAAGAACACACGCAACACAAATAGATAGTCTGTATCTAATTATTTAACCCACTTTGGCCCCTGAATCAATAAGTTTGGGGACCCCTGAGTTAGCATGTCATGATGTTGACTTGTATTGTTGTTTCTGCTGTGTAGTTGACTCTGTTGTCTGACTGTTGCTGTGAGTGTCGAGGGATTACTGCTCCCCCGTCCAGACATGCTTTGTGGTCCACGACGTCGAAAGGGGACATTTTTGTCCACGAGCCGTCCTTCTCCCTGGAGGCTGCCACGCACACACTGACATGTGACCTCATGTGAGACTCATTTATGGCTTTTTTTCCCCCTTGTGTGGATTCCACCTAACTTGCTAACCAACACCTTGTGAAAAGTCTGGCTTCTAACATGCTAATGCTCGCTGCTTCCGCTGTGTGGTGCTGCAGGTTCTGGCGCCAGGTCCCTGGTCACCTGCGCTGTGTAGAGTCTAACAGTCTGGGGCTGGTGTGGGGCATCGGGTGGGATGGCACTGCCTGGGTGTACGGTGGGCGTTGCGGGCAACAGGCCACCCCGGGTAAAAATGCTCTCCTCCCTGTGGACGTTTTCACTCATTATACCCACATTTCCCTAGCGAATGTCCGAGAGATACATATGATAATACACTGAGAGTTGTCCCTAGTGTTGCCTACAAATGTATAAACTACTACTTGTATAAGGGGTGTCAAACGTACAAGCAGGTTTTATCCGGCCTGCGGGGAGAGTTTACCAAGTATAAAAATTAACCTGAAATTTTTGAATGAAAGAAACACCTGTTCTAAATGTGTCCACTAGATGTCGCAATAGTAATTCTTTGTATCTTTGTAAATTCCGCTACATTTGTACAAAATAATCCACATGATGTTAGTACATTAGTCGAGGAAAATGATCAAACTACATAAACAACAGACTGTAATTTGATTTTGATATCATTTCTTTATCTTGATAAATTGAAAACACCAATGAGTTGAGAGATACATAATTTATTCAGAAAATATAAATGACAAATAAAGATAGAATACTAACCGCAACATGTAGGTGTAAAACAAATACCATTATGATTTGTACAATTTCAGAATGTGCTTGTTCTATTTTTAAACAAAGAAAACAATCTGAAGTTGCCTTTATTTTTAAGTTATCGTGCCATGATTTTTACCAGTCCAGCCCACTTGGCAGTAGATTTTCCTCAATGCGGCCCCTGAGCTAAAATGAGTTTGACACCCCGACTTATATCATAGCATATTGTTATATGAATACCTCTTTGTGAAGGCATAACTCTTGTATTGGCTCCTGTGTACTTAATATTAATGCTGCTGATATGAATAATAATCTACAGCACGATTATCAAACTCAAGTCCCTCCACATTGTTTTATGTGGGCCGCAAAAGCCTGAAAATAATCATCTTTCTTACTTCACGTATTCGATCTTTCAATTTTAACATAATTGCATAAAATGCATGCAATTGCAAATCTTTTTAACTTTAAATCCGGGCATCCCTCGTTTATTACTGTTAATTGGTTGCGGACATGACTGTGATAAATACATGTCTACAAAATAGGCATTAAATATTTTCATTGCTAGTGCATAACAACTGTTAACTACCTTCTAAGTATGTTTTTCAAATTAACGAGAGCCATTTAGAGATAAAATAACACTCTTTAGTCACTTTTACGCTCTTTTAGTCCAATATAATAATGCCGCTGAGGCTGAGCCAATCAGTGGCCATGATACTGGAGTGTGTTCTGATTGGTTTGTTCTCCTATAGTGGCCAACACTACTGTATTATTGGTATATTTAATTAATTTGGCTATTTTTAGGTTTATTTTAGGACCTCAAAAATGATAGATGTGGTAAAGCTGTGGTAATTTGGCTATTTTTAGGTTTCATTTAGGACCTCAAAAATGATAGATGTGGTGAAGCTGCAGCATTTGACCCCCGATATTTTACATTATTATTTAATCATGCAACTAGCATGTATTCCAAACTTTTGTTTTTGTTCAAATAAAAATAAATGCTTAAGTATCTTCTTGCCACCCTGACTATCACCCTGACTTATTACTTCAAAGCAAGGTGTCAATTTGTATGAAAAAAATTAAATGATCTAATGCGTTGTCAATTGTGTAATATTATTAATAGTATTAATAAAGATAATTAAAGACATAAATACATCTAATACGGCTTCACGGTGGCAGAGGGGTTAGTGCGTCTGCCTCACAATACGAAGGTCCTGCAGTCCTGGGTTCAAATCCAGGCTCGGGATCTTTCTGTGTGGAGTTTGCATGTTCTCCCCGTGAATGCGTGGGTTCCCTCCGGGTACTCCGGCTTCCTCCCACTTCCAAAGACATGCACCTGGGGATAGGTTGATTGGCAACACTAAATTGGCCCTAGTGTGTGAATGTTGTCTGTCTATCTGTGTTGGCCCTGCGATGAGGTGGCGACTTGTCCAGGGTGTACCCCGCCTTCCGCCCGATTGTAGCTGAGATAGGCGCCAGCGCCCCCCGCGACCCCGAAAGGGAATAAGCAGTAGAAAATGGATGGATGGATGGATACATCTAATACATTAATAATTATTAAAATTAAAACAAATACATCTAATAAATTATTGATCATTAATAAAATTAATGAAGACATAAATAAATCTAATAAATTAACAATTATATTCATATACTATATATTGACTTACAACAGCCCTCTGGGGTTTGGCCCTTAATGAAGTAAAGTTTGACACCCCGACCTACAGGATCATTATTCAAAAAAAATGTAATAACCACTGCACTAATAAAATATGAGTTGGTGGTTTTGATAAAAGCTGTTTGCAATGTGTGTGTTTATTTATGTGTGTTTGTGCTGTGGTAGATGCAGATGCAGGTGACGTGCACCAGCAGACTGACGCCAGGAGCGTGCACGTGTATGAGAATCAAAGATGGAACCCCGTGACAGGCTACACAGACAAGTAAGACAACAACCATCTTCAATGTGATATGAAAATATGTAACGTGATATGCCTTTTTTTTTTTTTTTTCTCCAGAAGACTTCCCACTGACCGCCCCATGTGGAGTGACGAGAGTGGACTGAGGGAGTGCACCAAAGGCAACACACACCCACCCTCGCCTCAGTGGTCCTGGGTAAGTGCATTTGGGGCAGGAAGTGCAAGGCAATGTTTTTCTTTCATATTTATTTTGCAGTTAATACAGAGTATATTCAAGCAGGTTTTGTTTCGGTCCTGCTGGCCATGCAAACTGTGACGGGTAAAGGACGTTTTTTAGCTCAGTTGGTAGAGTGGCCGTGCCAGCAACTTGAGGGATGCAGGTTCGATTCCCGCTTCCGCCATCCTAGTCACTGCCGTTGTGTCCTTGGGCAAGACACTTTACCCACCTGCTCCCAGTGCCACCCACACTGGTTTAAATGTAACTTAGATATTGGGTTTCACTATGTAAAGTGCTTTGAGTCACTCGAGAAAAGCGCTATATAAATATAATTCACTTTTCTATAGCCCATGGCAGGAGGCATTTTTGTCAAAGGGACATCATTTTTCTCGGCAATATGTAACAAAATAAATAATATGACATCATCTGAATTATAATACATACATAAATAAATACATAGAATACAAAGTACTTTATTGATCCCTGGGGGAAATTCCGCACCACAGTTCGCTCACAATAAACAATAATAATAATAAATAATATATGACATATATATGTAGAATATATAAATATATTCTACATTTATTCTACATTTAAGTGCAGTCTAGAAGTAACATATGCATTATACCAGGGGCGCTCACCCTTTTTCTGCAGGCGAGCTACTTTTCAATTGACCAAGTCGAGGAGATCTACCTCATTCCTATTTATAATTTATATTTATTTATTTATGAAAGAGACATTTTTGTTAACAAGTTAATGGTGTTTAATGATAATACAAGCATGTTTAACACACATAGATTCCTTTCTTTCATGAAGACAAGAATATAAGTTGGTGTATTACCTGATTCTGATGACTTGCATTGATTGGAATTAGACAGTGGTGCTGATAACGTCCGCATTTTCAAATGGAGGAAAAAAAAAAGTCCTCCTTTCTGTACAATACCACATGAAAGTGGTTGGATTTGCATACTTGCATACTCGTTTTTAAACACGTTGTTATGAGAGTAGCATATGTGTGTGGCCCTTTAATGTCTGGCAGCAGGTGAGTGACGTCAGTGAGTGTGCGGGTGGGCAAGCAAGTGAGAAAGCGGTCGCTGAGGGCGGGGGAGAAATACCTTGGCATCAATCTCCGTAGCTTGCTAGCTTGTGCACGCTAGCTTTCTGAGACTCTTATTTTGTTAGCACAGGCAGGATGAAACAGGTCTTTTATGGTGAAGACAGGAACTGTGCAGTCGGTCTTTAGAGTTTTGACAGTAGGTACGGAGTCTCTAGAAATAAAATGTGTTTCTCTGCGTCCGCCCTGTTAGTGATTTTTTTCTTAAATATGAGCTCGCAGCAGCCAGCGTCATCTCACAAGATCCTCGGGTGCCGAGAATGTCAAACAACTGACGAAAGTGAAGTCTTGGTATGATTGATGATTGCTCATTTTTATGTCTATTTTTTTAATGCCTGGCTTGAGATCGACTGACACACCCTCCGAGATCGACCAGTCGATCGCGATCGACGTAATGGGCACCCCTGCATTATACAGTCTGATGGCTGTCTGTATGAAGGACCTCCTGTACATTTTGGGAGTCTGAGCCTTCCACTGAACGTGCTCATTCTCTCCGCAAGGTCCGAGTGTAGTGGGTGGGAGGTGTTGTCCATAAGGGCTAGGAGTTTTGCTACACCACCATAGAGTCCAGCTCCGCTACCACCACGTCACTGGCCTAGGAAAACAATGTTACCATTCGCCCTGACTGGGATTTGAACTCATAACTCATTTACTATGCAACCACTCATTGTGTATGCCTATGAAATCTGCCTAGCAACAAATGGCCATTATTTTCCATTAGCCTGTGACTGTATGGAGGGCGAAATAGGACATCCATCCATCCATCCATTTTCTACCGCTTATTGCCTTTCGGGGTCGCGGGGGGCGCTGGCGCCTATCTCAGCTACAATCGGGCGGAAGGCAGGGTACACCCTGGACAAGTCGCCACCTCATCACAGGGCCAACACAGGACAAAATAAAATAAATAAATACATCTTTAAATTATGTCATTAATTAAACAAATCATTAAATCAAACATAAAAAATAGAAATCAATAATTAAAGAGTGAAACAATTAAATCATGAAATGAAATAAAAAAATATAATAACTAGGAGTGTAGGAAAAAATCGATTCCTTTTTGAATCGCGATTCTCATCTTGTGCGATTCAGAATCGATTCTCATTTTTAAAAAATCAATTTTTTTTATATTTTTAAATTATTTTTTAATCAATACTAACAAAACAATACACAGCAATACCATAACAATGCAATCCAAAACCAAAGCTGAGCCAGCAACACTCAGAACTGCAATAAACAGAGCAATTGAGAGGAGACACAAACACGGCACAGAACAAACCAAAAGTAGTGAAACGAAAATGAATATTAACAACAGTATCAATATTAGTTATAATTTCAGCATAGCAGTGATTAAAAAATCCCTCATTGACATTATCATTAGACATTTATAAAAATTATAAAAAGAACAATAGTGTCACATGCATCGCATCTCATAAGCTTGACAACACAGTGTCCAATATTTTCACAAAGATAAAAAAAAGTCATATTTTTGGTTCGTTTGATAGTTAAAACAAATTTACATTATTGCAATCAGTTGATAAAATATTGTCCTTTACAATTATTAAAGCTTTTTACAAAAATCTACTACTCTGCTTGCATGTCAGCAGACTGGGTTGGATCCTGCTGAAATCTATGTATTGAATGAATAGAGATTCCTTTTAAATCGGTAAAAAATCGTTTTTGAATCGAGAATCGTGTTGAATTGAAAAAAAAATCTATTTTGAATCGAATTGTGACCCCAAGAATCGGTATTGAATCGAATCGTGGGACACCCAAAGATTCGCAGCCCTAATAATATGTACTGTATGTATTTAACTCAAACTATAACCAATTTTATTTATTATGTATATATTGAATTAATTGTATCCGATTGGGACCTCCATATTTAGGAACTCTGTCTAGCAACAAATGTCCATGTGCATTCATTGTCCAATGGGGCAGTTACGACTTACGACATCTGCCTAGCAACAAGAATTATTGTTCAATGACCTTCTATTGGGTCTTATGTAAGGAGGGCTAAATGTGACATTACATACATCTTCAAATAATTACTTAAATGTGTAATTAATCAAATAATTAAATAGTTACTTAAATGTGTCATTATTTAATTAAATATTTCAATAAAAAAGAAATAATTATATTCTGAAACAAATTAAATAATGCAATCAATAATTAAATCAAACAATCAAATATAATTTTACATTAAATTAAAAACTGATGTATTTTACCCAAATTATATCTTACTGAATGACTCATTTCAGTAATTATTTAGGGATGTCTTTATTTAATTAATTATATCTGATTTGGTTCTCCATGCCTATGAACCAACCCTGCCTAGCAACAGTGCCCATTTTTGTGGAGCAGTTACAGTATGTCTCCGTTCTGACATCTGCATAGCAACATTATTTATTGGTGTTGAGACAACTAAAAGTGGACGTAAATATGTAATTGTCCTGTGTGGCAGTTATGAGTGAACCCAATGAAGTCTGCCTGGCAACAACATATTTTCTTCTAATTGGCGTAGGGGGCAATTATAATGGAGTCTTCTAAATCAGTGATCCCCAACCTTTTTTGGACCATGGACCGATTTATTGTAGGCATTATTTTCAGGGACCGGCTTTCCA
Source organism: Nerophis ophidion (assembly GCF_033978795.1). NCBI lineage: Eukaryota > Metazoa > Chordata > Actinopteri > Syngnathiformes > Syngnathidae > Nerophis > Nerophis ophidion. Next base: position 18,598,752 of record NC_084633.1, on the reverse strand, counting down.
ATACAGCAAACATAAATGCATGAAAAATACAACTTGCTAACACTGAATTAGTGGGAGCCTTGGACTTCATTCTTTGCAATACGATGCAGATGGAAATTAACCTTTGGCTCCAATCTTTAACATTTATATTTTATGTATTCATTACTGTGTGTTGCATCATGTCACAAAGTTATAACAAATAGCAACTTCCTATGAGGAGTTTTATTGTACATCTATAAACAAGCTTATTTGTGTGTTTAGTGCAGGGGTCAGCAACCCAAAATATTGAAAGAACCATTTTGTACCAAAAATACAAAAAAAAAAATCTGTCTGGAGCCGCAAACATTTTTAAGTCTTATATAAGTGTTATAATGAAGGCAACACATTATGTAAGTGTCTATATTAGCTATGACATTTGTGATTTGGGGCTATATAAATAAACATTGATTGATTGATTGGCTATGTTAGCCTACTATCAAAATTACTTTAGAAAGTCTAATATAAGTTTTATAATAAAGGCAACACATAATGTAAGTGTCCATATTAGCTATGTTAGCCTACTATCAAAATGACTTTAAAAGTCTTGTATAAGTGTTATAATGAAGGCAACACATGATGTAAGTGTCTATATTAGCTATGTCAGCCTACTTTTAAAATTAATTTAGAAAGTCTTATATAAGTTTTATAATAAAGGAAACACATGATGTGTCTATATTAGCTATGTTAGCCTACTATCAAAATTACTTTAGAAAGTCTAATATAAGTTTTATAATTAAGGCAACACATGATGTAATTGTCCATATTAGCTATGATAGCCTACTATCAAAATGACTTTAAAAGTCTTGTATAAGTGTTATAATGAAGGCAACACATGATGTGTCTATATTGACTATATTAGCCTACTATCCAAATGACTTTAAAAGTCTTATATAAGTGTTATAATGAAGACAACACATGATGTAAGTGTCCATATTAGCTATGGTAGCCTACTATCAAAATCACTTTAGAAAGTCTTATATAAGTTTTATAATAAAGGCAACGCGTGATGTAAGTGTCTATATTAGCTATGTCAGCCTACTATCAAAATGACTTTAAAAGTCTTAAATAAGTGTTATAATGAAGGCAACACATAATTAAGTGTCTATATTAGCCTACTATCCAAATGACTTTAAAAGTCTTATATAAGTGTTATAATGAAGACAACACATGATGTAAGTGTCCATATTAGCTATGTTAGCCTACTATCAAAATCACTTTAGAAAGTCTTATATAAGTTTTATAATAAAGGCAACACATGATGTAAGTGTCTATATTAGCTACATTATATTATATACCAAAGGATAACGTAAATCTTCATTGACAGAAATGTTGAAATGTTACATTTATTGTACATATTTTTGCAACATTGAAAATCATTAGTAAAACGAAGGCTTCTCACAGGATGAGATAACTTCTGAAAATTACTTGCTGAGAAAGGCCAAAGGTATATATGTGTGTGTCCAAGTTTAAGGGGCTGTCTTCTTCTAATGGATTTATTACAATCTTTGCATGCTGGGTAACTGTGCAGAGGTCTGGAACAACATGGCACACAAACAACTATCGGCCAATATTACATACAGATAATGTGTGAGACATGCAAATCTAAATTAAATACACAGAGGACATAAGTAAAGGGAATTAAATGAGCTGAAATATACCTACAAACGAGGCATAATGCTGCAATATGTACATACAGCTAGCCTATGTAGCGTGTTAGCATCGATTAGCCTGCTGTCATGCCGTGACCAAATATGCCTGATTAGTACTCCCAACAAGTCAATTGGGACTTGTTGCAATTATGCTGTGCATTCACGCACAGCATAAAAAGTTTGGTGGACAAAATGAGACGAAGGAATGGCATTAAACACGTCTTTCTGTTGCAACATCAGAGAAAGTTGTACATGTGGGGCGGCACAGCTCGGTTGGTAGAGTGGCCCTGCCAGCAACTTGAGGGTTGCAGGTTCGATTCCCGCTTCCGCCATCCTAGTCACTGCCGTTGTGTCCTTGGGCAAGATACTTTACCCACCTGCTCCCAGTGCCACCCACAGTGGTTTAAATGTAACTTAGATATTGGGTTTCACTATGTAAAGTGCTTTGAGTCACTAGAGAAAAGCGCTATATAAATATACTTCACTAATGTAAATAAACTACGATGAGTTCAAGAATCGCTGAAATTAGTAGGACAAAATGGTGCTTGCCAGATACTCTCATCGGTGAAGCATGTTTAATATAAACAGTGGGATTTCTAAAAAATTAGGAAGGTTTGTGGCATGTTTGTTCTCCTAAAGAAAATATATAAAAACTACAAATAATTTGTTCTCCTTTTTCCATTTTCACACATCTCTGAAAGAGATCCATGGAGCCCCTAGGGCGGTGCTAGGGAGCCACATGCGGCTCTAGAGCCGCGCCTTGCTGACCCCCCCCCCCCCCCCCCCCCCCACCCCGGTCTAGTGGGACAGGTGAAAATTAAGTCGGAAAAAACCGCAGTCAATTATGAATTATTTAAAGTTTCTCTGCGGCCCAGTAGCAAATGCGTCACAGACGGGTGGTTGGGGACCGCTGCTGTAAAAGGTGCACCACCTCCCTGTGTCCCAGGTGTCAGAGTGGGCCGTGGACCAGACTGTGCCAGGAGGGACGGATAAAGAAGGATGGCAGTACGCTGCAGACTTTCCCACGTAAGTTTTTTTGTTTTTGCCATGTTTGTCTTTGTTTTTATTCCTTTTTTTTGTTCGATTGTGTTGACATTGGGACATCAAATCCAGCATGTTCTCTACCTGATTATGTACGGTTTCTGCTTTTTAGAACATTCCACGGACACAAAACCATGAAGGACTTTGTACGACGTAGACGATGGTCAAGGTAACCACACACACACACACACACACACGCACACACATTCCTGTATTTGTTACCTTTTTGAGACCTCTGAATAATGCCTACCTCTTTAGGACCAGCCTTTCTAGATATATCCATTTGTATTTACAACATTAATGATATTTACAAATATAAAAACGCTTGTTGTGAAAAATGAGTTGGAATTTCACAAAAAAAGGTCACAATTTCACAAGAAAAACTTATAATATCGGCAGTATTGTAATAAAAGTTGTAATTTTACTCTACGCAAGTCAAAATTCTATAAGAAAAACTGAACATTTGTGCAATGTTATGATAAAAGTTGGAATTTTACACAAAAAGGTCACAATTTCACAAGAAAAACTTAGAATATCGGCAGTATTATAATAAAGGTTGTAATTTTACTCAACACAAGTCAAAATTCTACAAGAAAAACTGAACATTTGTGCAATGTTATGATAAAAGTTGGAATTTTACACAAAAAGGTCACAATTTCACAAGAAAAACTTAGAATATTGGCAGTATTATAATAAAGGTTGTAATTTTACTCAACGCAAGTCAAAATTCTATAAGAAAAACTGAACATTTGTGCAATGTTATGATAAAAGTTGGAATTTTACACAAAAAGGTCACAATTTCACAAGAAAAACTTAGAATATCGGCAGTATTATAATAAAGGTTGTAATTTTACTCAACACAAGTCAAAATTCTACAAGAAAAACTGAACATTTGTGCAATGTTATGATAAAATTTGACAAGAAAAACTGAACATTTGTGCAATGTTATGATAAAAGTTGGATTTTTACACAAAAAGGTCACAATTTCACAAGAAAAACTTAGAATATTGGCAGTATTATAATAAAGGTTGTAATTTTACTCAACACAAGTCAAAATTCTACAAGAAAAACTGAACATTTGTGCAATGTTATGATAAAATTTGACAAGAAAAACTGAACATTTGTGCAATGTTATGATAAAAGTTGGAATTTTACACAAAAAGGTCACAATTTCACAAGAAAAACTTAGAATATCGGCAGTATTATAATAAAGGTTGTAATTTTACTCAACACAAGTCAAAATTCTACAAGAAAAACTGAAGATTTGTGCAATGTTATGATAAAATTTCACAAGAAAAACTGAACATTTGTGCAATGTTATGATAAAAGTTGGAATTTTACACAAAAAGGTCACAATTTCACAAGAAAAACTTAGAATATTGGCAGTATTATAATAAAGGTTGTAATTTTACTCAACGCAAGTCAAAATTCTATAAGAAAAACTGAACATTTGTGCAATGTTATGATAAAAGTTGGAATTTTACACAAAAAGGTCACAATTTCACAAGAAAAACTTAGAATATCGGCAGTATTATAATAAAGGTTGTAATTTTACTCAACACAAGTCAAAATTCTACAAGAAAAACTGAAGATTTGTGCAATGTTATGATAAAATTTGACAAGAAAAACTGAACATTTGTGCAATGTTATGATAAAATTTGACAAGAAAAACTGAACATTTGTGCAATGTTATGATAAAATTTGACAAGAAAAACTGAACATTTGTGCAATGTTATGATAAAAGTTTGAATTTCACTCCATGACAGTCGCAGTTTTACAAGAAAAGCTTAACATTTTGGCAATTATCTGAAAATAGTTGCAATTTTACTATACAAAAGTCACAATTTTTATAAGGAAACTTAAGAATTTGGGCATTAATAATAGTCTGAATTTTACTTGGCAAAAATTCTGACAGAAGTCCTAATTTTACTCCAAATATGTCACTATTTTACAAGAACAACCAAAAAATTTGGCAATATTGTGATAAAAGTTAGAATTTTATATGACAAATGTCACCATTTTGCATTAGAAAGTAATCAGTTCACATCAAAAGTTATACTTTTGCAAGAAAATATTGCAGTATTGCAGAAACCGAAAGAATGAGAAATTGTTCCCACTTTTATCTGAAAAAAGTCGACACATTGTGAGAAAAATAATCCTTTTAGCAATTTTTTTTATTATTGTTTAGTTTTTTGTTTGTAATCTATTTTAAATCTTCATTATTTACTGCAAGTAATACAGTATGTCTCTCTCTATATATATATATATATTCTTTTTAATACATCTTGGCCAAATGGGTTGCATTTCAATGTCTTACATACACTTGTTATTTCATATGTTGACCAAAGGGGGAGCACTTTTAAAAGCGACACACAGTCAAATTAAAAAAATCCCTCCTTTTTGGGACCACCCTCTTTTTGATACATTTCACCACCAGAGGTGCAAATGAGACATTCTCTATTAGATGCAATGGTTTATTGCATTGTATTGGGACCATGATTTATGTCCTGAGTTGTTCACACCTCCTCATATGGAAGGTACTTTTCCTTGTTGATGTCTCAAGAAGAGTAGAAATACAAGAACACAAATTCCTGTATTTGTTACCTTCTTAAGACCTCTGAATAATGCCTACCTCTTCAGGACCCACCTTTCTAGATATATAAATTAGTATTTACAACATTAATGATATATACAAATATAAAAACGCTTGTTGTGAAAAATGAGTTGGAATTTCACAAAAAATGGCTACAATTTCACAAGAAAAACTTAGAATATTGGCAGTATTATAATAAAGGTTGTAATTTTACTCAGCGCAAGTCAAAATTTGACAAGAAAAACTGAACATTTGTGCAATGTTATGATAAAAGTTGGAATTTTACTCTGACAGTCACAGTTTTTCAAGAAAAGCTGAAAATTTTGGCAATTATATGAAAAGAGTTCCAATTTTACTATACAAAAGTCACAATTTTTTTAAGAAAACTTTAAAATTTGGGGAATAATATAATAATAATCGGAATTTTACTTGGCAAAATTATGACAAAAGTCACAATTTTACTCATAAAATGTCACAATTTACAAAAACAACCAAAAAATTGACAATATTGTGATAAAAGTCAGAATTTTATATGACAAATATCAACATTTTGCATTAGAAAGTAATCATTTCACAAAAAAAGTAATACTCTTACAAGAAAATATTGCAGTATTACAGAAACCGAAAGAATATGAGAAATTGTTCCAAATTTTATCGTAAAAAAGTTGCCACATTGTGAGAAAAAAAATCCTTTTAGTCATTTTTTTATTTAGGGACCGATGTCTCTTTGGGACAGAGGACCCTATTGAATTTCTAAGGTTCTATTATTATTATTATTCTTTATTATTATACCGCCGCCTCTTTGCGCAGTAATTTGACCCCCTTAACATGCTTTAAAACTCACCAAATTCAACACACACATCAGGACTGGCGAAAATTGCAATCTAATCAAAAAACCAAACCCCAAAACTCAAAATTGCGCTCTAGCGCCCCCTAGGAAAAAAACACAGACAAAACTGTCTGTAACTTCCAGTAGGAATGTCGTAGAAACATGAAACAAAAACCACTATGTAGGTCTCAGTTAGACCTATATTTCATCCACTGAGACTCTGTTGCTAAAATCAACAGGAAGTTTACTAGTCCCACTTCAATATAAAAGTTGGCTGAAAAATGTCGCTTTTTTTTCAAACATCTCCTCTGAGGCCGTTTTTCGTTTTGGCTTCAAATAAGCACAGAAAAGAGATTGAACCCTTCTGATTAAAAGTTAAAGAAAGAGTTTTAATTACTACCCGGGTTTGGATTTTTTGAGCCCGCAAAGAACCATTGCGCTGCTGCTGTTGTCACAAAATGGCGGCTTTCTGCTCAGACAAAACTGTAGGACTGTCATGAAACAAAAACCTTAATATAGGTCTCACTGAGACCTATATTTCATACACTGACCGCCCACAACTAAAATCAACAGGAAGTTTGCTATTCCCACTTCAATACAACAACTGCATTACATTCACCATGCATTTGAGTCTCAAAATGGCGGCACCAAGCCGTCCTTATAAAATGCCCAAGCCACTTTTCAACTGTTATTATTATGAGACTGATGTATAACACGTGTATACAACTTTTTCTCTGTGTAATAATCCATCCATCCATCTTCTACCGCTTATCTGGGCTTTGGTCGCGGGGGCAACAGCCAAAGCGGTCCCGTCCATCGCTGCTTGCAGCTTTAATTTTCTTTTGTTTTTTGTTTGTAACCTATTTTAGATCTTCATTATTTATTGCAATTTATTACAGTATGTCTCTATATACATATATTTTTTTTTTTAATACATTTCGGCCAAATGGGTCGGCTTCCTCCCACCTCCAAAGACATGCACCTGGGGATAAGTTGATTGGCAACACTAAATTGGCCCTAGTGTGTGAATGTGAGTGTGAATGTTGTCTGTCTATCTGTGTTGGCCCTGCGATGAGACTTGTCCAGGGTGTACCCCGCCTTCCGCCCGATTGTAGCTGAGATAGGCGCCAGCGCCCCCCGCGACCCCGAAAGGGAATAAGCGGTAGAAAATGGATGGATGGATGGGTCGCATTTCAATTTCTTACACACACTTGTTATTTCATATGTTGACCAGAGGGGGAGCACTTTTAAATGCGACACAGTCAAATTTTAAAAATCCCTCCTTTTTGGGACCAGCCTCATTTTAATATATTTCACCAGCAGGGGTGCAAATGAGACATTCTCTATTAGATGCAATGGTTTTCTGTATTGGGACCATGATTTATGTCCTGAGTTGTTCACACCTCCTCATATGGAAGGTACTTTTCCTTGTTGATGTCTCAAGAAGAGTAGAAATACAAGAACACACACAAATCGTTGCATATTTGAATCCGCACCAAGTGACGACATGTTTTTGTATGTGCAGAAAGTGTAAGATCACATTGAGCGGACCGTGGCAGGAAGTCCCGCCCATCCCTCTGAGTGACATCTCTCTGATGCCGTGCTTGGCTCAAAGCAAGATGGAGGAGGTGCCCCTGTGGGCCCTCAGCGACAAGGGGGACGTGCTGTGTCGGCTTGGGGTCACCACTCAGAACCCGGCGGTGAGGGAGTGTGGGTTTTATATGCTTAACATGGTTTCACTTTCACTATGATGTGGTGTCACAGGGCACCTCATGGCTTCACGTGGGCACCGACCAGCCCTTTAAGTCCATCTCCATAGGCGGGGCCAATCAAGTGTGGGCCATCGCCAAGGATGGCGCCGTTTTCTACAGGGGCTCTGTGTCCCCCCACAACCCTGCAGGTGAGCAACACCTGGGGAAAACACCCTTTAACATTGGATTTTTGGACTATAAATAGCTTATGAAATTATAATAAAAAAAAAATTAAATATGCCCTGCGATGACGTGGCGACTTGTCCAGGGTGTACCCTGCCTTCCGCCCGATTGTAGCTGAGATAGGCGCCAGCGCCCCCCGCGACCCCGAAAGGGAATAAGCGGTAGAAAATGGATGGATGGAAATATTAAATATAATACTAAATTAAAGTCAAAATACTGGGTTGTTTAATTTTTCTAAAATTACTTAAATACACATTTATTATTACAATATTGAGGATTTTAGTTTTCATATTATTCTTATAAAATTCATGTTTTTTTGCTCCTTTTTGTTACTTTATCCTTATTAAATTATGACTTTTTTCACTTTTAATATCTGCTTTGTCTTGTAATTATTTGTCCCCTTCTAGTATAATTTTCAAATAATTGTCATAAGACAACATTCTTTTTTTTCCATTCAAATGTAAAAAAAAACAACAATTTTCTTACTCAAAGTACACCTTTATTCTTTTAAAAAAGTAGTGTTTTTTTTCCATATTATAATTGTTATAAAATGTACTATTCTTTTTAATACTTAGAATTTCTTGTTAAAAAAAACAAACAAAATATATATATATAAGTATGTATATATATATATACACACATACATATATATATATATATACACACATACATATATATATATATATATACACACATACATATATATATACACACATACATATATATATACACACATACATATATATATATATATACATACATACATATATATATACACACATACATATATATATATATATACACACATACATATATATATACACACATACATATATATATATACATACATACATATATATACACACATACATATATATATATATATACACACATACATATATATATACATACATACATATATATATACACACATACATACATATATATATATATATATATATATATATATATATATATACATACATACATATATACACACAAATATATACATATATATAAAAATGGGAAGAAAAAAAAAAAATATATATATATATATATATATATATTTAATAGGTTTTACTCACTATGACAGCACACTGTCAAATTAATTTTGACAGTTATTTAAACATAACTCCTAAACCACACATGAAAAAAGGCTAACAATGCCTGAAATAATGCATCCTTGTGAGTTTTACACAAAATATATCAGTCCTTAAGGACCGCAAACACAATAAGTAGTTTTTTACTTATTTTTTGTTACTTACTTAATGCTGAGATAATGCAAAAAAAGCAATAAAAATGTATTCCAACATAACTCCTGAACCAAACATGCAATATGTCTAAAAATGCCTGTAATTTTTAATATCTGTGAGTTTTACTAGACTTAATAGTTTTGGTAAAGTTTGCAAATAGAAAAAATAGGTTTTAGTCACTATGACAGCACACTGCCACACTCAATATTACAGTTATTTAAACATAACTCCCAAACCACACATGCAAAATGGCTAATAATGCCTGGAAAATTTATCTTTGTGAGTTTCACTGGAAAAAACAAAATTTTGTAAGGTTTGCAAAGACACAAGTTTGATTTTTACTCAATATGACAGTATAACTTTCATAATAAATATGAAAATTATACACACATAACTTCAAAACCAAACATGCATTATGTCTAAAAATGCCTGTGCTATTGTATCTATGTGAGTTTTAGTAGAATCAATTGTTTTTGTATAGTTTGCAAATATAAAAAATAGGGTTTACTCACTATGACAGTACACTTATAATTGTCATAAAATAAAAAATAAAAAAGTTATTTCAATACTTGGATTTTCTTGTTAAAAAAACAAAACATATATATATATATATATATATATATATATATATATGTATGTGTGTGTGTGTGTGTATGTGTTTATATATTGTATGTGTATATATATGTACAGTATGTGTATATATGTATGTGTATATATATGCATGTATATATGTATATATATATATATTAATTTTTACATATATATGTATATATTTGTCTCTCTCTCTCTCTATCCTTGGAGGATTTTCTAATAATCGTTATCATACGACAGTAAAAAAAAAATATATATATTCTTCAAATATCAAAAGATATATTTTTTTCTCAGACTACATTAACATTATATTCCTATAAATTACAAAAAAAATCCTTCTACTATTATGACTTATCGTCAAATTATATTGTACTACTTATTCTACTTATTTAAATTATGGATTTTTTCACTTTTAATATCTGCCTTGTCTTGTAATTATTTGTTTCCTTCTAGTATGATTTTCAAATAATTGTCAAAATTATTCTTTTTCCATTCAAATGTAAAAAAAACACCATTTTCTTACTCATAAAATACACCTTTATTATTTTAAAAAAAATAGTGTTTTTTCCCATATTATAATTGTCATAAAATATAAAGTTATTTCAATATTTAGATTTTCTTGTTAAAAAAACAAACAAAACATATACATTATATATATATATATATATATATATATATATATATATATACACATATATATACATATATATTTCTGTCTCTCTCTCTACTTGGAGGATTTTCTAATAAATGTTATCATATGACAGTAAAAAAAATATATATATATGTATTTTTCAAATATCAAAAGATACATTTTTTTCTCAGACTAAATTAACATTATATTCCTATAAATTACAAAAAAAATCCTTCCATTATTATGACTTATCGTACAATTATATTTTCCTACTAATTTTATGACTTATTTAAATTATGACTTTTTGCACTTATATCTGTTTTGTCTTGTAATTGTTTCCTTCTAGTATAATTTTCAAATAATTGTCAAAAACAATTTTTTTCCATTCAACTGTAAAAAAAAACCAATCATTTTCTTACTCATAGAGTACACCTTTAGTCTTTTAAAAGAAATGTGTTTTTTTTTCCCATATTACAATTGTCGTAAAGTAAAAAAAAAAAAAAGTTTTTTCAATACTTAAATTTTCTTGTGAAAAAACAAAACAAACAATATACATACATACATACATAAATACATACACATTTATTTATTTCTCCTTGGAGGATTTTCTAATAATCGTTATAATAAAAAAAAATAAAAAAATTCTTCAAATATCAAAACAGCAATTTTTTTTCTCAGACAAAATTACCATTACATCGCTATAAGTTTAAAAAAAAAACCTTCTAATATTATGACTTAACATAAAATTATACCTATTATATCTATATTTCCTACTAATTTTATGATGTATTTTTTATCAAATTATAATTTTCCTGTAACATCACCACTTTAGTCTCACAAAATTGTATTATTTACCTTCCTCATGAATACACGTGTATATGGTAAAAAAACAAAATAAAACGTATCACATTTCTATTATTTTCCCTGTAAAATTGCATCTTTTTTGTTAAATTTGTAATATTACATATTTTTTCCCATGAATTTATTTTAAACACAACAAACCAAAATGACTCTCCATCTACACAATTGAAACAAAATAGCATGCAAATACAATATTGTCATCCGAATAAAGGAAAATTAAGTTAAAAGAAACCAGGTTTGTCCAAAAATAAGCAGGATAAGGCAAAAGCTTAACATAATAATCTGATTCTTTATCAACAATACAACACATGATGTATAACAATAGCTAGACGAAGTGGCTGGGGAGAGGGAAGTCTGGGTTTCCCTGCTTAGGCTGTTGCCCCCGCGACCCGACCTCGGATAAGCGGAAGATGATGGATGGATGGATGGAAGTATATACATATGTATAATTACATCCATGCATACTCTATCATAAAAACACTCAGTATTTCATCTAATAGTATATATATATTTTTTTGCAGTATTTTTTTGTCCCTCCTACGAAAGCACTGGAACCTGTAAAGTTACCTGTGGATTTAATGACATTTAGATACGAGTATTTGAAACTGACCACTTTGCTCATGTCAATCTAACACAGGGGTCACCAACCAGATGAGTCGCCCGCTGGCCTGTTCTAAAAATAGCTCAAATAGCAGCACTTACCAGTGAGCTGCCTCTATTTTTTGAATTGTATTTATTTACTAGCAAGCTGGTCTCGCTCTGCGCTACATTTTTAATTCTAAGAGAGACAAACCTCAAATAGAATTTGAAAATCCCCCAAAAATATTTTAAAGACTTGGTCTTCACTTGTTTAAATAAATTCATTTACTTTTTAACTTTGCTTCTTATAACTTTCAGAAAGGCAATTTTAGAGAAAAAAATACAACCTTAAAAATGATTTGGGGCTTTTTAAACACATATATCTTTTTAACTTTTAAATTCCTTCCTCTTCTTACCTGAGAATTTTAATCAATTTTCAAGTATCTTTTAATTTATTGTAAAGAATCATAAATACATTTTTATTTAATTCTTCATTTTAGCTTCTGTTTTTTCGACGAAGAATATTTGTGAAATATTTCTGCAAATTTATGATTAAAACTCAGAAAATGTAGAAAATCTGTAGAATCAAATTTAAATCCTATTTCACAGTCTTTTGAATTTCTTTTAAAAATTTTGTTCTGGAAAATCTAGAAGAAATAATGATTTGTCTTTTTTAGGAAATATAGCTTGGTCCAATTTGTTATATATTCTAACAAAGTGCAGATTGGATTTTAGCCTATTTAAAACATGTCATTTCTAAAATTAATCATAATTAGGAAACATTTCTAATGATGTTCTATAAATTGTTTTTTTAATTTTTTCAAAAAGATTCAAATTAGCTAGTTTTTCTCCATTTTTTTTGGTTGAATTTTGAATTTTAAAGAGTCGAAAGTGAAGATAAACTATGTTTCAAAATTTAATTTTCATTTTTTTCGTGTTTTCTCCTCTTTTCAATTAAGTGTTTTTTTTCATCATTTATTCTCTAAAAAAACCTTCCGTAATAGGAAAAAAAATGTACGACAAAATGGCAGACAGAAATACCCAGTTTTATATATATATATATAGATTTATTTTTTCCTCTCGCTTGCACTTTTAACATGGAGGATTACATATCTAAAATTAAACAGTTTTCTAAACTGGACTTTCAATCGAAGCAGGAGGTAATAAAGGAAGATCTCCATCGAGACAGAGAGACTTTTAAAACTGAAGAAAGATAAGGAAGACTTTTATAAACAAGTTATCGATGCTTTTGATCAGAAGTAGTAAAGGTAAGACCATAATAACGTTTTTTTTTTATTAAATGTGCTTTTCATGATGGTATTCTTACATCACACTCAAATTTATAAGCACAGGCCTAATTTTATTGCATGCCTTTGGTAATTGCCGGAGTGAGAAGAGGTTTTAAAATAATTAGCGCCCCAGCTAAGGAAATACACTATTCTCACTAAGTGCACTTTTCTTGGTTGGAAAAAAAAAAAGACCTTTTTGCTCAATAAGTTGGAAAATATTCTTAAATTAAGTAAAGGTTAGTGCCATTATCTTGACATAATGATCATGATTTTTTCCATGCTTGAAGTAAGAAATTATTACTTTAAAAAGTATTTTTATACTTGTGAGTGTTAATGTTAAAACATGTCATGTCTAAAATTAATCATAATCAGGAAAAATGACTAATGATGTTCCATAAGTTCTTTTTTAAATTTTTTCAAAAAGATTCGAATTGGCTAGTTTTTCTCTTCATTTTTTTTCGGTTGAATTTTGAATTTTAAAGAGTCGAAAGTGAAGATAAACTATGTTTCAAAATTTAATTTTCATTTTTTTCGTGTTTTCTCCTCTTTTAAACCGGTTTTTTTTCATCATTTATTCTCTACAAAAAACCTTCCGTAATAGGAAAAAAAATGTACGACAAAATGACAGACAGAAATACCCATTTTTTTATTTATATAGATTTATTCATTAAAGGTAAATTGAGCAAATTGGCTATTTCTGGCAATTTATTTAAGTGTGTATCAAACTGGTAGCCCTTGTGCAAGTTAAAACTCATACTATGCGAAGTGAAAGCCATTTATCAACAACACCCAGTACCCAAGAAGTAGCTCTTGCTTTCAAAAAGGTTGCTGCATTGTATTGCAATGTGGTGCACTGCCCCCTACAGGAGAGTGCTGGTACCACGTCCCCTCCCCCTCCAGGCAGACGCTGAGACAAGTGTCAGTGGGCCGCACTTCAGTGTTTGCAGTGGATGAAAACTGTACGTGGTCCCAAGTCAACGTTCCGTGTTCCAAGTCTTCGTTGTAGTAATACACTTCCCTGCGGTGACCTCAGGTAACCTTTGGTACCGACAAGGCCTCACACCCAGCTACCCTCAGGGGTCCGCATGGGAGCTCATCTCCAACAATGTCACCAAGGTCTCTGTCGGCCCTCTAGACCAGGTCAGCGGCGCCACAACAGGAAGTTCACGCAATTGCAAACGTCGGGTCAGTCTTTTTTTTTTGTTCCTTCCTCAGATGTGGATCATAGCAGACGGAATGCCGGGTTTCCCTACCGAGACCCCTGGAGCGCTTTGCCACCGACTGGGGGTGGGGCCTATGCAGCCTAAAGGTCAACACTGGGACTACGGTCTAGGGGTATGTACAAAACCAGTGAAATTGTCACGTTGTGTAAATGGTAAATAAAAACAGAATACAATGATTTGCTAATCCTTTTCGACTTATATTCAATTGAATAGACTGCAAAGACAAGATATTTTATGTTCACACTGGAAAATGTTTTCAAATATTAGCTCATTTGGAATTTAATGCCTTCAATTTGTTCCAAAAACCTGGAACAAGTGGCAAAAAAGACCGAGACAGTTGAGGAATGCTCATCAAACACTTATTTGGAACATCCCACAGGTGTGCAGGCTAATTGGGAACAGGTGGGTGCCATGATTGGGTATAAAAACAGCTTCCATGAAATGCTCAGTCATTCACAAACAAGGATGGGGCGAGTTCTCACCACTTTGTCAACAAATTGTTGAACAGTTTTAGAACATTTTCTCAACCAGCTATCGCAAGGAATTTAGAGATTTCACCATTTATGGTTCGTAATATCATCAAAAGGTTCAGAGAATCTGGAGAAATCACTGCACGTAAGCGATGATATTACGGACCTTCCATCCCTCGGGCGGTACTGCATCAAAAACCGACATCAGTGTGTAAAGGATATCACCACATGAACACTTCAGAAAACCACTGTCAGTAACTACAGTCGGTCGCTACATCTGTAAGTGCAAGTTAAAACTCATACTATGTGAAGTGAAAGCCATTTATCAACAACACCCAGAAACGCTGGGCCCGAGCTCATCTGAGATGGACTGATGCAAAGTGCAAAAGTGTTCTCTGGTCTGACGAGTTCACATTTCAAATTGTTTTGGAAACCGTGGACGTTGTGTCCTCCGTAACAAATGCTCAGTCATTCACAAACAAGGATGAGGCGAGTTCTCACCACTTTGTCAACAAATTGTTGAACAGTTTTAGAACATTTTCTCAACCAGCTATCGCGAGGAATTTAGAGATTTCACCATTTATGGTTCGTAAAATCAGAGAATCTGGAGAAATCACCGCACGTAAGCGATGATATTACGGACCTTCCATCCCTCGGGCGGTACTGCACCAAAAAGCGACATCAGTGTGTAAAGGATATCACCACATGGGCTCAGGAACACTTCAGAAAACCACTGTCAGTAACTACAGTCGGTCGCTACATAGATAGATAGATAGATAGATAGATAGATAGATAGTACTTTATTGATTCCTTCAGGAGAGTTCCTTCAGGAAAATTAAAATTCCAGCAGCAGTGTACAGAGTTGAGATTAATTTAAAGAAAAAAGTAAAAAGTAAATAATGGGGGTTTAAATGGAAACAAAATAGAGAAATATTACAAAAAGAATAAAAACAATGGGAATAACAATATAACAGTAAAATAAGACTATAACAAGACAAAGTAGGCAGTAGTGACCATGTTAGGAAAACGTATTGCACTGTTATTGTTTTGCATCCCCTGTCATCCTAGTACCCCCCGTCCCCCCATCTGTAAGTGCAAGTTAAAACTCATACTATGCGAAGTGAAAGCCATTTATCAACAACACCCAGAAACGCTGGGCCCGAGCTCATCTGAGATGGACTGATGCAAAGTGCAAAAGTGTTCTCTGGTCTGACGAGTTCACATTTCAAATTGTTTTGGAAACCGTGGACGTTGTGTCCTCCGGAACAAAGAGGAAAAGAACCATCCAGATTGTTGTAGGCGCAAAGTGTATCTGTGATGGTATGGGGGTGTATTAGTGCCCAAGGCATGGGTAACTTACACATCTGTGAAGGCACCATTAACGCTGAAAGGTACATACAGGTTTTGGAGCAACATATGTTGTCATCCAAGGAACGTTATCATGGACGCCCCTGCTTATTTCAGCAAGACAATGCCAAGCCACGTGTTACAACAGCGTGGCTTCGTAGTAAAAGAGTGCGGGTACTAGACTGGCCTGCCTTTAGTCCAGACCTGTCTCCCATGGAAAATACCCCAACTTAGACAGTTGAACAACTTAAGTGCCAACTTAACTGGTTTTGTAAATAAAGACAACTTGTCCTAATACTTTGTGTATTTGTGTTTCCACCAGGGAGGCTGGGAGCACATCAGCGTGAGGGCCAACTCACTGGAGGCCCCTCGCACTCAGCACCCACTCCCACTCCCACCCGGACCCTCACTCAGCCCACAGCTTCCAAGCAGAGCCAATGGGAAGGCAATGGTGGGTGTTCCCGTTTAAGCCCCGCCCCTCTTTGTGTGTGCCGGGATCCTCGTTAGACTACTTGGGGAGTGAAGGTATTTATGTACATTATTTCTACTTCTAAAGGGTTGCATTCCAAACACAAAAGGGCACAAAACATTCCTCCTCCGTGTTAGTGTGTAAGTTATTTAATATAAGTAAGCATGTTTGTGCTTTTATTCATTTTTCTTTGTCTCACTTGTGCACGTTTCTTTTTTTTTCTTCAAAGTGTGAAATGTGTATAAAAGCTAAAAGATCAATTCTAAGCGGTGGTAAAAGTATTTAAATGTCCTCCTGGATTCTGCAATAATACCACTAAAACATCTTCCTGTTAGCCACAAGTTTTCAAAGGCGACTATTGTTCAAATGAAAATTTATCTTACGTTCTGATATGAAATAAAAGACTGAAGAATATTTTTGACTGGACAATGGCGGGGCTACTTTTGTTTTAGGAATAATTATTTGGACAGATGAGTTTTTCATTGCATTTTTTTGAAAATGAAAATAAAATGACAAAATGTTCTAAACAAATTGATTGATAAAATAAAATAAAATCATCCAAAATGAAACCCACAGCACAAAAGCTCAATTGCTCGGTTGGTAGAAGTGAAGTGAATTATATTTATATAGCTCTTTTCTCTAGTGACTCAAAGCGCTTTACATAGTGAAACCCAATATCTAAGTTCCATTTAAACCAGTGTGGGTGGCACTGGGAGCAGGTGGGTAAAGTGTCTTGCCCAAGGACACAACGGCAGTGACTAGGATGGCGGAAGTGGGAATCGAACCTGCAACCCTCAAGTTGCTGGCACGGCCGCTCTACCAACCGAGCTATGCCGATTATAGACTATAGAGCGGCAGTGCCAGCAACTTGAAGGTTCCAGGTTTGATCCCTGCTTCCGTAATCCTAGTCACTGCCGTTGTGTCCTTGGGCAAGACACTTTACCCACCTGCTCCCACACTGCTTTAAATGTAACTTAGATATTGGGTTTCACTATGTAAAGCGCTTTGAGTCACTAGAGAAAAAGCGCTATATAAATATAATTCACTTAACTAAATTAATCAACATTGAAAAAAAATGTAAATACAATTAGAACATATGTAATTTTTTAATCAATCAATTAATGTTTATTTATTTAGCCCAAAATCACAAGCGTCTCAAAGGGCTGCACAAACCACAACGACATCCTCGGTACAGAGCTAACATAATATTGTGAGAGTCCAGTCCATAGTGGATCTAACATAATAGTGAGAGTCCAGTCCATAGTGGATCTAGCATAATAGTGAGAGTCCAGTCCATAGTGGATCTAACATAACAGTGATAGTCCAGTCCATAGTGGATCTAACATAATAGTGTGAGAGTCCAGTCCATAGTGGATCTAACATAACAGTGATAGTCCAGTCCATAGTGGATCTAACATAATAGTGTGAGAGTCCAGTCCATAGTGGATCTAACATAACAGTGATAGTCCAGTCCATAGTGGATCTAACATAACAGTGATAGTCCAGTCCAGAGTGGATCTAACATAATATTGTGAAAGTCCAGTCCATAGTGGATCTAACATAATAGCGAGAGTCCAGTCCATAGTGGATCTAACATAATATTGTGAGAGTCCAGTCCATAGTGGATCTAACATAATAGCGAGAGTCCAGTCCATAGTGGATCTAAAATAATAGTGTGAGAGTCCAGTCCATAGTGGATCTAACATAATATTGTGAGAGTCCAGTCCATAGTGGATCTAACATAATAGCGAGAGTCCAGTCCATAGTGGATCTAAAATAATAGTGTGAGAGTCCAGTCCATAGTGGATCTAACATAAGAGTGAGAGTCCAGTCCATAGTGGATCTAACATAATAGTGTGAGAGTCCAGTCCATAGTGGATCTAACATAATAGTGAGAGTCCAGTCCATAGTGGATCTAACATAATAGTGAGAGTCCAGTCCAAAGTGGATCTAACATAAGAGTGAGAGTCCAGTCCAAAGTGGATCCAATATAGTAGCAAGAGTTAGTTTTTTCCCTTCATTTTTGTATTTTTTTAGTTCAATTAGAACAAAAACACAGATAAAAAAATAAAATAAATTCATTAATTTATTGTAAATTAATCTATTTAAATTGTTGGTTTTATGTCTTAATTTTTTGAATATTTAAAAAACGCATTAGGACAAAATACATTGCAAAAAAACCAACAAAGTGTTTTAATTTAGTGGTTATTTTCCTTGCTCAATGAATAATAAATGTGATATTTGGTTGTATTCTGTAGCTGAAAAACGTAATATTTTAGAAGCCTATCATGAAGAGATTATCAATCTTTATTGTAGAACTTAAAATCCAATGAACTAGGGGTGTCCAAACTTTTTCCACTGAGGGCCGCACACTGAAAATCCAAAGCAAGTGGGGACCGTTTTTATATTTGTTATTTTAAAAAACAATACATGTATAAAAAATATACATTTAGTTCTCCACTCAGGCTTGATTCCGGGGACTCCAAAGGGTTTTGGTCATAAAAATATTAAAAATGTGCTATTATTATTGACATTTTAAATCCCAGATCAACATTAGGTGTAACTGTCAATATAACGTTATTAAAGATTTAAGTTGTATGCTCTTTTTGTCACAAAAAAAAACTTTTTTTAATGGAAAAATCACAAAATATGCAATATTTTCATCCAATATTATTGTTAAATGGAATATTTGAGATTATATAATAATTGGAGCATTAAAAAGGTCAATAACTCATAACACTATTGATTTTAATTATTTTTTAAACAATGACACTTAAAAACAAATCACTAAAATTATTGGGGCCCCAAAAGGGTTCTACTCATTTAAGTGTTAGATAATAAATTATACATTTTTTTTTACTGTTTATTTTTAACATAATAATCTCGAGATCAACTTCGGATCTACCCGTCAATTATAAGTTTTATTGTTGTTTGTGTTTTTTGTTGGTTCATTTTAGGCCCGTCTTTAAAAAACAAAACAAAAACAGCTTAGTTTCTTACATGGCAAACACAAAATATGCTACATTTTCCCAAAAAAATATCTCAAAATCAACTTTAGATCCATCTGTCAATTATAACTTTTATTGTTGTTTGTTTTTTGTGTGTTTGTTTTAGGCCCTTCTTTAACAAAAAACAGCTCAGTTTTTTATATGGCAGACACAAAATACGCTACATCTTCCCCCAAAAATATCTCAAAGTGGAAAATTTAACGTGAAGTAATTGGAGCCTTGAATAGGTCAATAATTCATAATGACATTGATTTTGATTCATTATTATTTTTTAAATCAGGGGTGCCCACACTTTTTCTGCAGGCGAGCTACTTTTCAATTGACCAACTCGAGGGGATCTACCTCATTTATATATATCATTTATATTTATTTATTTATGAAAGAGACATTTTTGTAAACAAGTTAAATGTGTTTAATGATAATACAAGCATGTGTAACACATATAGATGTCTTTCTTTCACAAAGACAAGAATAGAAGTTGGTGTATTACCTGATTCTGATGACTTGCATTGATTGGAATCAGACAGTAATGATGATAACGCCCACATTTTCAAATGGAGGAGAAAAAAAGTTGTCCTTTCTGTACAATACCACATGAAAGTGGTTGCTTTTTGGCATCTAATTCATCCAGCTTCCATACACTTTACAAGAAAAACATTGGCGGCAAATTCCGTAGCTTGCTTGATTGACATTCACGGCACCCGAGGGTCTTGTGAGATGACGCTGGCTGCTGCCAGTTCATTATTATGAAAAAATGACCGAGAGGAAGGCCAGAAACACTTTTCATTTCAACAGACTTTCGCGCCGTCCCTTCCGTCAAAACTCTAAAGGCCGACTGCACATTTCCTATCTTCACAATAAAAGCCCCGCTTCATGCTGCCTGCGCTAACTAAATACGGAGTCTCGGAAAGCTGGCGTGCACAAGTGATGTGCACGCCAGCTTTCTGAGGGATCGCTTGTGCACGCCAGCTTTCTGAGGGATCGCTTGTGCACGCCAGTTTTCCGAGACTCTGTATTTAGTTAGCGCAGGCAGCATGAAGCAGGGCTTTTATTGTGAAGATAGGAAATGTGCAGTCGGCCTTTAGAGTTTTGACGGAAGGTACGGCGCGAGAGTCTGTTGAAATAAAAAGTGTTTCTCGCCTTCCTCTCGGTCATATTTTCATAATAATGATCTTGCAGCAGCCAGCGTCATCTCACAAGACCCTCCGGTACCGTGAATGTCATTTAAGTGACGTCTTGGTGAAGATTGATGATCACTCATTTTTAGCTCTATTTTTTTTAAAAGCCTGGCTGGAGATGGACTGACACACCCCCCGCGGTCGACTGGTAGCTCGCGATCGACGTAATGGGCACCCCTGCTTTAAAGAAAGAAACAGCCTGCATGGCAGCTTTGTGTTATTAGAGTAAACATTGCAAAATGTTCTTATTACATTTCACCCGTTTGCTCCTTTATATCACTATTTATGCTTTAAAAATGTTTCAATGGTATTTTTAAAATGTGCCGTTAAAAAATGACCTACGGGCCGCATTTTGGACACCCCTGTGTTAAATAAACACCAAACATTACATAATTGAGTTAGATTCAACATGACACGGACGCCGCATTAGAAGTTCATTTGCATTTATTTCCATATTAAACAGTGTAATTATAAACATTTCAATGACACTAACGCATGATCCATGTAAAACAAGTAAAAATATCACTTTTTTTGTGTAATTCTTCCAAAATCAAAGGACAGCGTAAATCCATAATTATTTATTTACCACAATGATATGTTGTCGTGATCGTCTCGGCTTGCGCTCAACGTCCTTCTTTACTTCTCACACGCTGGTTATATCTCTCCCATTTGCAGACAAAACAAAAGAAACATATTTATACACGTCAGTACACGTTTTAAGTTACATTTGTCAAATGTGCAAGATTAAGCAAATGTGTCGTCCTTAAATAAACCTCAAACTGCGAGGACAGTGTCGTCTTAATAGGTCGGAATCCTTAAGATCAAGTCGTTAAAGGAGTACAGTTAGAACCGTATTACCCAGTTTTTACTGCTTGACTCACGCACACACGCTCCTGCACAGTCACTGAGATGATTGACAGCCTGCTAAAGGAAACAAGAAGTGGTGCAAATCCCCTCTGAGGTTCTTTGGCTAGCAAAATTCAACCGAATGACAAATGTCACTGAACAAATATCAACAGCCTAGTAATTATTCTACAACAAATAGAAATGAAAATATAATTTAAAACAAGGAAGGGGTTGGAATTAAAATAAAAGCAAATCAGAAAAAAGTCAATTAAAATGCATTAAAATTGAAAATTCAAGTTAAGACTGAACAAAAGGGAAAATCTTTCAATAAAATTAAAAGTCAATTAAATTAAAAATCAATTAAAATGCATTAAAATTGAAAATTCAAGTTAAGACTGAACAAAACGGAAAAACTTTCAATAAAATTAAAACAAATGAAGTTGAAGCAAAAAAAAAAAAATCATTAAAAAGCAAATCCCCTAATCAAAACAATCTTTGTGTTAATGTCCAAAAAGCTGAATCTTCTTTTTTAGTGTTTGTTGCTATCTTTAATGACCAAAAAGCTGCCCGTGTTATTACAAAGTCTTTGCACTTTTATACAAACTCCCACGTCTTCATCTCAACATAAAAGTGAAGTTTGCCAGTGTGACATTAAAAATGGACACCGGCTCACCCAAACACCTAGAAAAACTATTTTAGTCCTTGAAGTTGTAAGTTTCATGTGTGACTGCAACATCCTGCATCGGGAGGGGAGGAGTGAGACCTCTTTACAGATCCAGTCTGTGTTGGCAAGTGTGTTTGGGGCAATATTCTACACAAACAAGTAGGAGACAGGAGGAAAGTGAACTAAAAAAAAAAAAAGGCAGAAGAATGAGTGACTAAGGAAGCGATGACAAAGTATTCCACGTTCATATTCAAAGAACTTATTCCTATTTGGCTGGAGTCTACTTTAACAAAATAGATGTATTCTTGTTGGGTGACAGTAGGGGGGGGGGGGGAATAGGCTCCGCCTCCCATGGTCTTAACAACATAATAAATGTACTTTGCCCCTTATTCCATCTGTTACCTTCCCCAAAGTGCGATTGTTGTTATTTAGTCTTTTTCTCCATCCTCGCTGCTTCCTGCCAGCAACACAAAAACAACACACAGTTACACACCAGACTGCAAACCTTTTTTCTAATTGTATTATAAAAATAAAGTAAAAAATACATGAAGAAAAGCAATAAAATACCAAACATAAGTCAGTTCTTTTTCAAATTAAAAACATTTAAATGGAAGCCAATAATGATACATTTGTTGAAATGGTTATGTATAGTTTTTTTCAGATTATAAGTTGCAGTTTTTTTTTCATAGTTTGGCCGTTTGACGTAATAAATCCAAAACAACTTTAAAAATGAAAGTGTACAAATAGTCAAAATGGAAAATAGTACATAATAAATCACAAAACTATTTGATGTATTTTGTACAATTGTCCATTTTGTCTACACTGCTAAAAGTCAGAAAAAAATACAAAAATGAGGGTCATTTTCTTTGAACTAAGCAAAAGAATCTGCTGATAGAACAAGAAAATTTGGCTTGTCAAGACTATCCCAAACAAGTAAAATTAGCTAACCTCAATTAACCCAAAAATACCTTAAAATAAGTATACTTAATTTCCTTGAATTGCCGCCGGGTATATAGTATGCACTTGCCTAGAATTACAGCCGGGTCAAACTTGTTCTGCAAAATAATTAGCGCATGCTTAGCATCTCCGCCGGGTCAAACTCGTCACGTCACGAGTGACACTTCACCTGTCATCATTTTCAAAATGGACGAGGTTGATTTCAATAATTTGAAATTGCATAAAGGGAAGAAGATTAAGAGCTATTCAGTAGGATTTAAGGTCCAAGCTATTAAATATGCTAAAAAGAACAGTAAGCAGCTATGTTTTATTAATACACCGTAGCTGCGTGTGTCAAATATGAGTCATTAAATGACTCCCGCCTCCTGGTGGTAGAGGGCGCTAGTGGTCCTTCTTGCGACTACTCGGCTGCAGAAGAAGTGACAACAAGCAGCGATCGTTTATTTTTTCCTCTCGCTTGCACTTTTAACATGGAGGATTACATATCTAAAATAAAACAGTTTTCTAAACTGGACTTTCAATCAAAGCAGGAGACAGAGAGACTTTTAAAACTGAAGAAAGATAAGGAAGACTAATATAAACAAGTTATCGATGCTTTTGATCAGAAGGAGCTGGGCAGGGACTTCATTTATAAGTAAAGGTAAGACCATAAGAACGTTTTTTTTTTATTAAATGTGCTTTTAATGATGGTATCCTTACATCACACTCAAATTTATAAGTGCAGGCCTAAATTTACTGCATGCCTTTGGTAAGTGCCGGAGTGAGAAGAGGTTTTAAAATAATTAGCGCCCCAGCTAAGGAAATACAGTATTCTCACTAAGTGCACTTTTCTTGGTAGAAAAAAAAAAAGACCTTTTTGCTCAATAAGTTGGAAAATATACTTAAATGAGGTAAATGTTAGTGCCATTATCTTGACATAATGATCATGATTTTTTGTCATGCTTGAAGTTAGAAATTATTACTTTAAACAGTAGTTTTATACTTGCTTTGCATCAGTTGATATTCTAGTTCAAGCATGTTTCACTCAATATATGTCATCACATCTCAGCAACAAGCTGGAATATCTTACTGAGATCATTTAGGACCAAAACCCTTCAAACAAGTAAAAACTAACATAAAATGGGGAGGTATTATCTTATCAGACAAAGTAAGCAAATATCAACCTAATTTGAAATGTTTCCTCCTACTTAGATTTCAGTTTTTGAGGTGTATTAGTGCACTTTTCTCTTTGAAGTTGTTCCGGATTTAGTGTTATTGTTGCACTTTCTGTTGAAAACTGCACACTGACAAAGACATTTTTGAAACCAGGATGTGTTCTGGCTTCATGACTTTAAGCTCATCATTGCTGTTATCTTGGCTAGGTCTCTAGTGATTGCTGCTATATGATATATTGACACATCTCCAATGCTGCTTCAGTCACAAGCTTATTCAAATAACAGTCACTAAATATTTATTTCCACTATGGACGAACTTGATTACCGCATTTTTCGGAGTATAAGTCGCACCGGCCGAAAATGCATAATAAAGAAGGAAAAAAACATATATAAGTCGCACTGGAGAATAAGAACCAACACCAAGAATAGACATTTGAAAGGCAATTTAAAATAAAGAATAGTGTAAAGTTGTCTTGTATGTTCACTATTTTATTTATTTATTTACAAGGACAAACTTGAAATAAGAAACATATGTTTAATGTACAATAATGACATATTTTGTGATCCCCTTTATTTAGAAAAGTATCAAAATATTTTTGGTATCGGTATTAGAAAAACACTTAAGTTCTATTGTTGAATTTTAAGCATTTGAATGCAGTTGCAATAAAACAAATGTAATTATAAAGAATGCTAATAAGGGCTATACCGGGGTGAGGATTGCTGCAAACCACAAAAGTTGGCAGCTAACTGATGCAAGAAGTGAGAAGAAGTGGACAATGTTATCAACATTCTACATGATTACCGTATTTTTACCATATTTTTCGGACTATAAGTCGCAGTTTTTTTCATGGTTTGGCCAGGGGTGCGACTTATATGTGAAATCATTAACACATTACCGTAAAATATCAAATAATATTATTTAGCTCATTCACGTAAGAGACTAGACGTATAAGATTTCATGGGATTTATGGATTACGAGTGACAGTTTGTTAAAGGTATAGCATGTTCTATATGTTCTAGTTATTTGAATGACTCTTACCATAATATGTTAGGTTAACATAGCAGTTGCTTATTTATGCCTCATATAACTTACACTTATTCAGCCTGTTGTTCACTATTCTTTATTTATTTTAAATTGCCTTTCAAATGTCTATTCTTGCTGTTGGATTTTATCAAATATATTTCCCCAAAAATGCGACTTATATTGGTTTTTTCCTTCTTTATTATGCATTTACAGCAGGTGTGACTTATACTCCGGAGCGACTTATACTCTGAAAAATGCGGTATTTAAAACACTATTAGCGTATTTTTCGGATTATAAATCGCACCGGCCGAAAATGCATAATAAAGAAGGCAAAAAACATATATAAATCACACTGGAGTATAAGTCACGTTTTTGGGGAAATATATTTGATAAAATCCAACAGCAAGAATAGACATTTGAAAGGCAATTTAAAATAAATAAAGAATAGTGAACAACAGGCTGAATAAGTGTAAGCAACTGAGAAGGTGCCTTCTATGTTAAGGTTAAGGCTATCACCTTAACAACAATAATTAGGGCTATCACCTTAACAACAATAATTAAGGCTATCACCTTAACAACAATAATTAAGGCTATCACCTTAACAACAATAATTAAGGCTATCACCTTAACAACAATAATTAAGGCTATCACCTTAACAACAATAATTAAGGCTATCACCTTAACAACAATAATTAGGGCTATCACCTTAACAACAATAATTAGGGCTATCACCTTAACAACAATAATTAAGGCTATCACCTTAACAACAATAATTAAGGCTATCACCTTAACAACAATAATTAGGGCTATCACCTTAACAACAATAATTAGGGCTATCACCTTAACAACAATAATTAGGGCTATCACCTTAACAACAATAATTAAGGCTATCACCTTAACAACAATAATTAAGGCTATCACCTTAACAACAATAATTAAGGCTATCACCTTAACAACAATAATTAAGGCTATCACCTTAACAACAATAATTAAGGCTATCACCTTAACAACAATAATTAGGGCTATCACCTTAACAACAATAATTAGGGCTATCACCTTAACAACAATAATTAAGGCTATCACCTTAACAACAATAATTAAGGCTATCACCTTAACAACAATAATTAGGGCTATCACCTTAACAACAATAATTAGGGCTATCACCTTAACAACAATAATTAGGGCTATCACCTTAACAACAATAATTAAGGCTATCACCTTAACAACAATAATTAGGGCTATCACCTTAACAACAATAATAAGGGTGTGCTATGATGCCTTTAGCGTCCGTAACAACCTGTGCTAACAGCTTGCCAGCCCAGTCACATGTAGTTTGTGGCTTCAGCAGATAAGCGTATGTGATTGTAAGGCATACTTGTTCAACAGCCATACAAGTTACACCAAAGGGGCCCGTTCAAACAACCTCAACACTGTGAACCCACACCAAACAAGAATGTTGTGTTACAGTGTGGATGTTCTCCCAAAATGTGTTTGTCATTCCTGTTTGGTGTGGCTTCACAGTGTGGCGCATATTAGTAAGAGTGTTAAAGTTGTTTATATCACAACCATCAGTGTAACCCGTGTAGCTGTTAAACAAGTATGCCTTGCAGTCAGTTACGTGTGCTAGCTGGGCTCGTATGCTACATGTGACCGGCTGGCACGCAGATAGCATGGCGTGAAAGTGGGCACATTGCGACGACACGTATTAGAAGATGTTTAAAGCATTGCCATCACGGCACGCCCACAATATCGTTGTGCGGGTGACAATCGGAGAATGTTATCCCCAGGATATTTCTGGGAGGCATCCGGGAGAAATTGTGGGGATCAGCAAGTATTCAGCTGAGCCACATCAGAGTGGGTTGCCGACCCCTGTTCTACATGTACAGACGCTTGTGTAAATCACACATGAACACCTTGAGAGAGAGCGATTGCAGCTATTTAGGATACAACACTTCTCAGACGGCAAGAAAACTTTCAAAAGTCCAGGTCAGCTGTGATTATACTTAGCAAATAACTTTGTCCATTTGTCAAAGGAGAGACAACGAGAATGCAAACTGCCGTGGATGTGATTAAAAAAAGGTAGCGTGTGCTTTGAAGACTACGGAAAACAGCGAATGCATTTGGACTGGCAAAGCAGACTGTGTCACTTATTGTCCACCATGTATGTCACGGACTCAACGTCTAGGTCCAAAGTGTATAAAGTCACCAAAAACGAATGAATGGACAATGAAGGTGAAGGCAAAAGAGTGAGGAGGGTCCTGATCAGATATCTAGATCCCTAGTTTGATTGACGTAAAATGGTCTTTATCACATTGTTTACGTTCACATGTCTAATAAAGATGTGATTAATGTATGATGTCTCAGGTGTGATTCACTACAATAGGACCCCACAACACACTGGACTCCAGCTCATTGAAATACTACAACACTTAAGACCCACTTTCATTCTTTGGCTTTTAACACTACGTGAGTTGTGTGGTCCTCTGTTCTGTTGTCCTCTGTGTTTTTTATACACTTTGATTTCTATTTTACTGTTTTAATTGATTTTACCCTTTAAAATACTTTTTAATCATATTTGTTTTTATATTGTTTTATATTCATTTATTTTTTGTTTTTATTCAGTCATTGGTGGAGCATAATATATATATATACTTTTTTTATTTTATTTTATTTTATTTTTTTTTACAATTGTTTTTAACATGGCTGTGCAGCACTTTGGAAACGTTATTGTTTAAATGTGTCATATAAATAAAGTGGATTGGATTGGATTGGATATTGTTCAGATAAGTGACATTTAAAAACTTGCACACACAGCAACACTGGAGGTGAGTATGATGTTTGCAACTTTTCGCGCATGTGTATTAGGTTTTAGTTTTGCCAGCGGACGGAGGGGGTGGGACAAGGGTAGGGAACCTATGGCTCTTGAGCCAGATGTGGCTCTTTTGATGACTGCATCTGGCTCTCAGATAATCTTAGCTGACGTTGCTTAACAAGATAAGTAATGAATAATTCCGCTGGTAATCACAGTGTTAAAAATAACGTTCAAAATATAAAACATTCTCATGCATTTCAACTACCGCACCTGTTCAAGAAGTTGCATTAATGATAAGAAGTATTGTATTTATTATTGCTTAACTTCAGAACAACAATGGTATTAAAAACAAGACTTATTATACTCTAAAAATGTTGGTCTTACTTTAAAAATGCACACATTTAGTTGTATTCAGTCTTAAAAAAATATTATATGGCTCTCACGGAAATACTTTTTAAAATATTTGGCTTGTATGGCTCTCTCAGCCAAAAAGGTTCCC
The DNA here is from genome assembly GCF_033978795.1 of Nerophis ophidion. Classification (NCBI taxonomy): domain Eukaryota; kingdom Metazoa; phylum Chordata; class Actinopteri; order Syngnathiformes; family Syngnathidae; genus Nerophis; species Nerophis ophidion. Next base: position 18,569,833 of record NC_084633.1, on the reverse strand, counting down.
GACCCCTGGGGTGGGGGGTCTTAAATGACCCATGAATTGATTAACGTGGACCCCGACTTAAATAAGTTGAAAAACTCATTGGGGTGTTACCATTTTGTGGTCAATTGTACAGAATATGTACTGAACTGTGCAATCTACTAATAAATGGTAAATGGTTGTACTTGTAGAGCGCTTTTCTACCCCTTTTTAAAGGAGCCCAAAGCGCTTTGACAATAATTCCACATTCACCCATTCACACTAGAAAGGCGCGGTTTGCGGTCTCATCCGCGGATAAACCGCGGGTCGGGCGGGTGACATGATGAAAAATTAGATTTTAAATAGATTCGGGCGGGTGGCGGTTGAACCATTCGGAAATATTTGTTATACATGGTTCAGGGATCGGCAACATTTACTACTCAAAGAGCCATTTTGACCCGTGTCACAAAGTAAAGAAGACAACAAGAGCCGCAAACATTCTCGCCAATATCTGCTGGCGGTCACCCAGTTGACAAGAATTAGGGCGTGCTGTGAAGCCATTGCCTTTGACGCCTTCTACAACATGAATAAAATGCATGCCAGTCCAGCAACATGTTATATGTGGCTTCTGCAGACACACGCACACGACAGAGGCACACTGGGTGACACAGAGTACACTGATGGTTGTGATATAAACAACTTTAACACTCTTACTAATATGCGCCACGTTGTGAAGCCACACTAAACAAGAATGACAAACACATTTCGGGAGAACATCCTCACAGTAACACAACATAAACGCAACAAAACAAATACCCAGAATCCTTTGCATCCATGACTATTCCTGACCATATTATACACCCCGCTAGCACCAGAACCCGCCCCCCCAGTGCGTTGGTAAGGTGGGCGGGGTTAAGGGCGCGGGGGTGTAAAATATATTCAGGAAGACTCATGGATGCAAAGGATCCTGGGTATTTGTTGTGTTGCGTTTATGTTGTGTTACTGTGAGGATGTTCTCCCGAAATGTGTTTGTCATTCTTGTTTGGTGTGGCTTCACAGTGTGGCGCATATTAGTAAGAGTGTTAAAATTGTTTATATCACAACCATCAGTGTACTCTGTATCACCCAGTATTGCCTTTCAATCTTGTACGTGTTTCTGCGGAAGCTGCACACAACATGTTGCTGGATTGGCAAACAACTTGTACATGTTGTTGAAGATATTAAAGACAATGGCTTCATAGCACGCCTTATTCTCGTTTTCTGGATAAGCACCAGCAAACAGTCGCGAGAATGTTTGCAGCTCCCATTGTCTTCTATACTCTGTGAAACGAGTCAAATTAGATCTATGAGTGGTGAAGGTTGCCGACCCCTGATATATAACAACGGGCGGGCGGTTGCGGTGTTGATAAAATGTTGGTTCGGGTGGATTGGCGGGTGAATGACGACTTTATAAGTAAACATTGATTGATTGATTTAGTGATGCGGTTGCGGATGACATAATTGCCTATCCGCGCATCTCTAATTCACACACATATTCACACACTGATAGTGGGAGCTGCCATGCAAGGCGATAACCACCACCGATCAGGAGCAAGGGTGAAGTGACTAGGATGGTAGAAGGTGGGGATTGAACCAGGAACCCTCAGATTGCTGGCATGGCCACTTTCCCAACTAATAAAAGTTTAAATCATACACCAGTGTGTGTGTGGACAAGGATAAGGTTAGGTGGCATATACCCTGTATAACCTTGATTGATTTAAGATGTCAGTAGATGAGTACAGTTTGCATTCGTTTTCCACATGAGTTGGCAGCCATGTTTTTGCCACAATCTGTCAGCACGTCGAGAAGATTTTGGTTTGCTTCGTTAGAGGTGAAAGTTGTGGCAGGACAATTTGCGACCACAACCTATTTATTCGCCGGACACAGGCGTTTTCTAGAAGTAAATGTGACAATTGGGACAGTGTGGCGCGGTTGGGAGGGTGGCCGTGCCAGCAATCTGAGGGTTCCTGGTTCGATCCCCGCCTTCTACCAACCTTGTCACGTCCGTTGTGTCCTTGAGCAAAACACTTCACCCTTGCTGCTGATGGGTGGTGGTTTTAGCCTTGCATGGCAGCTCCCTCCATCAGTGTGTGGATGTGTGAATGTGGAAAGGGCTTTGTAGAAAAAAAGCGCTATACAAGTATAACCCATTCACAGTTTACAGTGTGGTGGAAGTTGAACTTGCCTCCTTGTTCCATGTCGGAGTCTGTGAGGTGTGTGAGGGAGAAGCTGGCGATGCTGGCAGGTGAGATGGAGAAGCGGGAGTAGTTGGACGAGCCGCTCCAGAGGGACGCCGTGGTGAGGGGCGGGGGGGCCGAGATGCTCTTTGACGCCATGTCCGTGTGTGTCTTGGAGGGGAAGGCGGGCGTGGAGGGGAAGTCGTCATCCCACTCAAAGCCGCCACCTGCAGCGTAACGAGAGCAGTTTAAACACACACCTTATATTGTTAACTCCAGAGGTGGGTAGTAACCCGCTACATTTACTCCGTTACATCTACATGAGTAACTTTTGGGATAAAAATTGTACTTCTAAGAGTAGTTTTAATGCCACATACTTTGACTTGAGTATATTTTTAGAGAAGAAACGCTACTTTTACTCCGCTCCATTTATAAACATTCAGCTCGCTACTGATTTTCATCGATCTGTTAATGCACGCTTTGTTTGTTTTGGTTTGTCAGACAGACCTTCAAAGTAGGATCTATCACATGCCTGCGTTTCACCAATCAAATGCAGTCACTGGTGACGTTTGACTCCGTTTCACCAATCAAACAGAGCCAGGTGGTCACATGATTAACTGCACTTTAAAAAAAAAAAATATATATATATATATATATATATATATATATATATATAAAACCCTTTATTTATAAATTTCAACATTTACAAACAGTTGAAAATAATAATCAAAGTACAAAAACAGTATAAAAACCGTACAAAACAGCGCCAGGGGGTTGTAAATTCAAAGTAACTAAAATAGAATGCAAAAATATATATATATAAAATAAACAAAGTGCAAAGCCATAGGCTCACTCAATCTCAGTAAACAACTTAAATTTGGAACACAGCATCATTGTTTTCACAGCTTTTTGGTTGTTAGAGGTAGAGTGTTTTAAAGTAGACTAATAATTTTTTTTTTAAAGGTGACAAAAACAGGTCGGTTATTGAGAAACTTACATTAATGAATATAAAACTTAGCCAATAGTATAACGAGGTTGCAAAGGTAAAATTCATTTTTTTCAATACAGTGTAAAACCAAATATATATTATTTAATATATATTATTGTTTTAGTTGCTTAAGAGATATTCCTGGCTGTGAATTTGCTCATTGCTATTTTTATGTTTTTGTGCATTACTTGTTGCCGTCATCATCAAACGAACTGGTTACTCATCAGTTACTCAGTACTTGAGTAGTTTTTTTCTCAACATACTTTTTACTTTTACTCACGTAAATATTTGGGTGACTACTCCTTACTTTTACTTGAGTAATACATCTCTAAAGTAACAGTACTCTTACTTGAGTACAATTTCTGGCTACTTTACCCACCTCTTAAATATACATATCAGATTTTTAGGATTTTACACTTTAAAAACGTTGATATATTTACATTGGTGCCACACACACAGATGTGTAAAATACTCAGCATTTCAAACCTCAAAAGCAACACACACACTCATCACACTAGTGAGGACCTTTGCAAAAAAAAATAAAAAGGTGAAGGACGTTGCTGCTTGCAAACTGCCGGACATATAATTCTTGAGGCACGTCATTACCAAACATATTGCTGGTTATTGTGGGCAAACTCACAGCTCAATTGTTGTTTCGTCTGACATCACATGGACGAAGATAAGACCTTCTGGAGGAACGTTCTGTGGTCGGATGAAAAACAAATGGAGCTGTTTGGCCACAATACCCAGCAATATATTTGGAAGAGAAAAGGTGATGCCTTTAATCCCAGGAACACCAGGCTTAACGTCAAGCATGGTGGTGGTAGTATTATGCTCTGGGCCTGTTTTGCTGCCAATGGAACTGGTGCTTTACAGAACATAAATGGGACAACGAAAAAGGAGGATTACCTCCAAAAAGCTTCAGGACAAGCTAAAATCATCAGCCCGGAGGTTGGGTCTTGGGCGCAGTTGGGTGTTCCAACAGGACAATGACCCCGAACAAACCTCAAAAGTGGTAAAGGAATGGCTAAATCAGGCTAGAATTCAGGTTTTAGAATGTCCTTCCCAAAGTCCTGACTTAAAAGTGTGGACAATGCTGAAGAAACAAGTCCATGTCGGAAAACCAAACAATTTAGCTGAACTGCACCAATTTTGTCAAGAGGAGTGGTCAAATATTCAAGCAGAAGCTTGTGGATGGTTACCAAAAGCGCCTTATTGCAGTGAAACTTGTCAAATATTAACATTGCTGTATGTATACTTTTGACCCAACATTTTCAGTAGACCCATCATTATTTGACTTTCCCATTGTCTCGTTTGTAACTGAGTCTAAAGACTGCATCACATGAACCCTAATTAAAATGGGCCCCGAGAAGTAGTCTATAACAATCACTCCTATGAAGTTAAGAGGCCATGCCATGAAGCTAATCTGATTTGAATATCACTTTTCTACATCACCAAAATTGATAATGTATGTTGTTTAATGTATACTTTTGACCCAGCAGATTTGCTCACATTTTCAGTAGACCCATAATAAATTCATAAAAGATCCAAACTTCATGAATGTTTTCTTTGACCAACAAGTATGTGCTCCAATCACTTTATCACAAAAAAATAAGAGTTGTAGAAATGATTGGAAAGTTAAGACAGCCATGACATTATGTTCTTTACAAGTGTATGTAAACTTTTGACCACAACTGTACATGACAAGTCTTTTTTAAATTATTATTATTAACCACGACTGCAAAATAAATCACCGTGATGCCAAAGAAATTGTCAACTCTTCAATCAAAAGGGTGATCAACACTTTTCAATTCAATAAATTATTTTCAATCAATCAATGTTTACTTATGTATCCCTAAATCACGAGTGTCTCAAAGGTCTGCACAAGCCACAACCACATCCTCGGCTCAGATACCACATCAGGGCAAGGAAAAACTCAACCCAATGGGACAATGAGAAACCTTGGAGGGGACCGCGGATGTAAGGACCCATCCCTGGGTGACCGGTGCAATGGACGTCGAGTGGATCTAGTATAATGTTGTGAGAGTCCAGTCCATAGTGGATCTAACATAATATTGTGTAACTCCAGTCCATGGTGCATCTAACATAATAGTGAGAGTCCAGTCCATAGTGGATCTAACATAACAGTGAGAGTCCAGTCCATAGTGCATCTAACATAATAGTGAGTCCAGTCCATAGTGGATCTAACATAACAGTGAGAGTACAGTCCATAGTGGATCTAACATAATAATCAGAGTCCAGTCCATAGTGAATCTAACATAATAATCAGAGTCCAGTCCATAGTGGATCTAACATAATATTGTGTAAGTCCAGTCCATAGTGGATCTAACATAACAGTGAGAGTCCAGTCCGTAGTGAATCTAACATAATAATCAGAGTCCAGTCCATAGTGGATCTAACATAATATTGTGTAAGTCCAGTCCATAGTGCATCTAACATAATAGTGAAAGTCCGGTCCATAGTGGATCTAACATAATAGTGAGAGTCCAGTCCACAGTGGATCTAGCATAACATTGTGAGAGTCTACTCCATAGTGGATCTAACATAATAGTGAGAGTCCAGTCCATGGTGGATCTAGCATAATATTGTGAGAGTCCAGTCCATAGTGGATCTGACATAATACTGTGAGAGCCCAGTCCATAGTGGATCCAACATAATAGTGAGAGTCCAGTCCATAGTGGATCTAGCATAATATTGTGAGAGTCCAGTCCATAGTGGATCTAACATAATAGTGAGAGTCCAGTCCATGGTGGATCTAGCATAATATTGTGAGAGTCCAGTCCATAGTGGATCTAACATAATAGTGAGAGTCCAGTCCATGGTGGATCTAGCATAATATTGTGAGAGTCCAGTCCATAGTGGATCTGACATAATACTGTGAGAGCCCAGTCCATAGTGGATCTAACATAATAGTGAGAGTCCAGTCCATAGTGGATCTAGCATAATATTGTGAGAGTCCAGTCCATAGTGGATCTAACATAATAGTGAGAGTCCAGTCCATGGTGGATCTAGCATAATATTGTGAGAGTCCAGTCCATAGTGGATCTAACATAATATTGTGAGAGTCCAGTCCATAGTGGATCTAACATAATAGTGAAAGTCCGGTCCACAGTGGATCTAGCATAACATTGTGAGAGTCTACTCCATAGTGGATCTAACATAATAGTGAGAGTCCAGTCCATGGTGGATCTAGCATAATATTGTGAGAGTCCAGTCCATAGTGGATCTGACATAATACTGTGAGAGCCCAGTCCATAGTGGATCTAACATAATAGTGAGAGTCCAGTCCATAGTGGATCTAGCATAATATTGTGAGAGTCCAGTCCATAGTGGATCTAACATAATAGTGAGAGTCCAGTCCATGGTGGATCTAGCATAATATTGTGAGAGTCCAGTCCATAGTGGATCTAACATAATATTGTGAGAGTCCAGTCCATAGTGGATCTAACATAATATTGTGAAAGTCCAGTCCATAGTGCATCTTACACAATTGTGAGTCCAGTCCATAGTGGATCTAACATAATAGTGAGAGTCCAGTCCATAGTGGATCTAGCATAATATTGTGAGAGTCCAGTCCATAGTGGATCTAACATAATATTGTGAAAGTCCAGTCCATAGTGGATCTAACATAATAGTGAGAGTCCAGTCCATAGTGGATCTAGCATAATATTGTGAGAGTCCAGTCCATAGTGGATCTAACATAATATTGTGAAAGTCCAGTCCATAGTGCATCTTACACAATTGTGAGTCCAGTCCATAGTGGATCTAACATAATAGTGAGAGTCCAGTCCATAGTGGATCTAACATAATAGTGAGAGTCCAGTCCATAGTGGATCTAACATAATATTGTGAAAGTCCAGTCCATAGTGGATCTAACATAATATTGTGAAAGTCCAGTCCATAGTACATCTTACACAATTGTGAGAGTCCAGTCCATAGTGGATCTAACATAATAGTGAGAGTCCAGTCCATAGTGGATCTAGCAGAATATTGTGAGAGTCCAGTCAATATTTTAACCTCACTGATCAGCTTCTGTAAAAGTGTAAATGTTCATGTTTCCATTTCCTTCCTAAATATGTGGCATTGTTTAATTAAAGTAATTGTTTCTACATTAAAAAAATATTTACGTACATGTTTTTGGGCATTTAAAGATTTACATTATTTGTTGATCCATCTTTTAGAAAGTTAAATGTGGATTAATTACCACAACCAATGTTAACACTGAGTGACAAATATCAGTATGCATTAAAAACCCAGATGTATAAACTGCAAGTATAAAAATGTCCATAGGACGTTCAAGGTCAAAGGTACCTTCTTCATCTGTGGAGCTTTCGGAGTTGGCAAAGCGGTTCAGGTAACTAGAACTTGGCACCGGGCGGCTGAACTGTGGCGCGTGGTTGTCAGAACCTGAGGTGTGGTCACCCAGTTCCTTGGTGGGGGTCTCCTACAAAATCAGAAGGTTGTATTTAGGCCCATCACATCCCAAATCCGCATCAGCAGCAGAAAGACAAGAAGTGCACCTGGTCAAACAGGTAGACGGTGACGTCATCAAAGAAGGACACCGCTCTTCTGGTGGTGTCAGTGTGAGAAGTTGGGGACGGGGCCTGGATGTGGAGGGTGGATGCTTTCAACAAGCTTCTCAGGTTCTTTGAATCGCTGTCGTCCGAGATAATGAGCGGCACTGTTTGCACACCCTCGTCCTCGCTGTCCGAGCTGGAGCTGTGCAGCTGGTAGGCGTGGGCGTCGTCATCGGAGTCGTCGCTGTTTTCGTTCTCCTCGTCCGCGTCTCCACCGTCTTCAAGGCCGTCCAAACCCGAGCCGTCTCGCCTGCCCAGGTAACGTCCCTCCATGTCCGGCTCTTTTATTTTGTGGCCCTCACCGGCGTAGGTCCTGGTTAGCTTAGCATGAACGGCAACCTCAACGGACGGGAGTGGACCGGATGGTTTAGTTTGGTCCGGATCACGGAAAGAGTCGGATTCATCTCCAACCGAACTGGACCAGTTGAGGGACTCCTTGATATTTGCACCCACCTCTGGGAGTGGATCTTTTTCCACATCCCCTTGCGCTTGGAGGGCAGCAGAACCTTCCTGCGGTGATAACAGAGACTCCAAACTAGGTTCCAGAGGTCTGATGAGTTGAGGATCATCCGTAGAACTCCTCAGCGATGTGACATCCATGTTTGTTTCTTCACCTTTCTTCTCAGGCTCTGATTCATTGTCTGAGAAGTAGGCGGAGTCTCTGTAGTTGCTGTTCATGAGCGGTTCGTCGGCAAGAACGACATCGGGGTCTTCATTTAGATTCTCACCGGGAAAGTCCAGAGTGCCCTCGGCTTCAGAGATGATGATCTCTGGCGGAACTAGATTTGTCATCACAGCAGCTTCTTCCGTTTCTTTTGTCTTCTGGCCCACATTTAGGACATCTTTTACAAGGGACATGTCTTTTTCATCATTCGGCTGAGAGTTCCACTCAGGGGATTCCAGGTTCTCTGTCTCATAGCCACTGTCAGATATTTTGTACGGGGGTTGGAGTTTGTACTGATCTCCGAGCCTGTGGATGTCTAAGGAGTCCAAGGAGTCTGGTGTCTCAGCTGAATGGTCCACACTTGGCAGAGTGGTGCACATGCTGTCCTCTAGTAAGCTGTCTTGGCTAATCTGGTCTAGAGACGGTCCAGAGACTAACAGAGAAGGTTGTCCATTATCATCAGTGAATGATTCTTCATGGTCAGACATTGTTGTTTTCATGTCCATGTCTGCATCGTCATTGAGTTCACTCAACAGGTCATTGCTAGTTAGCTCATCAACATGTCCGCTGTCTGAAACAGACGTTTGGACATGCCACTCCTCAGGTAGGAGTCCGTGACTGCCAACGTTTGGAGTTCCAACGTCACAGTCCGGGCTAGAAAGTTTGGCATCTGTGCACAAAAAGTCTGCAGTGGCACTTTCACAGAACATGGGAATGTGATCATCAGTCTGACAAACAAGCAGATCAAATCTCTCCGAGGTAGAATCCAAGTCTCTGCCAGAGGGTTGGATTCTCTCCGAGGTAGAATCCAAGTCTCTGCCAGAGGGTTGGAGCAGAGTGAGGTCCTCAGTGGAAGAACTGTTTCTAACTGGCAGCTGGTTGATTGTGTCATCTTCTGACATAACAGTAATGGAAGGCACCAGTGTTTCATTTTCTACCCGGAACGGATTGTGTGGCCCAAAATTAGTACTGGATGAGTCATATAGGTCTTTTCCTGGGGATGTGCTACACCACGCAGGTTTTGAGATGGTATCTGCTGTGTTTAAGCTGCCGTATATGTCCGGGTTGTCCCAAGAACTCATCCTGAAGGTGTCTTCAGGTTCATGTACAACACCAGGTAATAGAAAATTCTGAAACCTACCTTCTTTCATTAAATTATGTTCCTTAAGAAACATAAAATTCTCTGCCAGCTTTTCATTATTTAGAAGCTTCCCCCGATCACTGCTGTCCTCCTCAAACGAGTCCTCCTCCAGAGTGCGGTAAGTGGCTTCTGGACATCCCTCTAAAAAAGAATTATGTGCATTCAAAGGAGTATTACTACAGAAAGGGTTCCCGGTGCTCTCTGGAAGGTCCACAAAATCCTGCCTCCAAGAAACAGAGTCTTCCTGCTGCTTGGATTCTCCCTCAGTGAAAATGTTAGTGTGGTATGGACTGTCATTTTCGAGAGAGGACCAGATGTGACTGTCTGGCAAATAGGAATCCTTGGAGTCAATACTGTGGTGAAAAAAGTCCGCCTCAGTGCTGGATTCATCTAGACGAACATCTTGAAGGACAACAAAGTCCTGTTGGCATGAAGTCAAATCTGTGGTTTGAGTGCTTTCTCCTGTTTGTTCTTCTAATTGTATGTAATAGGGGTTGTCATTAGATGGTTTCTGGGCATCAAACACCGGCACAATCCCGGGTATTCTCGAAGGGCTGTTCCCACTACCTGCCAGTGCTGATCTGGCAACAGGATCTGGGTAGTTGGCCCGGATGTCTTCAGTGGAAACAGGAAAAAACATGCTTTGGTAATTGACCGTCGTGTCCACGCCTGAATGAGAATGGCTGCCGTCATAGTGGTCATGCTTGGCCGCTTCCCAAACGTACTCGAAACTGAGTCCTTTGCTCGTCTCGGTGACAGTTAGCACCTCGTCGATATCTTGCTGCAGGGAGTCGTCACTGAACTGCTCCAAGATGGGGAATGAGGAGTGGCTGACGGTGGTCTGACGTGTGGAAACATTAGGCTTGAGGGCATCCCAGCGTTGATCAAAGTCATCTTCTATGTCCCTTTGGCCTTGCATCCGCAGGTAGACGAGTAAGCGGTGCACCTCCTCTGCTGTGGCCCGCTTGTCTGGAGAGAGCCAGCAGAACTGCAGGACCTCGTACCTATAAGGGGAGGAAAATGTGTTACTCCTCAAACAACAAGAATCCATCCATCCAGCCAACCATCTTCTTCCGCTTATCCGAGGTCGGGTCGCGGGGGCAACAGCCTAAGCAGGGAAACCCAGACTTCCCTCTCCCCAGCCACTTCGTCTAGCTCTTCCCGGGGGATCCCGAGGCGTTCCCAGGCCAGCCGGGAGACATAGTCTTCCCAACGTGTCCTGGGTCTTCCCCGTGGCCTCCTACCGGCTGGACGTGCCCTAAACACCTCCCTAGGGAGGCGTTTGGGTGGCATCCTGACCAGATGCCCAAACCACCTCATCTGGCTCCTCTCGATGTGAAGGAGCAGCAGCTTTACTTTGAGTTCCTCCCGGATGGCAGAGCTTCTCACCCAATCTCTAAGGGAGAGCCCCGCCACACGGCGGAGGAAACTCATTTGGGCCGCTTGTACCCGTGATCTTATCCTTTCGGTCATGACCCAAAGCTCATGACCATAGGTGAGGATGGGAACGTAGATCGACCGGTAAATTGAGAGCTTTGCCTTCCGGCTCAGCTCCTTCTTCACCACAACGGATCGATACAACGTCCGCATTACTGAAGACGCCGCACCGATCCGCCTGTCGATCTCACGATCCACTCTTCCCCCACTCGTGAACAAGACTCCTAGGTACTTGAACTCCTCCACTTGGGGCAGGGTCTCCTCCCCAACCCGGAGATGGCATTCCACCCTTTTCCGGGCGAGAACCATGGACTCGGACTTGGAGGTGCTGATTCTCATTCCAGTCGCTTCACACTCGGCTGCGAACCGATCCAGTGAGAGCTGAAGATCCCGGTCAGATGAAGCCATCAGGACCACATCATCTGCAAAAAGCAGAGACCTAATCCTGCGGTCACCAAACCGGAACCCCTCAACGCCTTGACTGCGCCTAGAAATTCTGTCCTTTAAAGTTACAACAAAAGTAACAACAAGAATACAGTACCATAAATTCAAGGCTACACGCTGCTACTTTTTCCCTACATTTCGAATTCTGTGGCTTATAAAATGGTGCAGCTAATTTATAGATTTTTCTTTTAATCTTTCTGTCGTTCAGCCTGCTAACAGCCAAGGACGAACCGCAAGCACCTCAATGAGGCTAAGGCAACAGCAGGCAGAGACAGGGCGCAATCACATGGCCCCCAGCCCATTTCCGTTCTAAATAATCACGTATTGTGCATACTAAGCTGCTTGCATGACCCCTCCCTTTAGAAGCAGCCTCAGCGATGTAACTAGGGAAGTCCTGAATAAAAAAGGTGGCGCGTGTGCTGTTCCTCAGAGCGTAGGGTGAGACTTTAACTGAGTGTGCACCTCCATGCGTTTTCCTCATGAGCAAATTCGAACTCTGCCTGATTCCTTGCTTCTTGTTCTGTTTAATAGATAGTTTGGTGCTTAAACATGACACCTTTCAACCAGGTGTAGAATCGCTGTCCAGTTTTCTAGCCATCCATAGCGTTTTTAATCCTACGGATTATACATTCAGCACTACCAAGCAACGTTTGTAAGTTTTACAATATAACTTAAACAGTTTATACTTACTAAACCATCCCATATGTGATGCCTGTATGAGTGTTTTCATGCATATTTGTACGTGCTATCGCAATGTAATTAAGGTAGCGTCATTAGAATTAGCTGATATGCTAACAAGTTTACAAGTGTTTGTGTTAGTATTAACTTACAACAGCATTCTTTTTGTATTGTTTCAGTTTCACAAATTCCTCAGTAATATTTCACTGTTGAATTATTGAGTCTGTTTAGCTGATTGGAGAGCTAGCTTCTGCAGCTAGTGAGTCCATGACGATGACTTCTGTTTTGTTTGATCCGTTTGGAAACAATGAAGGTATGTGAATAAACATTTACAAAATAATTCTGTGTATCTGCATCTTATAGTCTGGTGAGGCTAATATATAGTGGGAATTTTTTCTCTCCCTCAAATACAATGAGTGCGGCTTATATACCGGTGTGCTCTACAGTCCGTAAAATACGGTATATGCGAACTGTTGTAGGATTTACCGGCATTCTCAACCAGTCCCATGTGCGTACCTGTAAAACTATCCTTATTAATGTATTTAGCACAGGCCCCTAAAACGAGTAAAACATTTGTTTGGGGAAGAGGGCTTCTTTTGGCCAAATGTAAAACAATATTACTGTTCCAATGTATGTTTTTAAAATGTTCTATGTACGTTTTGCAGATGCTATTTATGTTGTACAAGGCTGTGTGTTTCTTGGGGTGGACAATAAATATCGGACACATGGTTATCGGACCGATGTGAAGAATTAGGACGTCACACCAATAAATCAGATAATAAAAAAATAAATTAAAGCCAAAAAACAAGTGAGAAATACCCGTACTGTTCTGTAAGTGGGTTCTAGTGAGCAAATCAAGCGCAAGGGGTGTCCTGATACAACATTTTCCACTTCTGATACCGATAATGGAGCCTTCAGTATTGGCCAATACTGATATTAATTTGATACAAAATTAGCAGAGATCATAGTACATACCTGTATTATTTTGTAGTGTGGAATGTTTAACAAGGTCAAATTAAATTAGGCAAACAGAACAATGTAGGTATAAAAAAACACTAACTTTATAGCATAAAAGTACATATTTTGTATTGATTTGTAGTGTGGAATGTAAGAAAAGGCTTAATCAAGTGAAATCACTCAGAACATTGGTATGTATTAAAACATTAACTTTAGGAAAGACTTGTGCTTTTGAAGTGGAGTAGTAATTTGTGAATTGGCGACACCTAATGGTCACAATATTCAATTATATTAAAAGCATGATGCGTACTCGATTCTTAGTGGATACTTTCTAATAGAAATGCGCGGATAGGTAATCATTTCATCCGCAACCGCATCACCAAACCCGCCGTCCACCCGAACCAACATTTTATCAGAAACGCAACCGCCCGCTGAAATACATCTGCTAGCGGGGTATAAAATAGTCAGGAAGTATCATGGATACACAGGATTCTGGGTATTTGTTGTGTTGCGTTTATGTTTTGTTACTGGGAGGATGTCCTCCCGAAATGTGTTTGTCAATCTTGTTTGGTGTGGCTTCACAGCGTGGCGCATATTACTAAGAGTGTTAAAATTGTTTATATCACAACCATTAGTGTACTCTGTGTCACCCAGTATGCCTTGCAGTCGTGTGCGTGTTGCCGCGGAAGCCACACACAGCATGATGCTGGACTGACAAGCAGATCGTACATGCTGTAGAGGGCGACAAAGTCAATGACTTCATAGCACACCCTAATACTTATTATCTGGGTGACTGTCGGCAGTCATTCTAGAGAATGTTAGCGTCTCCTATTGTCTTCTTCGCTTTGTGACACGGGTCTTAATTGGCTCTTTGAATGGCAAAGGATACCGATCCCAGAAAATATTTCCGGATGGTTCAACCGCCACCCGCCCGAATCTAATTAAAATCTATTTTTTCGTCATGTCACCTACCCGACCCGCGGTTTATCCGCGGATGAGACCGCAAACCGCGCATCTCTACTTTCTAATGTACTTCTGCCGTGGTGAATAATGTAATTGCTGGTTTTCATATGACGTCACATCCTTTTTTCTTCTTGGTGGCTTCATTCACACGATGGTCAAGCAGGTGGAGCGTAGCATTAAAACAAGTGAGAGGAGTGAAGAGTTTGAGCAGAAACTGCTGTATTGCTGTTCTATTTTTGGGTGTTCCAGTCGTTCAAATAAATAGATTGGAAATATCTTTCATAAAGTCTCAAAAGAAGTGGTTTATAAAGGTAATAATGTCAGGGGAAAAACAAAAGTTTGTTGGAAAATTTTTTTTTCGTAAAAATATCACTTTCATCCTCTTGTGGAATGCTTGTGTCTGCAGCGATCACTTTGTAAAATGTATTTTTGAACATTTGATTTGTTTGACAAACTTTCTGTGATGCCATCAAGTTTATTCTCTACTATATTAGTAGTGTTTGAGAGCAGAACTTATCGTAAGAAAAGGATAAGAGATTGCATTAGCTTGTGGTTGCTATGCCTAAATATAACTAAAAAGACCTGGTTGTGCAAATAAACTAACGCATGTTAAGTTCTAGTAATAAATGTTGTGATTGTTGGTCCAATCCACTGTATTTTTGTAGTCAATTTTCATAACGTCTGCATATGTTATATTATTATTTTATTTTTCCATATTTAACATATTATTTTGAAATATGGGGAAATGTTTATGAAACGAACACAGATCCAATAATTCAACTTCAAAAAAGGTTCATTAAAATAATACACAAAGTGTGCTACTATGAACATACCAATCCATTATTTACAAGTTCTAATGTGTTTAAATTTTCAGATAGTGTTTTTAAAAGCAATGGAAATTATGTTTCAAGTAAAGAACAACAACCTTCCAGTTTGTATTCTTAGGTTATTCAAATTAAGAGAAAACTATAATTTATGGGGGATATCGATTTTTGAAATAGGTAACGTAAGAAGTAATTTAAAATACGAATGTATTTCAGTTGTAGGAGTTAAATAGTAGAACAAGCTCAAGTTTTTTTTGTTGAAGTGTAAGAAAGCCTTGAAAGGTGAAATAATTGAAAATTATAAAATATATAACAATTACTTTCATCCCATTCCCATTGATTTTTTTTAACGTTGATGTTCCAGGTAATCTTATTTTCAGTGAAGGTATAGGATAGGCAAATTTAAGCTTTGGCTTCAGCCTATTCCTTTTTCGGTATTTTTTTTAATTTTATTTTTGTGTGTAAATGTGTATGATTGCTAAATATGTATAATCTGTACTGTTAAATGGTTGATTGTTGATTATCTGACCGAAATAAACGTATTTCATTCTTATTTCAGAACAGAAACAAAAAGGTTAGTTGTCGTCGTGAAGGAAAGCCAAGTGCGATATTCAACACAGCTGGTGCTATTCGTTAGCATCAAGAACATATCCTTAATAGTATTAATAAACTATATCAATCAATCAATGTTTACTTATATAGCCCTAAATCACTAGTGTCTCAAAGGGCTGCACAAACCACAACACAAACCATGAATAAATCTCTCGCAGGCTCAGCAGCATATATGGAATCTTGATATCCCGAGCAAACATTAGTGAACAACAGGGACATCTATAACTAATTAAAGGTGCTGTTTGCAACTTCTTCACGGTAACATTTTTCAAAGCAAAAAAATGTAACAAAAACACTACCGGCTAGCTTATGTTAATACCATTATTGGTTTTACAGCTCACATTTGTTTAAAAATTGTCTATCTTTTCCCCAATTACAGAGTTTATGTAATAAAACATTTCTACCGACACAAATAAAATGGTTGGTGTCACTCACCCGATCTCGTCAACACATACGCGCAGGGATCGTGTTCACACATACAAAAGCAATTTAAGAGACACGACGAACAATTTGCAGTCGTGATGTTATGATAAAATATACATTCATTGACATCTAATGCTAGCTATCCATATTTAACAGTTAAATTTAATGATTGTACCGTATTTTTCGGACTATAAGTCGCAGTTTTTTTTCATAGTTTGGTGCGACATATCCTCCGAGGCGACTCTTGTGTGAAAGTATTAACACATTACCGTAAAATATCAAATAATATTATTTATCTCATTCGCGGAAGAGACGAAGAAAATGTCCGCCATCGTCACACACACGTCAGTAATCGTCACACACACGTCAACCAATAAGAATTCGGCGGGGGAGGGTCATGGCAGAAGTGCATTGTGGGTTATGGAATGCTAACTGCTATATGTTATATGCTACTGCCGTAGCTATTAAAATGGATCATTTCATCATTGGTGGTAACTTATAAAAACTGAGAAGGGCTGAACAAAAATGGCACTGAAAAGTAAATCATGATATGCAGATTACAAGCTGGACGTAGTGAAATATGCAGCAGAAAACAACAAGAGGAAGCCGCGCATACCTTTGGAGTTGGCAGAGTTGTTTAGAACCGACATCGAGGAAGAAGATTTCATGGGATTTATGGATTAGGACTGACAGATAGTTTGGTAAACATATAACATGTTCTATATGCTATAGTTATTTGAATGACTCTTAGCATATTATGTTAACATAGAAGGCACCTTCTCAGTTGGTTATTTATGAGTCATATAACATACACTTATTCAGCCTGTTGTTCACGATTCGTTATTTATTTTAAATTGCCTTTCAAATGTCTATTCTTGGTGTTGGATTTTATCAAATAAATTCCCCCCAAAATGCGACTTATACTCCAGTGCGACGTATACCGTATTTTCTGCGCTATAAGGCGCACCTAAAAACCTCAAATTTTCTCAAAAGCTGACAGTGCGCCTTATAATCCGGGGTGCCTTATATATGGACCAATATTGAGCCACAATAAGCTGTAGAAATAAATGGATGGATGGAGGTCTCCCAACTACGATAAGCAGCCGCCAACTTCATTTTCCCCCGTAGAAGAAAAAGTGCGCTTCTTCTACAGCCGCCGACCTTATTTTGCCACGTAGAAGAAGAAGTGATCTTCTTCTACGCTTCTTCTTCTACAGCCGCCGACCTTATTTTGCCCCGTAGAAGAAGAAGCACACGGTGCATGCTGGGATGTATGACTGCGGGAGGCGTGCCGTTTCTGTGTGTAAAGACCCCAAAAAAGCTCCTACGACACAGTTTAAACTCAAGGCGATCAGTCACAGTAGAACACGGGAATAGAGCAGCAGCGAGAGAATTTAACATTAACAGCAGCGACACTGACTCTTTTAATATTCGCCAAACTGTTTGATTCGAACACTGAAGAAGAAGAATTTAAGGGATTCGTGGATCCGGAATAACTTAAGTGAGCTTTACATGTTTATTTTGTGTGTTGGTGTTGTGTGACATTATCGTTCGTGCAACGTTGAGTTATTGATATATTATTGCTTTGCACTATTTCGAGTGTTACTATATTGTGATTGCACTAACGTTTGATTTACCGGAACACTATCAGACTGTTTTTTACGTGTTTATTGAATCGGGGAAAATGATAAAACAGCTGTTTATTCATTTTGGGAGTGAATGGAGATGTCAGAACGCTGGCTTGTAATCTATTAATAAAGTTTGACGGACCTGACTGTTTTGTTGACATTCCCTTTAACGCAGCTCCATCTAAAGCAGGGGTGGGCATTACGTCGATCGTGATCGACTGGTCGATCTCGGAGGGTGTGTCAGTCGATCTCAAGCCAGGCATTAAAAAATAGACATAAAAATGAGCAATCATCAATCATACCAAGACTTCACTTTCGTCAGTTGTTTGACATTCTCGGCACCCGAGGATCTTGTGAGATGACGCTGGCTGATGCGAGCTCATATTTAAGAAAAAAATCACTAAGAGGGCGGACGCAGAGAAACACATTTTATTTCTAGAGACTCCGTACCTACTGTCAAAACTCTAAAGACCGACTGCACAGTTCCTGTCTTCACCATAAAAGACCTGTTTCATCCTGCCTGTGCTAACAAAATAAGAGTCTCAGAAAGCTAGCGTGCGCAAGCTAGCAAGCTACGGAGTTTGATGCCAATGTATTTCTCCCCCGCCCTCAGCGACCGCTTTCTCACTTGCTTGCCCACCCGCACACTCACTGACGTCACTCACCTGCTGCCAGACATTAAAGGGCCACACACATATGCTACTCTCATAACAAAGTGTTTAAAAACGAGTATGCAAGTTGGACAAATGAGATGCCAAATCCAACCACTTTCATGTGGTATTGGACAGAAAGGAGGACTTTTTTTTTCCTCCATTTGAAAATGCGGATGTTATCAGCACCACTGTCTAATTCCAATCAATTCAAGTCATCAGAATCAAATACACCAACTTATATTCTTGTCTTCATGAAAGAAAGGAATCTATGTGTGTTAAACATGCTTGTATTATCATTAAACACCATTAACTTGTTAACAAAAATGTCTTTTTCATAAATAAATAAATATAAATTATAAATAGGAATGAGGTAGATCTCCTCGACTTGGTCAATTGAAAAGTAGCTCGCCTGCAGAAAAAGTGTGAGCGCCCCTGATCTAAAGGATGCATAACGTAACCCCAGCCTCTACTGTAGCATCTATTCTATGCGTCTTATAATGCGGTGCGCCTTATATATGAACAGAGTTTTAAAATAGGCCATTCATTCAAGGTGCGCCTTATAATCCGGTATGCCTTGTAGGGCGGAAAATACGGTATGTTTTTTACCTTCCTTATTATGCATTTTTGACCGGTGCGACGTATACTCCGCAGCGACTTATAATCCGAAAAATACGGTAGTCAGTTCGAGGACGTCAAAGTGTTGTCACAGCACTGACGTCATTAGAGGGCGACCGTGGTGTGTAGTTAAAGAAATTAGAATAAGGGATGCTCTCTCCAAAAGAGCACAAGTTGCTATGTTTTTTGTCCTCCAAGAGAGTGCTTTCAACACACCACACTTCGAATTCTACACTAAGAACACCTTAAGCTAATACTCGTGCATGTGTTAAATATGTACGTAATTACATCATTACGTAGGAGAAGCCGTGAGAGGGCGGGATATACTGTAAAATACATTGGAAAGTTGTTGCCCTCGACATCTGGCTAAGCGAAGCAAACAATCTCTTTAAATATGAACTTTACGCCACAAAAACAACTGCAGACATGAATTGTAGATAAGACTAATATTTGTAAAAGGAAATCAACTGTAAACAAACTTTTTCTAATTAGTGTCACGATCGCAGCTGCTGGCACTCGTTACGTCAATCAAATGTTTTTCTTTGTCTTTCACCGTTTAGTTCTTCATTTGTGGACCCCTCCAGATGTAAAGACATGATGTCCCTCCAATTGTTTCTTCTCTAAGTATTGTAAGTGTCAAAATGAAATGGCATGATTTAGGGCTGGGCGATATATACGATATATCGCGGGTTTGTTTCTGTGCGATATAGAAAAAGACTATATCGTAATATTCGAGTATACGTTCTCACGCAGTTGCTTTTAGCTGCGTGCATTACACTACAGGCATTTCTCACTCTTTCTTGTCTCTCCTTCTCAGACAAGCAGGCGCACAAACTTACACACGTCACATACTGTCACGTCATACGTCACATACGTATACGCCCTCGCCCAGCAGAGAGGTAGCAGACTGAAGTTAGCTGTGATGCTAACGTAGCCGAACGAGTGGTAATACAAGAGAAAGAAGGTGCGGATCTGGTAACAAATGAAGGAAGAATTAATTCCCAATAAAAACTGCAGGGGGGTCCAACATCTGGCGGTGGTTCGGCTTCAAGTGGGAATATGTCAAACAGACAACTGTATTTTGTCAAGTGTGGGGCAAAAGGGTTGCTATAAAAAGTAGCATTACTGCTAATATGTAGCATCATTTGAAAAGTCACTCGCTAGAGAATGAAGAGAATTTCATAACGTCTGTAGTAACATACCACATAGTGGAGGACGAATACTATTTGATTTCCTATTATGCAGCTCATTTTTATTCGACACTTAAAATGTCTCTGACAATCTTGCACTTTATGTTTTGAACTTTCACAGTATCATGTTAGACCCGCTCGACATCCATTGCTTTTGGTCCCCTAGAGTGAGGGGGTTGCCCACATCTGAGGTCCTCTCCAAGGTTTCTCATAGTCAGCATTGTCACTGGCGTCCCACTGGATGTGAATTCTCCCTGCCCACTGGGTGTGAGTTTTCCTTGCCCTTTTGTGGGTTCTTCCGAGGATGTTGTAGTCGTAATGATTTGTGCAGTCCTTTGAGACATTTGTGACTTGGGGCTATATAAATAAACATTGATTGATTGATTGATTGATTGATTGATGTTTTGGAAATGACAAGAATGTTTGTGCCATTTTTTAATAAATTTAATAAATACACTTTAGGTCAATTGACTTAGTTGTGATTTCCCTCTCTGCATGAAATATTAAAAGTAGCATATATGAATGCAGTATGAAGAAGAATGTTTCAATGTAGACACATAGAATCTTCATACTGCTGTGATTATATGCTTCAAGTGTCAAGTGTTCATCGAAGGCCAAGGCAAAATATCATAATATATACCGTATATCGCGATATGACCTAAAAATATCAAGATATTAAAAAAAAAGCCATATCGCCCAGCCCTAGCATGATTAAATGTGGAATGGCATCTAGTAGGACAGAGGACTTAACGGTATTTGAAAAAACTAAGTATAACATGATTTGTACAAAAATATTTTTTTAAAGCGATATTGTCAACACCTCACATAGGATAGTAAACAGAAATGTATAAATACAAGTTCCATGAACTCACCATCTGTCCGAATAGGGAAGCTCCAGCTGTGGCTTAAAGAGTTTGACTTGCTGCTCCTTAATCACATGATTGAGAACCTCCCGGTCAGACAGGTGTGGATATGGTTGCGCGGCATTCTCCAACAGTTCCCACAAAGTGACCCCCAAGGCCCTACAAAACCACAATAAGAGGATGAATAAGAAATAGTTTTTGGTAAAATAAAGCTATGCAACACACTATCCTTTGCTGACCTCTAGTGGTTGAACTTTTTCAATGCCTTTACGTGCAACTAAGTGGATTTTAGTGCAAACAGCCTTCAGTGTCAAAACACTCCATGCCTGCTAATCGGTCCATCAAGTGGACTGAGATGCACTGAATGACTGACGCAACATGTAGGGCTACTAGGTGCCAAACTTAAACCATTACCTAATGAAGAGCCAAGTAGCTCTTTACAAGGGGAACATTTTGACATGTCTTTATTCAGACAGACTCTTGTAACAAGAACTACCTTGCGTAACACTGCAATTTATGAGCGGGAAGCATTTGGCAAAGGAGACTGTCTCGAGTACAGGGCAGTGCAGACAGACGCTGCCTAAGTGCCATGAGAAATGACACAGACTGCTCTTGACCCTCCCATGAGAACTATACAGTATTCACAGTGTAACATAATGTTTCTTGATGTCATTGGAATTGACCCGCAGTCACAGAAAGACATGCCAGTGAGAAATATTCTGTACCTACCAAACATTGCTGGGCTTTGTATGCTCCATAGTGACCACACCCCCGTGGCGTTCACCCACAAGTTCGGGAGCCAACCAGCGGAGTGGCGCGAATACATCGTCCTCTGTGATGATGTAATCCTCCTATAGTGACAAGGGAAAATAATCAGAGCAGGACTTCACAAACAGCATATCACTCAAAAGAGAGTTTATTAGCCCGCAGAAGTGATTTATGTTCTGGTGCAGGCGATGCACGCTCACTCTTGACTAGCCAACCTCTACAGAAATAGACTCACCGGGTGACCTTATCTTACGAGTATTAAATTCAAAGTGACACATCAGCAGAATCTAAGGACTGCTGCAGACAGCAGGGCACTGGCACAGTTAGCGCAGCTTGTCACGTCACCACAGAACTATTCAATTGATAGCAGGAAAACTGCATTTTTCTTAATAGTATCTTTTTTGCATGTACAACTAAATCACCATAAACGTCAGGATACAATATTTAACTATTTTTTGAGCACTTTCCAGAAATCATGGCACCAGTCGACTTAATCAGTCATTTGTTATTGTAAACAGTAGGGCTGCGAATCTTTGGGTGCCCCACGATTCGATTCAATATCAATTCTTGGGGTCACGATTGGATTCAAAATAGATTTTTTTTTCAATTCAACACGATTTTCGATTAAAAAACGATTTTTTCCAGATTTAGAAGGATTCTCTATTCATTCAACACATAGGATTTCAGCAGGATCTACCCCAGTCTGCTGACATGCTAGTTTACAGGCCTGGCCAACCCGTGGCTCTTCTTTGACCGGTTTCCTTCGGCTCTCACATATATTGATGAATCGTTTTATTTTTGTTATTTTTTCCCTCCGTAGTCGATGGCAAAAAAAATCCCACAACCCAACGTCGTTTTCCAACTGGAAAAAAAATTCTCTTAAGGATGTTCAATATTTATTTAAGTTAATTTATTGCTTACAGAAATAAGTTAATTCATTTTTTTGTTTTGTTTATTTATTTAGGATAACTTAAAGTTATTTAGTTTCCAATTACAGTTCAATGGTGACCAATTCTACAGTAATGTGAAATAAAAGTTTAAATCCTTATAAATGGTTACTTGCAATTTTACTATATATTATGATTACATTAAGTTTTTATCGGTTCTGTCCTTAGTTTAAGAGCATTATGTAGATGAAAGCTCTGAGTCTGCATAAAATGAAATACTTTTTAAAGTAAGTTATTATTATTGAGACAAGAATATGTAGATTGACAGTCTAAAAGTAACATGTCTTCCTTCACAATGTTTTGCATTTTTATCTAGAGAAAATAAAAATCTCAAATCCAAAAACACATTTTAAAGAGAAAAATCTCAATTATTTTATTCCACAAAATTGTCCAGCCGAGTAAACGATTTGTGTCAAGTTCGCTCTCAAAGTAGAAATGAAAATATGAAAATGAACACAGGACGTTTTTGACAGTGTTTGTATTTTTTTGTCGAAGTTAAAGGCAAGCCAGTCAGTCCTTATATGTCAGGCGTCATTAGCGCATTTCCAAGCTTCAAATCCTTATTGCTTGGACTTGGTTGAACTGGAATGTGTGTCCGTGTGAGACCGTGCACACAATGTTCATTGTTGAACATCACTGTGCTAGTAGAATAGTACATTTTTGTAAAAAGCTTTTATAATTGTAAAGGACAATGTTTTATCAACTGATTGCAATAATGTAAATTGGTTTTAACTATTAAACAAACCAAAAATGTGACTTATTTTATCTTTGTGAAAATATTGGACACAGTGTGTTGTCAAGCTTATGAGATGCCATGCAAGTGTAAGCAACTGTGACACTTTTTATTTTTTTTTATTTTTATAAATGTCTAATGATAATGTCAATGAGGGATTTTTAATCACTGCTATGCTGAAATTATAACTAATATTGATACTGTTGTTAATATTCATTTTTGTATCACTACTTTTGGTTTGTTCTGTGTCGTGTTTGTGTCTCTTCTCAATTGCTCTGTTTATTGCTATTCCGAATTTTGCTGGGTCAGGATGGTTTTGGAATTAAGATTGCATTGTTATGGTTTTGCTGTATATTGTATTTGTTGGATTGATAAAAAAAATAAAAAAAATAAAAAAAAAGATTTAAAAAAAAAAAAAAAAAGAGAGAATCGATTCTGAATCGTGAGAATCGCAATTCAAATTCTAATCGATTTTTTCCCACACCCCTAGGAAAGAGTCTAGTTTCTTACTTACTTTATACGCATAAGGCCCAATTCCATAGTCTCCCACTTTGATAGTGAGATCGGTCGTGAGGTAGCAGTTCCTCAGAGCTAAATCACTGAAACAGAAACATGTGTACGACAGACACGTTAGATAAATATTGACTTGTGCATTGGTTCTTTAAACCGTGCAAACTAAAATAATGCAAGAACAAAAAGTGATTAAGACTCTAAAGGCCGAGGTCTTTTGCCCTGCAACTAGACATACGCAGTGGCTATTCCTGACTCATGCATACAGTAGCAGGATATTCTTTATTGAGAGAAATACAGTCTGTAAAAAAACTATTTACGTTATCACCAGGAGAGGTCAATGTACAACACTTTGTTGATCTCCGTCTATCTGAGTGCATTCCCAAAATTCACATATGGTAAAAAGGTATTTGACAGGGAAGCACTAGGGTAACATTTAGACCCCGCACTCTCCTAATGACAAACTGCTGACACATGTGTTCTTGTGTGCACTGGGCTAAGCTAGTGTGTCAAAGCCAGTGAAACCTCTAAGATAGATGGTTATTTATTTTAAACCCCTCTTGTCCGTGATCCTCTGCAGTTGGCTGCGTTCCCAACACTGGGAACCCCAGCAGGAAGTGGGTCTAAATGTTAACCCTAAAAGGCATTTTGGCGGTATAGCTGCAAAAAATGTTGTCACTGGAAAACTGCACAGTTTTGAAAATAGTGCCATTTATCTGCTTACATACATTAAATACCAACCGTATGAATGTGTCTTTTGCTTGGGATTCAAAACAAATCCAAATATTATTTGCAGCACAGCACAGGCGCTAATACATTTTTACTGTCTAAACATGTACAGGATTG
Organism: Nerophis ophidion; assembly: GCF_033978795.1. Classification (NCBI taxonomy): domain Eukaryota; kingdom Metazoa; phylum Chordata; class Actinopteri; order Syngnathiformes; family Syngnathidae; genus Nerophis; species Nerophis ophidion. Next base: position 18,545,180 of record NC_084633.1, on the reverse strand, counting down.
CACACTCAAATCCTTTAAGTTGTAACAAGGATTAAAACACAATAAAAAAAAATAAAAAATTGGGGGCTATCCTTTTACATGCAAAGAGCGGAATCATCATATGCCTCCTGGCAGCAGACAGCTGACACTGTGGCAATGCATCAGAGCTGTGTAATTGGAGTCTCCGGAGCTTATTCCGAGCATGCAAATAGAGCTGATGAGCTGAACATCGTATGTTACCATGAGCCGCTAGTTCGCGACACCCCCTCCCACCCGCCGTGTTCCCTGCTGCTTGCTGCCGGCCAAGCATGCAGTGCTCACTGCGGCAAAAGAAGCGCCACTACTCCTCTGGGCAAACTTTTTTTGGAGAACACCGCAACTCAAGCTCTCAAGCAGCGTATATTGTGGTTATGAGCTAATAGAGCCTGATTGACATCGGACATAATGTCATCCAATATATGCAGATGCATCTTATACTTTATACCAGGGGTCACCAACGCGGTGCCCGTGGGCACCAGGTAGATCGAAAGGACCAGATGAGTAGCCCGCTGGCCTGTTCTAAAATAGCTCAAAAAGCAGCAATTACCAGTGAGCTGCATCTATTTTTTAATTAGTATTTATTTACTAGCGAGCTGGTCTCGCTTTGCTCGACATTTTTAATTCTAAGAGGGACAAAACTCAAATAGAATTTGAAAATCCAAGAAAATATTTCTAATACTTGGTCTTCACTTGTTTGAATAAATTAATTTATTTTTTTACTTTGCTTCTTATAACTTCCAGAATAATAAATACATTTTAATTTAATTCTTCATTTTAGCTTTTGTTTTTTCCACGAAGAATATTTGTGAAATATTTTTTCAAACTTAATATGATTAAAATTTTAAAAAATTATTCTGGCAAATGTAGATAATCTGTAGAATCAAATTTAAATCTTATTTCAAAGTCTTTTGAATTTCTTTTAAAAATTTTGTTCTGGAAAATCTAGAAGAAATAATGATTTGTCTTTGTTAGAAATATAGCTTGGTCCGATTTGTTATGTATAATAACAAAGTGCAGATTGGATTTTAACCTATTTAAAATATCCATCCATCCATCCATCTTCTTCCGCTTATCTGAGGTCGGGTCGCGGGGGCAGCAGCCTAAGCAGGGAAGCCCAGACTTCCCTCTCCCCAGCCACTTTGTCCAGCTCCTCCCGGGGGATCCCGAGGCATTGTCAGGCCAACCATATTTAAAATATGTCATTAAAATTCTAAAAGTAATCCTAATCAGGAAAAATTACCAATGATGTTCCATAAATCTAATTTTTTTATTTTTTCAAAACGATTCGAATTAGCTAGTTTTTCTCTTCATTTTCTCTTCATTATTCTGGCAAATGTAGATAATCTGTAGAATCAAATTTAAATCTTATTTCAAAGTCTTTTGAATTTCTTTTAAAAAGTTTGTTCTGGAAAATCTAGAAGAAATAATGATTTGTCTTTGTTATAAATATAGCTTGGTCCGATTTGTTATGTATAATAACAAAGTGCAGATTGGATTTTAACCTATTTAAAATATCCATCCATCCATCCATCTTCTTCCGCTTATCTGAGGTCGGGTCGCGGGGGCAGCAGCCTAAGCAGGGAAGCCCAGACTTCCCTCTCCCCAGCCACTTTGTCCAGCTCCTGCCGGGGGATCCCGAGGCATTCTCAGGCCAACCATATTTAAAATATGTCATTAAAATTCTAAAAGTAGTCCTAATCAGGAAAAATTACCAATGAAGTTCCATAAATCTAATTTTTTCAAAACGATTCGAATTAGCTAGTTTTTCTCTTCATTTTTTTTCCGTTGAATTTTGAATTATAGAGTCAAAATTGAAGATAAACTGTTTTCTCCTCTTTTAAACCGTTCAATTAAGTGTTTTATTCATCATTTATTCTCTACAAAAAACCTTCCGTAAAAGGAAAAAAAATGTACAGAATGACAGACAGAAATACCCATTTATCTTCCGAGGATGTTGTAGTCGTAATGGTTTGTACAGTCCTTTGAGACATTTGTGATTTAGGGCTATATAAATAAACATTGATTGATATACATATGGATTTATTTATTAAAGGTAAATTGAGCAAAATGGCTATTTCTGGCAATGTATTTAAGTGTGTAGCCCTTCACATTAATCAGTACCCAAGTAGCAGCTCTTGGTTTCGAAAAGGTTGGTGACCCCTGCTTCATACAATCTAAAAGAAAGCATTAATCAATCAACATAAAAAAAACATTAGTAATGGAAGTCATCATATAAAGCATGCATAACTAATGGGCGTAGTAGAATGCTTCACGGTGTTTATGTCCTCTCTGCACTGAATAGCAAGCTGCATTCTCCCAAAGGCTGCGCTAAGCCAGTCGGACACCAGTAAGGTTTGCATGTATTGGAAGTGCTACCTGTGCAGGAAGTTGTATTTGTGAAGGTGAGTCAGACCGGCGGCAATTTCGCAGGCCATCCTTTGCAGCTGGAGCATCTCAGCACTTCTGAATGTCCAGTCCTGCTGTGACAGATAGCCTCGCAAATCCCCCTGCAAACACACACATAAGATGTCAACATGTTGCACATTGAGTGGAACTTTCTAGAGAGAAGTTGCATTGCTGTAACTCAGTGGTTCTCAACCTTTTTTCAGTGATGTACCCCTTGTGAACATTTTTTTAATTCAAGTACCCCCTAATCAGAGCAATGCATTTTTGGTTGAAAAAAAGAGATAAAGTAGTAAAATACAGCACTATGTCCTCAGTTTCTGATTTATTAAGTTGTATAACAGTGCAGAATATTGCTCATTTGTAGTGGTCTTTCTTGAACTATTTGGAAAAAAAGATTTAAAAATAACTAAAAATTGTTGAAAAATAAATGAGTGATTCAATTATAAAAAAATATTTCTACACATAGAAGGAATCATCAATTTAAAGTGCCCTCTTTGGGGATTATAATCTGGATTCATTAACTTAATTTTAAAAATTTCTTCACAAAAAAAGAAATCTTTAACGTCAATATTTATGGAACATGTCCACAAAAAATCTGGCTCTCAACACTGAATAATGCATTGTTGCATTTCTTTTCACAGTTTATGAACTTATATTCATATTTGGTTGGAGTATTATTCAATAAATATATTTACAAACGATTTTCGATTTTTTTAAATTTTGGAATATTTGTAAAAATCTCACGTACCCCTTAGCATACCTCCAAGTACCCCCAGGGGTACGCGTCCCCCCATTTGAGAAGCCCTGCTGTAACTGATGCATATCTTAGCTGGATACAGTGTGCAGAGGCTGCCACATGGGGGCAGTAATTTAATCAGTTTCCTCCTCCCAACTTTACTGAACTGTGGTAACTTAATCTAGTGTGATCCTTCTAGACAGTCCAGATTTAAGGGGCTTACAAGTGAAGGGGAAAAAGGAAGACGTCCCATGAGGGAAAACACCAAACCTTCAGCATACGTCATACATCATTAGTTCAGCAGCTGGCCCATCACTGATGTCAATCAAAAGTTTATTGGGGGGTATTATGTTTATCTTCATCGAGATCAAGGAATTACACGGGCCTTTGTGGTTGGACCGGGTCCTTGTGGGCTTACAACACTGACAGTTTACAAACTACAGAAGGTTATCGCCTGTATTTATGGTTCAACAATGCATAGCAGAGTACAGTAAGTAGTTTCTTTCTTCCTTCTTCTCAGCCACAATGTATTTAAGAACATTACGCCACAATTCATGTGCTGTGAAGGCGATTAGAGAGCAGCGCAAACCTCCCCAAGGAATGAGTTAAGAACATACCAAGTACAGGCTGTCCACACACTAGTCATGGGGAGCTTTTGTTACCAATGCCCCAGCGCGTGCTGTTACCGAGAGTGGGCTCGTGCATGAGCGCGTTTAGGAGGGGGTTCCCTCTCAGCAGCCCTCTTTAGGAATTGAGGAAGCATTGGGGGATGGAGATCAGTCAGTGGATGTCTCTGCATAGTCTAAGGCAGGGGTGCTCATTACGTCGATCGCGAGCTACCAGTCGACCGCGGGGGGTGTGTCAGTCGATCTCCAGCCAGGCTTTTAAATAAAATAGACCTAAAAATGAGTGATCATCAATCTTCACCAAGACGTCACTTAAATGACATTCACGGTACCGGAGGGTCTTGTGAGATGACGCTGGCTGCTGCAAGATCATTATTATGAAAATATGACCGAGAGGAAGGCCAGAAACACTTTTTATTTCAACAGACTCTCGCGCCGTACCTTCCGTCAAAACTCTAAAGGCCGACTGCACATTTCCTATCTTCACAATAAAAGCCCTGCTTCATGCTGCCTGCGCTAACTAAATACAGAGTCTCGGAAAACTGGCGTGCACAAGCGATCCCTCAGAAAGCTGGCGTGCACATCACTTGTGCACGACAGCTTTCCGAGACTCTTATTTTGTTAGCGCAGGCAGCATGAAGCAGGGCTTTTATTGTGAAGATAGGAAATGTGCAGTCGGCCTTTAGAGTTTTGACGGAAGGGACGGCGCGAAAGTCTGTTGAAATAAAAAGTGTTTCTCGCCTTCCTCTCTGTCATTTTTTCATATGAACTGGCAGCAGCCAGCGTCATCTCACAAGACCCTCGGGTGCCGTGAATGTCAATCAAGTAAGCTTCGGAATTTGCCGCCAATGTTTTTCTTGTAAAGTGTATGGAAGCTGGATGAATTAGATGCCAAAAAGCAACCACTTTCATGTGGTATTGTACAGAAAGGACAACTTTTTTTCTCCTCCATTTGAAAATGTGGGCGTTATCATCATTACTGTCTGATTCAAATCAATGCAAGTCATCAGAATCAGGTAATACACCAACTTATATTCTTGTCTTTGTGAAAGAAAGACATCTATATGTGTTACACATGCTTGCATTATCATTAAACAGATTTAACTAGTTTACAAAAATGTCTCTTTCATAAATAAATAAATATAAATGATATATATAAATGAGGTAGATCCCCTCGAGTTGGTCAATTGAAAAGTAGCTCGCCTGCAGAAAAAGTGTGGGCACCCCTGGTCTAAGGCAATAGAACGATTGCTATGTGAACATGTCCTAAAATGCAACGGAGGGGTGATAAGTACTCTGGTTCTCAGATCTCGCAAGCTGGCTTTTTCCAGTACGGGAGAAAATCCCTAGATGATACACACCATCACAAGTGTGTCATGTGTCGCAAAAGGTCATATTTTATTTGATGTTTATTGTCAACATACATTTCTAGCAGAATGCATTGTGCAAAGTGAGAAAGTCATGTGAAAAAATTAAGTCTCCTCTGTAGGTTGTGTTCAACATATTTTGCAAAGTTTTATAGTCATTAGACAAATGGTTAACGATAAATGGCAAATTAGTTAAGTCACACCATGCCCTTTTAAAATGTGTACAGAGATGCACCACTATTTTGTGGTGATTCATTGCAGTGGGTGTTCTGTAGAGTGCCTTGAGCACATTAGGTGTCCTTATTTTGTCCATATGAATAAATTGTGTTGACGTATAAAACCAGGGGTCGGGAACCTTTTTGGTTGAGAGAGCCATGAAAGCCAAATATTTTACTATGTATTTCCGTGAGAGCCATATAATACTTTTTAACACTGAATACAATTAAATGCATGCATTTTTAGGTAAGACCAAACATTTTAAGAGTATAATAAGTGTCTTCTTCTTTTTAATAACTTTGTTTTTCTGAAGCTTACCAATAATGAATAAAATAGTTCTTACCATTAATGCGACTTCTTGAACAGGTGCGGTAGAAAACGGATGAAAGGATTAAAATGTATGAGAATGTTTTATATTTTGAACGTTTTTTTTTAACACTGATTACCTGCGGAATTATTCAATATTTAACAATCGCTGTGTTTTTCAACCGCTGTGCCGTAGTACACTAGTGTGCCGTGGGAGATTATGTAATTTCACCTAATTGGGTTAAAACTATTTTTTTCAAAACAGTAATTATAATCTGCAAATGTGTCTTTGTTGAGTGTCTGTGCTGTCTAGAACTCGGCAGAGTAACCGTGTAATACTCTTCCATATCACTAGGTGGCAGCAGGTAGCCAATTGCTCTGTAGATGTCGAGAACATGGTATGTCGTGATCCCAATATGCGGGAGGCAGCGTGTAGGTAAAAAGGTATCAAACGCTTAAACCAAAAATAAACAAAAGGGGAGTGCCGCTAAGAAAAGGCATTGAAGCAAAACAAAGCTAAAACTGAACTGGCTACAAAGTAAACAAAAACGGAATGCTGGACGACAGCAAAGACTTCCAGTGTACGGAGAAGACGGCGTCCACAAAGTACATCCGTACATGACATGACAATCAATGTCCCCACAAAGAAGGAGTACGTCCGCAGAACTTAGTCTTGATTGCGAAAACAAAGCAGGTGCGGGGAATTGCATTCGAGGAATACATGAAACTACTACAGGAAAATACCAAAAAAAGAGGAAAAGCCACCAAAATAGGAGCGCAAGACACAGGAAAACACCAAAAAACTAAAAATAAGTTACGGCGTGATGTGACAGGTGGTGACAGAACACCTACGTTGAGACAAGAGCTATATTGATGCATGGTTGGTTATGGTTTAAATTCATATCCAACAATTGCGAGAACAACTTTTTATTGTCAGTATCGGCTACGGAGTTTCATTATTTTTACGTTTTCTGCTGGTGGTTTGCCTCGGAATTTTTCCAATGACAAAAATGTGCCTTGGCTCAGAAAAGGTTGAAATACACTCACTTATCGTGTTAAGTAATGCCAGCTAAGATGTATCTAAGAGCCACGTGCAGTCATCAAAAGAGCCACATCTGGCTCTAGAGTCATAGGTTCCCTACCCCTGCTGTAAGAGATGCTTTAGTGCCAAGGAACTCCCTGCACTTTGAGTTTTTGTTTATTTGTATTTACTTTCTTTTTTTTTAGATGAACATGCTGGATGCATTCATACAAAGTGCTGGGGATTGTAATGGTATTATTCTGAATTTTGACGCCAATATGTCACTTTTACTGTAAATGAGAATCAGATCCAAATATCGGTTATTGGCCTCTTTCACTACTAATTATCTGTATCGGCCCTGAAAAAAACCCAAAGATTGATTTCTAAAGCTGAGTCTTGCAGGCTTGATTACTTTGACTCAAACATGCAAACAAACAAAGCTCCGGAAAGCAGTCCTCACAGAAGAGCTTGATTGGATGTATAGTAAGTGATACGCTCCGGGTGTATATTTATTCATGACGCCTCCTCAGCAGCTGATTAGGACTAGAGAGGGGGTTAAGTAACATAATTTCTGAGTGAGCGTAAACATGGGGGCATCTAAAAATGTTGTTTTATTTACTTTCCATCCCTGTCATTTCATAAAAGTCATCAGTATGTCAGTACACTTGATGGATTAAAAGCATTTAAATCACCCTTCAATTAGCAACATCTAAAAATGTGATTTTAATTACTGTCCACTCCAGTCATTTCATGAAAGTCATCAGTATGTTAGTACAATAACTTCATAGATTAAAAGCATTTAAATCACCCTTATATTAACAAAGGCAATAAGGGTTTAAGGAAAGCAAAAGTCTGCCAGCTCGTGTCATATCCTCTGAACCAACTCTATTCCACCATTAAGCAGGATATGCGTACTTTAGAGCAGGGCTGTCATTAATCATCATGCTTCTTTATTTTGTTATCTAAAAGGGACAGGGTTTAATAGTTATTGTGGTGTTGTTTTTAGTCCTGTGAAAAAGAAAAAAAAAATGCTACTTTTGGTGATGTGTCGTGTGACACCCAAGTGCAGTGTTTTTCAACCTTTTTTGAGCCAAGGCACATTTTTTGCGTTGAAAAAATCCAGAGGTACACCACCAGCAGAAATAATAAAAAAACGAAACTCAGTTCACAATAAAACATCGCAATTTTTGGATATGACTTTAAACCATAACCAACATGCATCAATACAGCTCTTGTCTCAAAGTAGGTGTACTGTCACCACCTGTAACATCACGCCATGACTTATTTTGAGTTTTTTGCTGTTTTCCTGTGTGTAGTGTTTTAGTTTTTGTCTTGCGCTCTTATTTTGGTGGCTGTTTCTCTTTTTTTGGTATTTTCCTGCAGCAGTTTCATGTCTTCCTTTGAGCGATATTTCCCGCAGCTCCTTTGTTTTAGCAATAAAGAATATTTCAGTTGTTTTTATCCTTCTTTGTGGGGACATTGTTGATTGTCACGCCATGTCTACAACCTTTAGTCACTGCAGAAAAAGGCCATCAGGATTGTGTCCCATGTTCACTACAGACATCATTCAAATCCACTATTTATGGACTTAAAGCAACTTAAACTGAACGATGTGATCAACTTAAAAACTGCTCAAATTATGTTTAGGGCCTCCCAAAACTCTCTACCATCCAATATACAGAACCTATTCCAGGACAGAGATGATCAACATAGTTACAGTTTAAGAGGAAACAACAAATTATATTTGCCTAAATTTAGAACCACTTTAAAATTAATGTGCATTTCAGTGCGTGGAGTCACTCTGTGGAACAACTTAGGGGACCATTTAAAAATGTGTTCTAGAATGATTCAATTTAAAACACTGTTTAAAAAAGAAGTACTGAAGAAGTACGAGGAGGATAGAGAGTGATGCCCTCAGCACAGAGCGGTGAGAGTGGGGTGTATGGTCAGAGTGTGTTTGGGCCTGTGTGTTTTGTCTCGTCTTATAGCAACAGTGGTACTATCGTATTGTTAGTGTACAAGTTTTCTTGTTTTTGTTTATATAGTATTGTTCTTGTATTATATTGTTTATGTTAAATGTGGAATGAGTGATAGGGGTTGGGATATTATAAGCATCTGCTTCATCCAACCCCTTTTCAAGCCTTGCATGATTATCTCTGCCAAAATGTAAAAAAGAAAAGAAAAAAAAGAGTTTTTTTTTATTGTGCAGGTTTGAAAAAAATATTTCAATCAATCAATGTTCGGATGTACTTTGTGGACACCATCTTTGCTCCACAGTAAGTCTTTGCTGTTGTCCAGCATTCTGTTTTTATTTACTTTGTAGCCAGTTTTAGTTTCGTTCTGCATAGCCTTCCCTAAGCTTCCATGCCTTTTCTTAGGGGCACTCACCTTTTATTTATTTTTGTTTGAAGCATTAGACAACTTTTTACCTGCACACTGCCTCCCGCTGTTTCCGACATCTACAAAGAAATTAGCAACCGGCTGCCACCTACTGATATGGAAGAGTATTACACGGTAACTCTACCGAGCTCTAGACAACACCGACACTCAAACACAACACATCATTTGCAGACTATAATTAAACTACTATAAAGAATAATTACTAGTTTGAAAAAAATATATATAACCCACATAGGTGAAATTAGATAATCTCCCATGGTACACCAGACTGTATCTCACGGCACATTAGTGCGCTGCGGAACATTGGTTGAAAAATAGTGTAATGCATTCTATTACCACCACTGTGCCCACTGTTATTGTTTAAATTACATAACATGTACATGTGGTGGTAATGCTACAGTAAATTATTTGCTGAAGTTCACCTTGCGGACCAGATGCACATTCCTTTACATACGGTCAGATAAAATACCGACTTGGACCGAATCTGGCCCGTGGGCCAGGAGTTAGACACCTGTGCTTTTGAGGCTGTCACTCAGCATGTGGTATGTGACATGCTGTGGCCCAGCACCAGTTGCCTAATGTATTTTGACGTCTAAAATGCTTTGAGTCAGGGTTACCAGGCATGGGTGATACGGGACGGAAAAACCGTCATCAATCACCGGACCTGTCAAGGAGAAACGTCACCGTATGTCGTCTTTTGGGGATTCACCTTGTCAAGTGTGGAGCTGCAGTGTCACATTTAAACATATTTTGACATATGGCAGACGAGTGATGTGGAATTGAAGCTGCTAAATAATCAACTTCATATATTTGAATGAGCCTTCATACTTAGGTATAATTAGGTACACTTCAACAATGTAGTCAGGTTCAATATTAGTCCTTGACAAACTTCACATGATGATTATTTAAGTTTGTAGTTGTACAGAACCACAATGGATCACCTTAAGAGTGTTGCTATAGTATTACCATTTAGTTCTATCCAAACACGATAAATACTGTTATAAATCTGTCGACATGTCAATTAAAACGGACATATCTCCAATGACACACAGTCAATCTAAAGTAGGAGTCTTTCACTCTCCTTTCTGGTCTTAATCAGAGCTGGCTGGGTTATAGAACACAGTGCCAGGACACCGTCCAGGCACCTGACATAATCATGCAACGTCACGCAAATTTGGGTATGCTGAATTGAAACTGTACGGCATGTTAGTCATTACTTGTGCAGAACTATTTCTGTACAGACACAGCCAACCTCTAAAAAAAAAAGTTTCATCCTGTCACACCTATTTGAGCAGGTTGTGTAAATTCAATGTCTACTCGATGTTTGCACAAGATAACATCAAGCCGTTAAACTACTTGGGTGCCATTAACCAATGCTACCGCAGTAAACAACACGATAATTGGCTCTTGTACTGTGGTGTTTTTTAAATTTTGTTTAGTGTCCAAAATACGTGAGTCGCCCGTCGTAAAAATGCACAAACACAGCAACTGCTGGGGTAGACACTGGAGGAGCGTAAATGGAGCTCGTTGCTTTACTGGGTTGAGGTGGGAATGTGAGAAGTGTCAGGCTTAAATGAGCTATGTGACGAGAGGAGGTAAGGTGGATTGGGTTAAGAGAGGGGGGGGGAAGCAGCTACTCAAGAGGAAGCAAGTAGGGTCCTCCTGTCCACCCAGAATAGGTTGAGAGAAAGAGTAAATAAATCAGCTGTCATGACGTGGTCTTGAAGATATGTTTGGGGATTTAGTTAATGGGTCTTGAGTAGTCCAGATTGTCAATAGCACAGGTCAGCTATGCAAGTGTTTTAGACTAGATTTTAACAAATGTCTTGCCTAAGGAACTCTCCTGACGGAATAAATAAAGTACTATCTAATCTAATCTAATCTATTGAATGTGTGTGTGGTAGACTGACAAGACCTGTGGATGAAGACTTCTTACTCTTTAGATTACTAACGGCAATAACCACGGCTGTAAATGTCCTCCTCCATTGATCCATTTATATGCCTAAACCTCAAGAGAGAATCCATCCATCCATCCATCCATCCATCATCTTCCGCTTATCCGAGGTCGGGTCGCGGGGGCAACAGCCTAAGCAGGGAAACCCAGACTTCCCTCTCCCCAGCCACTTCGTCTAGCTCTTCCCGGGGGATCCCGAGGCGTTCCCAGGCCAGCCGGGAGACATAGTCTTCCCAACGTGTCCTGGGTCTTCCCCGTGGCCTCCTACCGGTTGGACGTGCCCTAAACACCTCCCTAGGGAGGCGTTCGGGTGGCATCCTGACCAGATGCCCGAACCACCTCATCTGGCTCCTCTCGATGTGGAGGAGCAGCGGCTTTACTTTGAGTTCCTCCCGGATGGCAGAGCTTCTCACCCTATCTCTAAGGGAGAGCCCCGCCACACGGCGGAGGAAACTCATTTCGGCCGCTTGTACCCGTGATCTTATCCTTTCGGTCATGACCCAAAGCTCATGACCATAGGTGAGGATGGGAACGTAGATCGACCGGTAAATTGAGAGCTTTGCCTTCCGGCTCAGCTCCTTCTTCACCACAACGGATCGGTACAACGTCCGCATTACTGAGGACGCCGCACCGATCCGCCTGTCGATCTCACGATCCACTCTTCCCTCACTCGTGAACAAGACTCCTAGGTACTTGAACTCCTCCACTTGGGGCAGGGTCTCCTCCCCAACCCGGAGATGGCACTCCACCCTTTTCCGGGCGAGAACCATGGACTCGGATTTGGAGGTGCTGATTCTCATTCCGGTCGCTTCACACTCGGCTGCGAACCGATCCAGCGAGAGCTGAAGATCCCGGTCAGATGAAGCCATCAGGACCACATCATCTGCAAAAAGCAGAGACCTAATCCTGCGGTTACCAAACCGGAACCCCTCAACGCCTTGACTGCGCCTAGAAATTCTGTCCATAAAAGTTATGAACAGAATCGGTGACAAAGGACAGCCTTGGCGGAGTCCAACCCTCACTGGAAATGTGTTCGACTTACTGCCGGCAATGCGAACCAAGCTCTGGCACTGATCGTACAGGGAACGGACCGCCACAATAAGACAGTCCGATACCCCATACTCTCTGAGCACTCCCCACAGGACTTCCCGAGGGACACGGTCGAATGCCTTCTCCAAGTCCACAAAGCACATGTAGACTGGTTGGGCAAACTCCCATGCACCCTCAAGAACCCTGCCGAGAGTATAGAGCTGGTCCACAGTTCCACGACCAGGACGAAAACCACACTGTTCCTCCTGAATCCGAGGTTCGACTATCCGACGTAGCCTCCTCTCCAGTACACCTGAATAAACCTTACCGGGAAGGCTGAGGAGTGTGATCCCACGATAGTTGGAACACACCCTCCGGTCCCCCTTCTTAAAGAGAGGAACCACCACCCCGGTCTGCCAATCCAGAGGTACCGCCCCCGATGTCCACGCGATGCTGCAAAGTCTTGTCAACCAAGACAGCCCCACAGCATCCAGAGCCTTAAGGAACTCCGGGCGGATCTCGTCCACCCCTGGGGCCTTGCCACCGAGGAGCTTTTTAACTACCTCAGCGACCTCAGCCCCAGAAATAGGAGAGTCCACCACAGATTCCCCAGGCACTGGTTCCTCATAGGAAGACGTGTTGGTGGGATTGAGGAGGTCTTCGAAGTATTCCTTCCACCTATCCACAACATCCGCAGTCGAGGTCAGCAGAACACCATCCGCACCATACACGGTGTTGATAGTGCACTGCTTCCCCTTCCTGAGGCGGCGGACGGTGGTCCAGAATCGCTTCGAAGCCGTCCGGAAGTCGTTTTCCATGGCTTCCCCGAACTCTTCCCATGTCCGAGTTTTTGCCTCCGCGACCGCTGAAGCTGTACACCGCTTGGCCTGTCGGTACCTGTCCACTGCCTCCGGAGTCCTATGAGCCAAAAGGACCCGATAGGACTCCTTCTTCAGCTTGACGGCATCCCTCACCGCTGGTGTCCACCAAGGGGTTTTAGGATTGCCGCCCCGACAGGCACCAACTACCTTGCGGCCACAGCTCCGATCTGCCGCCTCGACAATAGAGGTGCGGAACATGGTCCACTCGGACTCAATGTCCAGCACCTCCCTCGTGACATGTTCAAAGTTCTTCCGGAGGTGGGAATTGAAACTTTGTCTGACAGGAGACTCTGCCAGACGTTCCCAGCAGACCCTCACAATGCGTTTGGGCCTCCCAGGTCTGTCCGGCATCCTCCCCCACCATCGCAGCCAACTCACCACCAGGTGGTGATCGGTAGAAAGCTCCGCCCCTCTCTTCACCCGAGTGTCCAAAACATGAGGCCGCAAATCCGATGACACAACTACAAAGTCGATCATGGAACTGCGGCCTAGGGTATCCTGGTGCCAAGTGCACATATGGACACCCTTATGTTTGAACATGGTGTTTGTTATCGACAAACTGTGACGAGCACAAAAGTCCAATAACAAAACACCACTCGGGTTCAGATCCGGGCGGCCATTCTTCCCAATCACGCCTCTCCAGGTTTCACTGTCGTTGCCAACGTGAGCGTTGAAGTCTCCCAGTAGGACAAGGGAATCACCCGGGGGAGCACTTTCCAGTACTCCCTCGAGTGTTCCCAAAAAGGGTGGGTACTCTGAACTGCTGTTTGGTGCATAAGCACAAACAACAGTCAGGACCCGTCCCCCCACCCGAAGGCGGAGGGAGGCTACCCTTTCGTCCACCGGGTTGAACTCCAACGTACAGGCTTTGAGCCGGGGGGAAACAAGAATTGCCACCCCAGCCCGTCGCCTCTCACTGCCGGCAACGCCAGAGTGGAAGAGGGTCCAATCCCTCTCGAGAGAAGTGGTTCCAGAGCCCTTGCTGTGCGTCGAAGTGAGTCCAACTATATCCAGCCGGAATTTCTCGACTTCGCGCACTAGCTCAGGCTCCTTCCCCCCCAGTGACGTGACGTTCCACGTCCCAAGAGCTAGCTTCTGTAGCCGAGGATCGGACCGCCAAGTGCCCTGCCTTCGGCTGTCGCCCAGCTCACAATGCACCCGACCTCTATGGCCCCTGCTATGGGTGGTGAGCCCATTGGAGGGGTGACCCACGTTGCCTCTTCGGGCTGTGCCCGGCCGGGCCCCATGGGAACAGGCCCGGCCACCAGGCGCTCGCCATCGTGCCCCACCTCCGGGCCTGGCTCCAGAGGGGGGCCCCGGTGACCCGCGTCCGGGCGAGGGAAATCTGGGTCCATGGTTTTTCATCTTCATAAAGGTCTTCGAGCTGCTCTTTGTCTGATCCCTCACCTAGAACCTGTTTGCCTTGGGAGACCCTACCAGGGGGCTTTATGCCCCCGGACAACATAGCTCCTAGGATCATTGGGACACGCAAACTCCTCTACCACGATAAGGTTGCAGCTCAGAGAGGAGTCAAGAGAGAATATTCAGAATAAAACTTTTTTGTTTCATGAATCAATCTAAAATGGCAACACTACAGAAAAAGCACTGTTATTTCTTCACCAATGTTTTTTCTGCTGTTATTTAGTTTCGTAACCTAATGCAATTCTTTGTTAAGATTTCAATTTCCTAGTGGCCTTCCAGTTCTGTTTCTTTAATTTTGTGCACCAGATGCCGCTAGTTTTTCCCCATTTAAAGCATTCGGCAAAATGTTTCACTTTTTGTTTTCTGCAAGGGTGCCTTGTCACCAAAATGGTATTGATGTTTCAAATGGCGTTTAAAAAGATAATACAAAGAAAGTGCGTGTGGTATTGTATATTTACCTTATAGTAGCATTGTTTAATAGTGGAAACATGTACCATATTTTTCGGACAATAAGTCGCAGTTTTTTTTCATAGTTTGGCTGGGGGCGCGACATATACTCCGGGGCGACTTATGTGTGAAATTATTAACCCATTACCGTAAAATATAAAATAATATTTTTTATCTCATTCACGGAAGAGACGAAGAAAATGTCAGCAACCGTCACACACACGTCAACCAAAAAGAAGGGTCATGGCAGAAGTGCATTTTGGGTCATGGAATGCTAACTACTATATGCTACTGCCGTAGCTATTGAAATTGATCATTTCATCGTTGGTGGTAACTTATAAAAACTGAGAAGAGCTGAATAAAAATGGCACCGAAAAGGAAATTATGTACTGCAGATTACAAGCTGGACGTAGTGAAATATGCAGCAGACAACGACAAGAGGAAGCGGCGCATACCTTTGGAGTTGGCAGAGTTTCTTAGAAGAGACATCGAGGAAGAAGATTTCATGGGATTTATCGATTAGGAGTGACAGATTGTTTGGTAAACGTATAGCATGTTCTATATGTTATAGTTATTTGAATGACTCTTACCATAATATGTTACCTTAACATAGAAGGCACCTTCTCAGTTGGTTATTTATGCCTCATATAACATACACTTATTCAGCCTGT
Organism: Nerophis ophidion; assembly: GCF_033978795.1. NCBI lineage: Eukaryota > Metazoa > Chordata > Actinopteri > Syngnathiformes > Syngnathidae > Nerophis > Nerophis ophidion. Next base: position 18,529,680 of record NC_084633.1, on the reverse strand, counting down.
TGTTCGCTATTCTTTATTTATTTTAAATTGCCTTTCAAATGTCTTTTCTTGGTGTTGGATTTTATCAAATAAAATTTCCCCCAAAAATGCGACATACTCCAGTGCGACATATATATGTTTTTTTCTCTTCTTTAATATGCATTTTCGTCCAGTGTGACTTATACTCTGGAGCGACTTATAATCCGGAAAATACGGTAAACAATGTCTTTAAAAAATATTTACATAACAAATATAACTATTGTTTGATATGTATATTTTATGCAACGGTTGACTTGGGTATAGTTGGAAAAATATTTAATAGCGGTTTTTAGGAAGTGATTGTATTCTTAGGACCTCTACAACTCACCATTTCACAGTATTCAAAAACAAGCAGAAAGGGAATCGCTTCAACGCACTGTCCAAGGCACTCGAGTAGGTTTGGGTGCTGCAATACTCTTGAGGATAAAAGAGAACAACAAACATTAATGATTGTAGTCTGTACCTTACAGTATTACAATACATGACTAAAACACATGTATGACATAATATATAACTTGTATAAAGGAGATTTACCTATAAGGATCCCCCTGCTGCAGGAAGTCATTCTGCTCCTTTGCATTCGCATTAGCCTTCAGCTCCTTTACTACTACTCTGGTGCCACCTGGATCTGTGTAGATTTCACTCAGAATTACCTGTTAACACAACATGCAGCTTTTTAAAACAAACCACACACCATGTATTTAAAAAGTCTTACCTGGCCAAACCATCCATTGCCAATCTCTTGAATGTAACTTAAACTATGGCGGGCTACCTGGAGGCCAGTGGATCTTCCTGTAAATCCAACCACAGGTCAAAAGCGTAATTATTAATCAAATTGCGAATGGAGAAAAGAACATCGACGGTTTTCCAACCTGTGATGGGTGCATTGGTTTGGAGGTGCGGGGGCCCGGGTAAAGCTACGGGAGAGACGGCGAGGGTGTACACCTCGGCCGGTGACTGCATAGACGGCGTGTCTTCCGCTGGCGGGGTGAAGTCAATCTCATCTTCAAAGTGGTCTTCAAACTCCTGCATCAAAATATGTCAAAAGCATTCACCAATATAACCTAACTCACAATTTAGGGCATATACAACAAGTCTCTTGCAATCTCAAAATAAGACAGTCGTGGTCTTATTTCCAATCATTTCTACAACTCTTTTTTTTTTTTGTGATAGAGTGATTGGAGCACATACTTGTTCGTCACAAAAACAATCCATGAAGTTTGGTTCTTTTATGAATATATTATGGGTCTACTGAAAATGTGAACAAATCTGCTGGGTCAAAAGTATACACACAGCAATGTTAATATTTGCTTACATGTCCCTTGGCAAGTTTCACTGCAATAAGGCGCTTTTGGTAGCCATCCACAAGCTTCAGGTTTAATTTTTGACCACTCCTCTTGACAAAATTGGTGCAGTTCAGCTAAATGTGTTGGTTTTCTGACATGGACTTGTTTCTTCAGCATTGTCCACACTTTAAAGTGAGGACTTTGGGAAGGCCAAGAATTTATAAGTAATCCTCCTTTTTTATTGTCCCATTTACTCTTTGTAAAGCACCAGTTCAATTGGCAGCAAAACATAGATAGATAGATAGATAGATGGATGGATGGATAGATAGATAGATAGTACTTTATTGATTCCTTCAGGAAAATTAAAATTCCAGCAGCAGTGTACAGCGTTGAGATCAATTTAAAGAAAAAAATAAAAAGTAAATAATGGGGGTTTAAAAGGAAACAAAATAGAGAAATATTACAAAAAGAATAAAAACAATGGGAATAACAATATAACAGTAAAATAAGAATATTACAAGACAAAGTAGGCAGTAGTGACCATGTTATGAAAACGTATTGCACTGTTAATGTTTTGCATCCCCTGTCATCCTAATACGCCCCGTCCCCCGTCCCAGAGAGGAGTTGTACAGTCTAATGGCGTGTGGGACAAAGGAGTTCTTGAGGCCCAGAGCATAATACTAATACCAACCTTGCTTGACGGTAGGAATGGTGTTTCTGGGATTGAAGGCCTCACTTTTTCTCCTCCGAATATATTGATGGGTATTGTGGCCAAACAACTCAATTTTTGTTTCATCTGTTATCACATAAGACTTTTTGGAGGAAAGTTCTGTGGTCAGATGAGACAAAAATCATCGTACGGAGGTTGGGTCCTGGCCGCAGTTGGGTGTTCCAACAGGACCATGATCCCAAACACACATCAAAAATGGTAAAGGAATAGCTAAATCAGGCTAGAATTAAGGTTTTAGAATGGCCTTCCCAAAGTCCACACTTAAACGTGTGGACAATGCTGAAGAAACAAGTCCATCTCAGAAAACCAACATATTTTGCTAAACTGCACCAAATTTGTCAAGAGGAGTGGTCAAAAATTCAACCAGAAGCTTGTGGATGGCTACCAAAAGCGCTTTATTGCAGTGAAACTTGCCAAGGGACATGTAAGCAAATATTAACATTGCTGTATGTATACTTTTGACGCAGCACATTTGCTCACATTTTCAGGAGACCCATAATACATTCATAAAAGAACCAAACTTCATGAATGTTTTTTGTGAACAAGTATGTGGTCCAATCACTCTATCACAAAAAAATAAGAGTTGTAAAAATAATTGGAAACTCAAGACAGCCATGACATTATGTTCTTGACAAGTGTATGTAAACTTTCAACCACGACTGTACATGTGTTAATCTACTTTTAATGTAATATCAGATGGAGCACTGGGTCTTTTGGCCAACTGTGGTCAGGCTAAGCGCACCCTGGGAGTCTCACCTTGAAATTGATCTCCCTCTTCTTGCAGCAGGTCACACAGTTCACTAACAGCACCACCAGGGCCACCAGCGCCGTCAGGGAAAGCACCAGAGACAGGGAGAGGGACACATACAATGGGTCGCCTGTGCCTCTGTCTGCAATGTCAAAACAAAACAAGCCATGAGGTGGTAAATCAATCAATTGAATAAAAAGTCACCACTTTTAAATGTCATACAAAAGTGTACCAGGCACCACAGTATGATTATTTCAACAATAAATACAGATTGACAATGAATGCAAGTAAGGTCAAAACAGCTTTTACTTTCAGGTTTATCTAGGGCTAGTGTGGGCAAACACTCTCCACCCCACCCTCATGGAAAACGGTGGGTGTGGGTTTGTGTGCCTCGAAGCAGCTGATGGGAGGATGCTGCTTGCCCAGCACTTCCAAAAGTCAGGTGAGACCGAAGCCATGCGAGCCGAATTCATCAAATTTCACACACCAGTATCTACTAATAATTCATGCATTTTGATGCATGACCAATTTCCAAAGATGCGCAGCACATTGTGAGTATGCCTCTCTTGTTTAAATAGCATCATGACAAATCTAGAAAACAGAACACTGGCAGTTAATATTCTTGAGACCAATTTTGACTAGACAGCAAATTCTTTCACAATGTCCATCTTGGCTGACCTCCCAAATATCACTGCCCATTTGAAAGATGAGACCACTGGTCACTGTGTGATGCAGTGAGTCAATAGTCAAAAGATGTTTCAGAGTCAATCCCTCATAGTGTCAGCTTTGATTTTTTGCGCGTAAATCCTCGTTATTGGTGCACAAAGATGGAGCAACCACTTTTGAGCATATCAAAGTATCTGAAATAGGCTGGGTATGTGTGGGATAAACCCATCTTTGCCAAAAGTTCAGCTAGGGTTGCACAAATAAAATTTCAATCGCAATCACGATTTTGGATGCTACAATCAACTGAGATAATGATATATATTACAATATAAAATATTTTGCATATAAATAATAATATAATTGTAATATATTTCAAAGTGGGTTATAAAGTTCCTAATTTAGCTGCTGACATATGAAGTAACAGTGTCATTATCGGTTTAATTATTTTCTCAAAACTATTTTTAATCTACTTCCTAATTTACTACAAATAATTGGTTACTTTCTGCAGTTATATTGTTCTATCTTTATTTCTGTTTAAATGTAATTAACATGTATTCCTATTATAATATTTTACATTAGTTTTGGGAGATACCACACATTTGGGTATCAATCCAATACCAAATAATTACAGGGGTAATTATAGGACATACCAATGCTAATACATCAACATTTCAAGATCACTGACTAATTTGATCACAATTAAAATGTAAAAAATACAGACAACAATATCCATGCATCCATTTCTATACTTGTTATATTTACTAGGGTCGCAGGTAAGCTGAGACCTTGTAACAATGTCAATTAAATATTTAAATGTATTCCTTATTACCTTTTATTACAAAAAATATTTTGAGTCAATACGGCAAAATAACTGAACAATAGCAAAAACTACTACAGGCTCTGATTTAAATATTTTCGTCCAGGGACTTAGTTCAGGATTTGTAATCAATAACAAAAACAACAAAAAAAGACATGATAATGTCTCCACTGCAAGCATGAATTAATAAAGTCAAGTCAAGTCATAATAAAAAAAATATTGATCTAATAACTTCAGTATCGACCTTATATATGCTGATCTTAAACTTGGTATAATTACAGTTGAAATGTACATCTCTGCACATGTGTCCCAACTGTGGTGAGCACCTCTTAAAGTTAAAGTTAAGTTAAGTTAAAGTACCAATGATAGTCACACGCACACCCGGGGCGTGGTGAAATGTGCCCTTTGCATTTGACCCATCCCCTTTTTCACTCCCTGGGAGGTGAGGGGATTAGTGAGCAGCAGCGGTGGCCGCGCTCGGGAATCATTTTGGTGACTTGTATTTGGCTTGGTTTTACATTATCAATTTTGGTGAGGTAGAAAAGTTATAATCAAATCAAATTAGCTTCATGGCATGGCCTCTCAACTTCATGTGAGTGATTATGATTGTCGACACCTGTTGACTTCTCTGAGGCCATTTAAATAGGGCCCATGTGATGCAGTCATTAGACTTGGTTACAAACGCGACAATGGGAAAGTCGAAGGAACTCAGCACGGATCTGAAAAAACTAATTATTGACCTGAACATGTCAGGAAAGTCACTTGGAGCCATTTCAAAAGCAGCTTAAGGTCCCAAGAGCAACTGTGTAGACAATTGCTCATAAGTATAAAGTGCATGGCACCATTTTCATTGTGATAATGAGAAATATCAATTTAATCACTGTAGTTATTGACCATATACTGATACTATACTTGGGTGTCGGTACGAACGATATTTGTATGGCTCCGCCCAGTCTTGTTCACATTGAAAAACTCTCGCTTAGCATGACTTATTGTATCTTCCTATTGTGTTTAGTGTAGCATGTTTAGCTACTTTATTCTCCAGCGATAACGGATACATGTAAGATACATAGTTTATCACCCTTTGCTGTATTCCCTCTACACCTATGACTGTAGTCCAGCCCACTCGGAGAACGCCATAATCAAGTTCGCCGATGACACAACGGTGGTAGGTCCCATTACAGGGGGTATGAGTCTGCATACAGAGATGAGGTCCTGAAACTATCAGCGTGGTGTTCAGTGAATAATCTGGCACTGAACACCACAAAAACCAAGGAACTCATCTTTGACTTCAGGAAAAAACACTGCAGACCCCGCCCCTCTGTACACCAACGGCGAGGAGGTGGAGAGAGTCAGCTCCTTCAAGTTCCTCGGCACCCTCATATCTGCTGACCTGTCCTGGACTCAAAATACAACTGTGGTCATCCAGAAGGCCCAGCGGAGACTCCACTTCCTGAGGTTGCTAAGGCAGAACAGACTGGAGAGGCAGCTGATGGTGACCTTCTATCGCTCGGCTGTCGAGAGCCTGCTGACGTACTGCATAACAGTGTGGTACGCCAGCTGCACTGAAGCAGACAAACAGGCGATTCAGAGGGTCATAAAGTCTGCACAAAAAATCATTGTCTGCCCCCTGCCCTCCCTGAAGGAATTACATAACTCCTGTTGCCTCAAGAAAGCAAAAACCATGCCCAAAGACAGCACACACCCTGGCTACCACCTGTTCCACCTGCTACCATCGGGCAGGCGCTACAGGTGCATCAGAGCCAGAACAAACAGGCTCAGAGACAGCTTTTTTCCCAGAGCTGCCACCATGTTGAACTCTTACTTATAATAATAATAATTCACCCCTGTACAATATCCTGCCCTAATACCATCAATCAATCAATGTTTACTTCCATCCATTTTCTACCGCTTATTCCCTTTTGGGGTCGCGGGGGGTGCTGGCGCCTATCTCAGCTACAGTCGGGCGGAAGGCGGGGTACACCCTGGACAAGTCGCCACCTCATCGCAGGGCCAACACAGATAGACAGACAACATTCACACTCACATTCACACACTAGGGCCAATTTAGTGTTGCCAATCAACCTATCCCCAGGTGCATGTCTTTGGAAGTGGGAGGAAGCCGGAGTACCCGGAGGGAACCCACGTATTCACGGGGAGAACATGCAAACTCCACACAGAAAGATCCCGAGCCTGGATTTGAACCCAGGTCTGCAGGACCTTCGTATTGTGAGGCAGACGCACTAACCCCTCTGCCACCGTGAAGCCCTCAATGTTTACTTATATAGCCCTAAATCACTAGTGTCTCAAAGGGCTGCACAAACCACAACACAAACCACCACGACATCCTCGGTAGGCCCACATAAGGGCAAGGAAAACTCACACCCAGTGGGACGTCGGTGACAATGATCACCATGAGAACCTTGGAGAGGACGAAAGCAATGGATGTCGAGCGGGTCTAACATGATACTGTGAAAGTTCAATCCATAATGGATCCAACACAGTCGCGAGAGGCCAGTCCAAAGCGGATCCAACACAGAAGCGAGTTCAGTAATACCCTACTGTGCAATACTACCCTTCGAGTGCAATACGTCCGACACTGATTGTTATTTATTACTTCGGTACTTTTGTCTTGTTCTGTATATTGTACAGTATTTTGTATTCTACAGTGTTTTGTATATTGTACAGGATTGCTTGTTATTTTTATTGAATAGTAGTATGTTTATTTCAATTGTTAGTACTTGTGTTATTTATTTTACACCATATTTGTTCCCACAACCGCACCTAAAGTTGGAGTCTTTAATTTCGTTATATGCAAATATGACAATAATGTCTATTCTATTCTATTCTTATCTGCTGCCACAGAAGTGAGGATCAGTGTTTTGCGCTGTGGAGGAATGTTTAATTGCTCGCGAGGACTCTACATTGCATTGACGACACAGTTTGCTTGGCGCTGTACCAAGTGCCATCAAAATGCATGACGATAGAAAAAACTTTACGTCGGCCAAATTTATACCATTTATATCACGCAACTCTAATGTCAAAGAGTGAACCAAATTTGTTGGTGATTCAGCTAAACAGTAGGGGTGTGGGAAAACATCTATTTAAATTTGAATCGCGATTCTCATGTGTGATTCAAAATCGATTCCCATTTTTTTTTTTAAATCGATTTTTTTTTTTTTATCAATCCAACAAAACAAAACACAGCAATACCATAACAATGCAATCCAATTCCAAAAACAAACCTGACCCAGCAACACAGACAAAACCAAACCTGACCCAGCAACACAGACATAAACAGAGCAATTGAGAGGAGACACAAACACGAGGCAGAACAAACCAAAAGTAGTGAAACAAAAATGAATATTATCAACAACAGTATTAATATTAGTTATCATTTCAGCACGGCAGTGATTAAAAATACCTCATTGACATTATCATTAGACATTTATACAAATTTAAAAAAAGAACAATAGTGTCACAGTGTATCTCATAAGCTTGACAAGACACTGTGTCCAATATTTTCACAAAGATAAAATAAGTCATATTTTTGGTTTGTTTGATAGTTAAAACAAATTTACATTATTCCAATCAGTTGATAAAATATTGTCCTTTCCAATTATTAAAGCTTTTTACAAAAATCTACTACTCTGCTTGAATGTCAGCAGACTGGGGTAGATCCTGCTGAAATCCTAGGTATTGAATGAATAGAGAATCCTTTTAAATCGGGAAAAAAAATCGTTTTTGAATCGAGAATCTTGTTGAATTGAAAAAAAAAAAAAAAAAAATCGATTTTGAATCGAATCGTGATCCCAAGAATTGATATTCAATCGAATCGTGGGACACCCAAAGATTCGCAGCCCTACTAAACAGCCTCCAGTTAGAGTACACATTTGAAACTATTCTGCAACAAAGGCTAAAGTTATCTAGGGTAGTAAATCCCACCTAACCTTGTCCATGTCCACACACAACAATGCCACCGTTTACAACACCCTCCCTTCTCTGTCCGGCGGCGCAACGCGACCTAATGCGCGTGTGCGGAAAATGCGCAGGTCAGAGTCACCTCCAGTGTTGCTTTGTGTGCAAGTTCTTGAATTTAACTTATCTGAACAATATCCAGTGTTGTGGAATCCAGTGTTCTGTGGGGCTCTATTGTAGCAAATCACACCTGAGCCATCATAAATGAATCAAATCCTTAATACACACCTAAACAATGTGATGAAGAACATTTTACATCAATCAAACTAGGACTCTAAATATCGGGTGAGGACACGCCTCACTTTCTTTTTTTTTCGGTGACTTGATATACTCTGGACTGAGACTGACATCACTTCCTGTGTGGGGAGCAGTCTTTCTGAAGTCACTTCCTCTCTGAACTCGTTTGTAAACGATCAATGAGTCCATACAAAGCTAAGCGCCGGAGATTCAAGAAATACACGGCGCACTTACCCGTGTAAAAATTTGTCCGAGGAGGGGCACCTTAAATGATAGTTTAGTGTGGCTGAAATGGGGCTTTGGCTAAATAATTATCCGTTTAAGGGGTTATCCGGCTTAGTGTGGACATAGCCAAAGAGTGCTCAACTACTTCCAACATCCAAATCTGCCAAACTGATGGCTCCAGTGACCATAAACTATCATGAGATCGGCTGGATTGTGAAGGCTAACCTTGGTGTTAAGTCACTGTAGCATCATGGAAAGTAGAGGTTCAATGTTTAACCTGACTAACAGCCTAGGATATGTTACTGTCACCTGATTGTCACAGCAGGTCACAACTGAACATTGACACTCCAGCTAAATGTGACACAACAGAGACAGCCTTGCAGATTCGATCCACGACACTCATTTATGGACCTTTCATTGAGAATATTGGGTTGCATTTTAATGGATCGACATGTGGATTGCGATGGCCTAAGTACAAGATTACGATGTCATAAAACTATTAAAAACTATTGCGACATTACCTTTGCTGTTCTGTATTATAACTGATCAACAAAACTGTTGGTAATGATTGACCAAAGTTGATAAACATGGAATGTGGGTGGCAGTTATACATTAGCAGCTTCATTATATTCACCTCTCTGTCAAGGGCCTTCTTAGTTTGACAAGAAGTTTTGAGGCAGAGCAGTCATACCCAACCACTGTTCCACGGCATATTGAGAAATCATCCAATTACACCACTTTTCTACAGATAACACATCTTTTTCATCTATCTATGTCAGTGACAGATAGTGACGACAACTACATTCTCTACCACAGGATGACAGAAGGTACAAGGTTTTCAATCATGTGACGTCATTTGGCAATCATATGACGTCATTTAGCACCCGATGTAGTTTTTGCATGACGACAAATACGATTTGACGGTGACAAATTATGGCTAACAGGTCTTTGTTAAGCTATCGGAGAGGACTAAATGCTATTTCGATAAAGCAGCATGAAGATAAGTGTGGCATGGTTGACATTAGAGACACCTACGCCATGGAAAAAAAAGAAGTAGGGCAGGGCGATACATGGAATATACTCGATGTATTGCAGGTTTGTCTCTGCGATTTAGAAAATGACTATTTCGTGAGTATTCGAGGGTATGTTCTCACGCAGTTGCTTTTAGCTGCGGGCATTACACTACAGGTAGGGCTGGTCGATATATATCAAGTTTGTAAGATATATCAATATATTTTTAAACAAAATATAAATCAAGAAAATATTGTGATATCGATATAATTTATGTAGCGTTAAAATTACCAAACGCCGCTTATTTGGTGTGTTCCTTGTTCTCCCGTGGTCCCCCTCCATGGGCTACTAACCCCCAGGCCATACTTCCTCCGTCCAAGACGTGTTTGCACTTTTAAGAACATCCATGATTGGTCGTTTATTTACTATGATGAGTCATGACATTGTTAGGAACAGGCCAATCAGAGGCAAGGTAGGGCGGGTCATCGATCCGGGAAGGAAAATCAAAAAGTGCTTTCCTGCAAATGTTTTTATTTATCTGAGTTTAATACATTTTGTATTATTTGCATAGCTATGTTATTTATTATAGTTACAAATAATATTTGCCTATTGTATTTATGTTATGTAATTCTGTGCAAGTTAAACCATTTCTTTTTTGTGCTGTTAATACACATCTTGACAAACTGGGTTAATACAGTAGAGTTGTCATTCACTTCAATTTTACTGAAAAATCTAAATTTATATATGTATACTTTTACTGAAAAATATATTGAGATATATATAAAATTTCGAGTTTGAGTAAAAAATTAAGTTAAAGTAAAGTACCAATGATTGTCACACACATACTAGATGTGGCGAAATTATTCTCTGCATTTGATCCATCACCCCCTGGGAAACGTGACTCCGGAAGTAAATGCGTCATCCCATAGCTTGTGTTTGTAAATGATTTAATATTTTTGTTATAATATAGCGTTAACAAAACGTCTGTATTAATCATGACCCCGGAAGTAAATGGGGGGGGAGGTTTTTTTAGGGGGGAAGAAATTTGGCGTGACAGAGCCCTCACACGGGTGACGTCATCGTCTGCGACTTCCGGTAGACGCAGGGCTTTTCTCTTAGCACCGAAAGCTGTGAACTTTATCGTGGATGTTCTCTTCTAAATCCTTTCAGCAAAAATATGGCAATATCGCGAAATGATCAAGTATGACACATAGAATGGACCTGCTATCCCCGTTTAAATAAGAAAATCTCATTTCGGTAGGCTATTAATTTCAAACATTTCTTCACAAAAGAAGAAATCTTTAATATCAATATGTATGGAACATGTCCACAAAAAAATCAAGCTTTCAACACTGAATATTGCATTTCTTTTCACAGTTTATGAACTCACATGCATATTTTGTTGAAGTATTATTCAATAAATATACTTATAAAGGATTTTTGCTATTTTTAGAATATTTTTTTAAAATCTCACGTACCCTTTAGCATAGTTTCAAGTACCCCCAGGGGCCCGCGTACCCCCATTTGAGAACCACTGTTGATTAAGCAGTGAGCAGCAGCGGTGCCGCGCCCGGGAATCATTTATGGTGATTTAACCCCCAATTCCAACCCTTAATGCTGAGTGCCAAGCAGGGAGGTAATAGGTCCCATTTTTATAGTCTTTAGTATGACTCGGCCGGGATTTGAACTCACGACCTACCGATCTCAGGTTGGATACTTTAACCACTAGGCCACTGAGTAGGTCATATATTTAGATATACTTTTTCGTCCATATCGCCCAGATATAGATATAGCGACTTTAGCTCGGATTCAGACGTGGATTTCAGCGGCTTAAGCAAATCAACAGATTACGCATGTATTGAAACGGATGGTTGGAGTGTGGAGGCAGATAGCGAAAACGAAATTGAAGAAACTGAAGCTATTGAGCGAATAGCTATTGAATAGCTCCTAAAAAGGAGTCAACAAAATGAAACTTTGGGCGTCAGTCACCTACACAGATATTGTCAACTATATTCTCTCCTTGACCATCCTGGCATTAATGATAATGTGTACCATGTGTACTGGCTACTAATAGTAATAGAAATATTAAAATAGATTAGTCTGTATGTAGCAAGCATGGTATGTCCCAGCCGATAATTTCACAATCATAGATATTTGCTGTAGTATAGTAGCTGCCACTTATTCACTGTAAGTGAAAAGTACAGAAACCCAGAAGCAGTGGTTCAGCACAAAGATATATCCATCCATTTTCTACCTATTGTCTGTTTCTAGGTCACAGGAGAGCTGGAGCCTATCTCAGCTGCACTCAGGTGAAAGGCATTTACACTCCGGACATGTCGATATAAACTCGATATTCCATATATACGTATATCTCTATAGGGGATAGGTTTCGGAGGGATCAGTTTTGGGTCCAAAGTTTTTTATTTTATATATTAATGACCTGTGTAATGTCTCAAAATGCTCAAAGATGGTCTTATTTGCCGATGATACAGATATTTTTTTTCTGATAGTAACTTAAATAGACTTATTAATACGATCACTTTAGAAATGATGAAAATGCAAACATGGTTCAAAAGGAACACATTGTCTCTAAATTTAAGTAAAACAAATATAATTCTATTTGGAAATAAGAAGATAAATACACAAATAAAAATGATGATTGAAGGGATTAACATTGAGCGAGTTCCATCTATCCATCCATCCATCCATCATCTTCCGCTTATCCGAGGTCGGGTCGCGGGGGCAACAGCCTAAGCAGGGAAACCCAGACTTCCCTCTCCCCAGCCACTTCGTCTAGCTCTTCCCGGGGGATCCCGAGGCGTTCCCAGGCCAGCCGGGAGACATAGTCTTCCCAACGTGTCCTGGGTCTTCCCCGTGGCCTCCTACCGGTTGGACGTGCCCTAAACACCTCCCTAGGGAGGCGTACGGGTGGCATCCTGACCAGATGCCCGAACCACCTCATCTGGCTCCTCTCGATGTGAAGGAGCAGCGGCTTTACTTTGAGTTCCTCCCGGATGGCAGAGCTTCTCACCCTATCTCTAAGGGAGAGCCCCGCCACACGGCGGAGGAAACTCATTTCGGCCGCTTGTACCCGTGATCTTATCCTTTCGGTCATGACCCAAAGCTCATGACCATAGGTGAGGATGGGAACGTAGATCGACCGGTAAATTGAGAGCTTTACCTTCCGGCTCAGCTCCTTCTTCACCACAACGGACCGGTACAACGTCCGCATTACTGAAGACGCCGCACCGATCCGCCTGTCGATCTCACGATCCACTCTTCCCTCACTCGTGAACAAGACTCCTAGGTACTTGAACTCCTCCACTTGGGGCAGGGTCTCCTCCCCAACCCGGAGATGGCACTCCACCCTTTTCCGGGCGAGAACCATGGACTCTGACTTGGAGGTGCTGATTCTCATTCCGGTCGCTTCACACTCGGCTGCGAAACGATCCAGCGAGAGCTGAAGATCCCGGTCAGATGAAGCCATCAGGACCACATCATCTGCAAAAAGCAGAGACCTAATCCTGCGGTTACCAAACCGGAACCCCTCAACGCCTTGACTGCGCCTAGAAATTCTGTCCATAAAAGTTATGAATAGAATCGGTGACAAAGGACAGCCTTGGCGGAGTCCAACCACTCACTTGAAATGTGTTCGACTTACTGACGGCAATGCAGACCAAGTTCTGGCACTGATCATACAGGGAGCGGACCGCCACAATAAGACAGTCCGATACCCCATACTCTCTGAGCACTCCCCACAGGACTTCCCGAGGGACACGGTCCAATGCCTTCTCCAAGTCCACAAAGCACATGTAGACTGGTTGGGCAAACTCCCATGCACCCTCAAGAACCCTGCCGAGAGTATAGAGCTGGTCCACAGTTCCACGACCAGCGAGTTAAGCAAAGTAAATTCCTCGGTGTAACAATTGATGAAAAATTAAATTGGAAAGCACATATTAAATATATTCATTTAAAAATGATCAAGAAGCATTGAAGTGCTGGCAAAAGCACGACAAGAGCTGGATGGAAAATTAGCAACTCTAATATTCACTCATTTATCCTTACTGTGCAGATGTGTGGGGAAAATAATTATAATAATTATAAAAGCAACATACATCCCTTAATCTTACAAAAACGGGCACTTAGAATTATCCATACTATGAGGTTGAAAAAGCACATAAATAGCTTATTTTTAAAGGTCAAAACTGTTAGAAATGTCCTGATTTGAAAGTATATTTGACAGGTTTAAAGCAAAAAGTTACCAATTGCAGGCAAATATTTAAAATGTATTCATAGAAAGGGATGCGGGGTATAACCTCAGAGGAACGTAAAAATATGGACCAGCCGGAGTGATGAACTCAAAACACTGTTCAAACATTGAGCATTTTAAGAAGTTGTGCAAATCTAATATTTTGGTTCGGTATTGTCAGGTCTAGGCTTATTTTGAATAGGAGTATAAATGACTTACATGACTTACTTATGATGATATATTGAGAATTGTAGGCGCCAGCGCCCCCCGCAACCCCAAAAGGGAATAAGCGGTAGAGAAATGGATGGATGGATGGATGGATGTAAGCACATTGTTCTGGGCAAATTGAGTTATGGGGATCCAGATGATTGTAATTAAATGTAGTTCAGAGGAAACTGGATATCATGAAGTTTACCATGAATTGATTAACATGGACCCCGACTTAAACAAGTTGAAAAACTTATTGGGGTGTTACCATTTAGTGGTCAATTGTACGGAATATGTACTGAACTGTGCAATCTACTAATTAAGGTATCAATCAATCAATCAATCAGTTAAAGTAACTATGTAAAAAAAAAGGGGGGGATTCAAAAAGTTTATACTTCTTCCCACTACCCTTTTGATGTATGTTTTATTTAATTAAAAAAAAAATGTATTTCCTTCATTAAAATATTTTCTTTTTTGTGGAATAATAATATTGCCATTGAGCACAAGACTATTCAATGGAGATATGTATGTATATTATGTACTATACGTGGAGCTGACTAGGACATACTCTATAAACAACAACTATCCCCTGGTGCAAGTCTTTGCAGGTGGGAGGAAGACGGAGTACCCGGAGGGAACCCACGCAGGAGAACATGCAAACACCATACATAACGACCCAGTGATTGAACCCAGGACCTTCTTAATGTGAGGCAGACGCACTAACCCCTTTTCCCACCGTGCTGCCGCACAAATATATAGTTGACAATAAAATAATCAACAAAAGTTTATTTATTGGACAACATAAAATGGATGACGACGAGGATCAAATTACATATGTTTTAATACGACTTGTTTACTGTCTGAAGCAGATTAGAACGACACGTACTGAATGTCCAACTCATTGTTGAAGTTTCTTAGCTACTGGATAGATAATGCTATTGCTCAAAATGCCACGGGACCCAAGGTACCACACTTTGGATATGCTATGCCGCAGTTATCACCACCGAACACTTTGAACATAGGCGCTAGACTTCTATGCGGAATATAAACTTTGGATGGAGTCCTACAACATTTTTGAGGCCACGTGTGGATCAGTGAACAGCCGAGATGCGGGAAGAAGAGCTATGTTACTACACTGCATATGAACACCAGCGTAGGGCTGGGCGATATATCGATATACTCGATACATCGCGGGTTTGTCTATGCGGAGATGCGGATGAGGGGACAGGACTGCAGAGTTTGGTGCGGATGAGGGGACAGGGCTGCGGAGCTAGCACTGAGCGCTGGGACGGAGAGGCTTCGTGGTGTCTTGGCTGGGTGAGCAGGTGTCGGACACCTGAGTCACCTTGGACGTATCCTCGCTCATCCATGCGGACTGGACACTGGCCGAGAGTGGAGTCTGCTGTCTTGGTTGCTTTGTTGGGTCTGCTCCTGTCTCTGGCCATGCTCCCTCCACCCCAGCGGACGATGGCGTGGAACACCGCAGAGGCCACCACAGTGGATATGTTTATTTTAGTTGTTATTCAAAAGCTGTATGTAGAAGTGTCTGCTTGTATCTGCTGCTTTAATGTCTTTAATGTCCTCTGTGTTCTTTGATGTTTGATGTTTCCCTCTTACACACATGGAAGAGGGCTGTGTACCATGGCTATGAGTTGTTGTTTTTTTTCCCTTGACCTCAGTCTGCACCCCCTCTCCAGGGCCCAGACTAAGACCCCCTCCCCCTGTTTACCTGTATCTCATCTTTTTTGTAAGGGGCGCTGGAAGCCGGCAGACCCGTCAGCGATCCTGTTCTGTCTCCCTGTAATGTTTGTCTAAACTTGAATGGGATTGTGCTGAAAATGTTAATTTTCCCGAAGGAACTCTCCTGACGGAATAAATAAAGTACTATCTATCTATCTATGTGCAATATAGAAAGGGACTATATCGTGAAATTCGAGTATACGTTCTCACACCGTTGCTTTTAGCTGCGGGCATTACACTACAGGCTCTTCTCACTCTTTCTTGTCTCTCCTCACAGAAACGGAAAACAAGCGCATCTTCTAAAATACGTCATATACGTTTACGCCCTCGTGGAGCAGAGGTAACGGCATGGGTAACGTTAGCTGTGGTGCGAGTGGTAATACGAGAGAAAGAAGGTTCGACTTCGGTAACAAATGAAGGAAGAAGTCATTCCCAAGAAAAACAGCAAGGTGTCCATCGTCTGGCGGTGATTTGGCTTCAAGCGGGAATATGTCGAACAGACAACCGTAATTTGTCAAGTGTGGGGCAAAAGCATTGCTACAAAAAGTAGCATTACTGCTAATATGCAGCATCCTTTGAAAAGTCACCTGCTAGAGAATTAAGAGTGCTTACTCCGCATGTCAACATCTCCATTCGGTGCCACACCAACAAAATGCCATTTCCAGATCAACACCGTATGAAAAAAATAGTCAACAGCAGGAGATAACTTTCGCAGGAACCTACCACATAGCGAAGGACATACACTATTGGATTTCCTAATATGCAGCTCATTTTTATTTGACAGTTATTGAAATATCTTGTTTGACATAATGGACAAAAGTGCACTATATTTGTTTCAAACTATTGTAATGGCCTTCTCTATTGTAGGGTTGTTTTGATATGCACTCATAGCTTGATTTAAAAACTCTGACAATCTTGCACTTTCTGTTTTGAAATGACATGAATGTTTGTGCCACTGCTTAATAACAGTTTAATAAATACACGTTTGGTCACTTGGCTTGGTTGTGGTATCCCTCTCTGCATGAAAGTTTAAAATGAGCATATATTAATGCAGTATGAACAAGAAAGTTTTAATGCAACTGATCAAGGTTTTTAGGTAAGTAAAATCACAGCTGACCTGGACATTGGAAAGTTTTCTTGCCGTCTGAATTGTTGTATCCCAAATAGCTGCACTCACTTTCTCTTAAGGTGTTCATGTGTGATTTACACAAGCGTCTTTACAGACGGAAGGAGAAACACGGGCATGCCTGAATGACTTGCCTTCATGTTTCCAGTGGTTAGCTCAGAGTTACGAAACCGCTTTATTATGAAGCTGGCTGTGTCATGTTCTTTCTGATGTCACAAAGACAAGGAGAACGCGATTTTCCGTGGATGTCATTACAAAAGGCAGCGTGTGCTTTGTAATGCCTGGCCGTCGAGGAAAACGGCGAATGCACTTGGACTGGCAAAGCAGACCGTATCAGTTATTGTCAGCCATGTACGTCGCAGACTCTGAGTCTGGGTCCAGAATATATAAAGTCACCAAAAACGAATGGCTAATGAAGGTGAAGGCAAAAGAGTGAGATACCTAGATCCCGAGATTGATTAATGTTAAATGTTCTTTATCACATTGTTTAGGTGTCTTATAAAGATGTGATTAATTTATGATGTCTCAGGTGTGATTCACTACCATAGGGCCCCACAGTACACTGGATTCCAGTTCAGTGAAATACCACAACACTGGATATTGTTCAGATAAGTTAAATTTAAGAACTTGCACACAAAGCAACACTGGAGATGACTATGACGTGGGCATGCGTACTAGGTCGCGTTGCGCCGGCGAATGCAGGGGGGCGGGGGTTTTAAACGATTGCATTGTTGTGTGTGGACACAGACAAGGTTAGGTGTGATTTACCGTGGATAATCTTATCCGGTTTAGTGTAAACGGGGCCTTAGTCTGCTGTTTTAAAGTACTGTAGTCCCCGTCTTCTTTTGTTCTGTAGAAGATCTTTTGACCAGTATTTTGGCGGTTGATCCTTTACAACAACAAAAAAAGCCGGAAACTAAAACATGTTTACTGGCATGCTTGCAAAAAGAGCATCTTTTCCATATGAAGAAGAACAATAAAAAGAATAGCTCTAATCTACTGTGTTATGTCATAAATGTCAATGGGTAGCATATGCGTAGCAGCAATGAATATGCTTGTGTGTCTTTCAATTAGGAATGCCGGAAGTCGTGTATTGTCAAGTTGATACCAGGACTTTGAGAAGTCCATTTTAAAACCTTAATTCCAGGGTGATTTAGCCATTCCTTTACCACTTTTGACATGTGTTTGGGGTCATTGTCCTGTTGGAACACCCAACTATGCCCAAGACCCAACCTCCGGGCTGATGATTTTAGGTTGTCCTAAAGAATTTAGAGGTAATCCTCCTTTTTCAATGTCCCATTTAAAGCACCAGTTCCATTGGCAGCAAAACAGGCCCAGAGCATAATACTACCACCACCATGCTTGACGGTAGAAATGGTGTTCCTGGGATTAAAAGGACTCATCTTTTCTCCTCCAAACATATTGCTGGGTATTGTGGCCAAACAGCTCAATTTTTGTTTCATCTGACAACACATGGACAAAGACATGACCTTCTGGACGAAAGTTCTGTGGTCAGATCTGAGCCGAGGATGTCGTTCTGGCTTGTGCAGCCCTTCGAGACACTTGGGATTTAGGGCTATAAAAGTAAACATTGATTGATTGAAACATTGAATATGTTTGTAGGAGAATAGGTGATGCCTTTAATCCCAGGAACACCCTACCTACCGTCAAGCATGGTGGTGGTAGTATTATGCTATGGGCCTGTTTTGCTGCCAATGGAACTGGTGCTTTACAGAGAGTAAATGGTACAATGAAAAAAGAGGATTACCTCCAAATTATCAGCCCTGAGGTTGGGTCTTGGGCGCAGTTGGGTGTTCCAACAGGACAATGACCCCAAACACACCTCAAAAGTGGTAAAGGAATGGCTAAATCAGGCTAGAATTAAGGTTTTAGAATGGGCTTCCCAAAATTCTGACTTAAACGTGTGGACAATGCTGAAGAAACAAGTCCATGTCAGAAAACCAACACATTTAGCTGAACTGCACCAATTTTGTGAAGAGGAGTGATCAACAATTCAACCAGAAGCTTGTGGATGGCTACCAAAAGCGCCGTATTGCAGTGAAACTTGCCAAGTGACATGCAACCAATTATTATTGTTCAATATATGTTATACTAGGGACTGGGCGATATATCGATATGCTCGATATATCGCGGGTTTGTCTCTGTGCGATATAGAAAATGACTATCGTGATATTCAAGTATACATTCTCACACAGTTGCATTTAGCTGCGGGCATTACACTGCATGCGTTTCCCACTTTTCCTAGTCTCCCCTTCTCACAGAGACATAAATCAAGCGCACCTTCTTACACACGTAACATGTGCAACATCACACCCTCCCGCGGAGCAGAGAGGTAGCGACATGGTAACGTTAGCTGTGATGCTAACTGTGAGGTGTGGGTGGTAATAAGAGAGTGAGAAGGTGCGGATCTGGTAAAAAATGGAGGAAAAATTAATTCCCAAGAAAAACAGCACGGGATCCATCGTCTGGCGGCGGTTTGGCTTCAAGCGGGAATATGTTCAACATTTAAGTGGCAAAAGCGTAGCTACAAAAAGTAGCAGCACTGCTAATGTAGCATCATTTGAAAAGTCACCCGCTAGAGAATAAAGAGTGCTTGAAACTCCGCATGTCAACATATCTGGCCGGTGCCACACCAACAAAATGCCGAAGCAACTATTTCCAGATCAACATCGTATGAAAAAAAAAAAGTCAACAACAGAAGGAGATAACGTTTGCAGGAACCTACCACATAACGAAGAACATACAATATTTGATTTCCTATTATGCAGCTTGTATTTATTTGACACTTATTGAAATATCTTGTGTGACATCATGCACAAAAGTGCACTTTATTTGGGTTTAACAATTGTAGTGGCGTTCTGTACAAAAAGTACACTTTAATTTAGTGTTACGCGGTGAGGTGGCAACTTGTCCAGGGTGTACCCTGCCTACCACCCGAATACAGCTGAGATAGGCTGCAGCGACCCCCCGCAAACCCAAAAGGGACGATCGGTAGAAAATGGATGGAAATTAGTGTTGTTTTGATATGTCAACTTGGTGACATCATGCACAAAAGTGCACTAATAGCTTGTTTTAAAATATCTCTGACAATCTTGCACTTTCTGTTTTGAAATGACATGAATGTTTGTGCCACTGCTTAATAACTGTTTAATAAATACAGTTTTGGTAAATTGACTTACTTGTGATTTCCTTCTCTGCTTGAAAGTTTAAAAAGATCATATATTAATGCAGTATGAAGAATGTTTTAATGTAGACACATAGAATCTTCATACTGCTGTGATTTTATGCATCAAGTGTTCATTCAAGGCTAAGGCAAAATATCCAGACATATATCGTTTATCGTGACATGGCCTAAAAATATCGAGATATTAAAAAAAAGCCACATCGCCCAGCCCTACAGGGAAGTGAAAACCATTTCAGACGACTACCTCTTGAAGCTCATTGAGAGAATTGGGAACATGTGGGTACCATGATTGGGTATAAAAACAGCTTCCCTAAAAATGCTCACTCTTTCTAAATTGTGTTGAGTTTTGGACCCCAGGAAGACTAGTGGGTTGTTGTGGCATCCTTAATAAAAATCAAAAATCGAATCAAATCAATCGACTTGGTTGGAATTTCCCTCTCTGTATGAAAGTTTAAAAGTACCAAATATGAATGCAGGATGAAGAAGAAGGTTTTAATGTAGACCAGGGGTGCCCATTATGTCAATCGCGAGCTACCAGTCGACCGCGGGGGGTGTGTCAGTCGATCTCCAGCCAGGCTTTTTAAAAAAATAGACCTAAAAATGAGTGATCATCAATCTTCACCAAGACGTCACTTAAATGACATTCACGGTACCGGAGGGTCTTGTGAGATGACGCTGGCTGCTGCAAGATCATTATTATTAAAATATGACAGAGAGGAAGGCGAGAAAGACTTTTTATTTCAACAGACTCTCGCGCCGTACCTTCCGTCAAAACTCTAAAGGGCGACTGCACATTTCCTATCTTCACAATAAAAGCCCTGCTTCATGCTACCTGCGCTAACTAAATACAGAGTCTCGGAAAACTGGCGTGCACAAGCGATCCCTCAGAAAGCTGGCGTGCACATCATTTGTGCACGCCAGTTTTCCGAGACTCTTATTTTGTTAGCGCAGGCAGCATGAAGCAGGGCTTTTATTGTGAAGATAGGAAATGTGCAGTCGGCCTTTAGAGTTTTGACGGAAGGGACGGCGCAAAAGTCTGTTGAAATAAAAAGTGTTTCTCGCCTTCCTCTCTGTCATTTTTTCATAATAATGAACTGGCAGCAGCCAGCGTCATCTCACAAAACCCTCGGGTGCCGTGAATGTCAATCAAGCAAGCTACGGAATTTGCCGCCAATGTTTTTCTTGTAAAGTGTATGGAAGCTGGATGAATTAGATGCCAAAAACCAACCACTTTCATGTGGTATTGTACAGAAAGGACAACTTTTTTTCTCCTCCATTTGAAAATGTGGGCGTTATCATTACTGTCTGATTCCAATCAATGCAAGTCATCGGAATCAGGTAATACACAAACTTATGTTCTTGTCTTTGTGAAAGAAAGATATCTATATGTGTTGCACATGCTTGTATTATCATTAAACCCATTTAACTTGTTTACAAAAATGTCTCTTCCATAAATAAATAAATATAAATGATATATATAAATGAGGTAGATCCCCTCGAGTTGGTCAATTGAAAAGTAGCTCGCCTGCAGAAAAAGTGTGGGCACCCCTGATGTAGACACATAGAATCACCATACTGCTGTGATTATATGCATCAAGTGTTCATTCAAGGCCAAGGCAAAATATAGTAATATACATCGTATATCGCGATATGGCCTAAAAATATCGCGATATTAAAAGAAAAGGCTAAATCGCCCCAGCCCTAATACCAGCTTAAAAATCAACACGTGTTTATGACTTGGCATCTTTATTGGGCAATAGGTACCTTGCCTTGTTAGCGTTAAAGCACTGCTGCTAATGCTACGAGCTAAAGCGGCTGAGACCGATCGGCTCGTATTTAGTGACCACAACGTTTAGTCGACATGAATTCCCCTCACCTGTGCTCTCACCTGTGCCGTGGCGGAAGTGAAGAGGAGCCCCGTCAGCCAGCCACCACGCCGACAGAAAGATGACATTGCCCAGCAACACAACACACCCAGGACCGCTCTTCATCTTCCCGTCTTGGCCGGCAAGCAGCTAGACTGTGCCGAGCTACGGTTAAAAAAAACAATAAATAGTAGAGTTGCGTTTCAACCATTTGTTAATATTAAACATTTAAGAGGCATTATTTGACGCTTTAGCCGTCCAGTTAGCCCGCTAGCTCCGGCTAGCATGTCACCGTCTTAAAAGCGAGCTAGACGACAACAAACACGGCGGGGAAAAAAACAACATTCCGACAAAAAGGGGGCGAGTTTTGTCATTATAGCTTAATACCCCGTATTTTTTTAACGTGATTCAAACAAGCGCGGCATTAAAATCTAACCGGACTATCACGAAACAGCTCCGAAGCGCCATGTTTCCTTCTCGACGTCAAAACACCAAATCAGGCGTTCACCGCCCCGGGGACGTGATTGACAGGCGGCATAGCCAATCAGCGTAAGGGATACTGACACGTTGGGACACTGACCACCAATCAAACGCGACGAATTATTTGCCATAGAAACCCGTTCATGTGTCACGAACGCTAGGAGTTTAAATTATAATGTAGTGTAGACACCCCCCATCCATCCATTTTCTACCGCTCACTCCCTTTACGGGGTCGCCCAGCTCAGCTACAATCGGGCGGAAGGCGGGGTACACCCTGGACAAGTCACCACCTCATCGCAGGGCCAAGACAGATAGACAACATTCACACACTAGGGCCAATTTAGTGTTGCCAATCAACCTAGTATTGTAGACACACACAAAATAAAATAAATAAAAAAATTAAAACAAAAACAAAACAAAAAAAAAATATATATATATATAAAATAGAATAGAATAGAAAGTACTTTATTGATCCCTGGGGGAAATTCAGCACAACAGTTCGCTCACAATAGACAATAATAATAATATATAACATATATTATATATATAATAATCTGAATAGTATAAATATATTCTACATTTAAGTGCAGTCAAGGAACATATACATTATACAGTCTGATGGCTGTCGGTATGAAGGACCTCCTGTGGCGTTCCGTGTTGCATTTAGGGAGTCTGAGCTTTCCACTGAACGTGCACATTCTCTCCGCAAGGTCCGAGTGTAGTGAATGTGCACGTTCAGTGGAAGGTTCAGACTCCCTAAATGCAACACGGAACGACACAGGAGGTCCTTTATATATATATATATATATATATATATATATACACACACATATCATTAAATCAATCAATGTTTATTTATATAGCCCTAAATCACAAGTATCTCAAAGGGCTGCACAAACCACAACATCATCCTCGGTAGGCCCACATAAAGGCAAGGAAAACTCACACCCAGTGGGATGTCGGTGACAATGATGACTATGAGAAACCTTGGAGAGGACCGCATATGTGGGCAACCCCCCCCTAGGGAACCGAATGCAATGGATGTCGAGCGGGTCTAACATGATATTGTGAAAGTCCAATCCACAGTGGATCTGACATAACCATGAGAGACCAGTCCAAAGTGGATCCAATGTAGTAGCGAGAGTCCCGTCCAAAGTGGAGCCAGCAGGAATCCATCCCAAGCGGAGGCGGATCAGCAGCGCGGAGATGTGCCCAACCGATACACAGGCGAGCGGTCCATCCTGGGTCCCAACTCTGGACAGCCAGTACTTCATCCATGGCCACCGGACCTGTGTCCTCCACCCTCCTCCACAAGGAAGAGGGGGAGAGAGGGGAAAAAGAAAAGAAACGGCAGATCAACTGGTCTAAAAAGGGGTTCTATTTAAAGGCTAGAGTATGCAAATGAGTTTTAAGATGAGACTTAACTGCTTCTACTGAGGTAGCATCTCGAACTGTTACCGGGAGGGCATTCCAGAGTACTGGATATATAATTAAAAAAAATACAAATAATATTAATAATAATAATACATATTATTAATATTAATACATTTTATTTGGTACAGCACAGGGGTCTCAAACTCAGTATACCTGGGGGCCACTGGATGCAGAGTCTGGATGAGGCTGGGCAGCAAGATAAGATTTACAAAAAAACAAACATATTTTTAAATGTCTTTATTTTCATTTTCAACACAAAATAAAATCAAAATGAGAATTAAGTAGGCAGCACGGTGGAAGAGATGTTCGTGCATCTGCCTCACAGTATGAAGTGGTCCTGGGTTCAATCCCGGGCTCGGGATCTTTCTGCGTGGAGTTTGCATGTTCTCCCTGTGCCAGAATGCAGCTGAGATAGGCTCCAGCGACCCCAAAAGGTACGACCGGTAGAAAATGGATGGAGGGAGAATAAAGTAATGTGAGGCAATTCAAATTAAACAATAACAATAATAACAATCGGTCCAGGTTATCGTAGACTGTTATTACTGACGGACAGGTGTCGCGGTGTGACTGCAGCCAGGCACGTAAGAAGACCCTCGTCTCCATGGCAGCGTTTCTGTCGTTTTCACTCATTTGCCGCTTTTCCACTAACGAGGGGTAGGCAACCCAGAACGTTGAAAGAGCCATTTCGGACCAAAAATCGTCTCTCTCTGGAGCCAACGGAAGGGGGTGGAGTTTACAGCTATGGTAGCACGATTAGCCCCGAACGGGCTAACATCACGACTAACGTGTTCCACGTCCGAATCGCACAGTGACTCTCTGTCGGAGTATCAGCGCTGGGGTCCAGTGCACCACAGTTTTGTGTTGTTGCTCGGTCCTTCGGCGGAGTGCCTCGGAAGCTACCGGGTGCCCATCTCCCCGGCCCGGACTGTTTACAGCGGCGCCGGGGGAGGGAGCAAGAGAGAGACACCCACACAGTGACAGAGAGAGCTAGAGAGAGAGAGCAAGCAGGCGGGCGAGCGTGGAAGGGAGGAAGAACGCGTGCGGGACTAGTGGAAAAGCAGCAAAATATTTCTCTGCTTGCATCACGCAAGTCACGTCAATGTTGGGCCCTCGAGAGCCACACACCACACCCTGATTGGTAGATCTTTTCAGCTCCGCACACAACGCTGTCAAGCGCCATTTATATAAAACTTGCGGGCCGCACTAACATTAAACTTTTATAATAAGGTGGGGGCCGCAAAATAACGTCAAAGTAGCGTGTCTGAGACCCCTGGTATAGCGCTTTTCAGAGTACTCAAAGACGCTTTACAGGATACAAAAATCCAAAATATAAAACAGTTCAAAGTAATAATATAAAATACAGGAAATATAAAAGTAGTGTATTGCAAAATACATAATAATACTGGACATTTACAAGACAGGACATTACAAGACACAGAACACTAATCACCTTGTGTGGTGTTTTCTTTTTCTTTTTTATTAAAAGAAAAATGATACAATTAATTAATTTATCAAACTGAGACTCACTGACTTTGGATCGTTTTCTGTGAAGAACATATATCAGAATACATATTTAATGACCCCACACACCATACACCCCCCCTACACATTTCTATTACATATAAGATATCCGGGTCCACTGGACCCGGGGTTAATGGAAGTATGGAAATTGATGTTCTGTGTACCACACACACACACACACACACACACACACACACACACACCAAGCCTAGAAAGGAGGAGGACAGAGTGTAGGTACACTGAACATCAGAGGGTTAAATGTGCGAGAAAATGAGAGCAGAGTGTAGGTACACCGAACATCAGAGGGTCAAATATGCGAGAAAATGACAGCAGAGTGTAGGTACACCGAATATCAGAGGGTCAAATGTGCGAGAAAATGAGAGCAGAGTGTAGGTACACCGAACATCAGAGTGTCAAATGTGCGAGAAAATGAGAGCAGAGTGTAGGTACACCGAACATCAGAGGGTCAAATGTGCGAGAAAATGAGAGCAGAGTGTAGGTACACTGAACATCAGAGGGTTAAATGTGCGAGAAAATGAGAGCAGAGTGTAGGTACACCGAACATCAGAGGGTCAAATGTGCGAGAAAATGACAGCAGAGTGTAGGTACACCGAACATCAGAGGGTCAAATGTGCGAGAAAATGAGAGCAGAGTGTAGGTACACTGAACATCAGAGGGTTAAATGTGCGAGAAAATGAGAGCAGAGTGTAGGTACACCGAATATCAGAGGGTCAAATGTGCGAGAAAATGACAGCAGAGTGTAGGTACACCGAACATCAGAGGGTCAAATGTGCGAGAAAATGAGAGCAGAGTGTAGGTACACTGAACATCAGAGGGTTAAATGTGCGAGAAAATGAGAGCAGAGTGTAGGTACACCGAATATCAGAGTGTCAAATGTGCGAGAAAATGAGAGCAGAGTGTAGGTACACCGAACATCAGAGAATCAAATGTGCGAGAAAATGAGAGCAAACAAGGTTGACAAACAATGTTGCAACCTTGCGCGGGAACCGCATGTGCAGAAACACAAAAGAAGAATTCCTGTGGGATGCAGAAACTGGCAGAGAAATGATCATATTGTTGTTGCTCATTTGCATTTTGTGGTTTTTAATGCCTCACAATCAAACACTTGTATGTTAAAATCCCAAAATGCAACAGGTCCATCAGATCCACAAACGCTGGCTGAGTAACAACAATATGAACATTACACAAGGATTAAAAGCAGATCCGAAGAGGTGTGTTTTGAGAAGGTTTTGGAAGGTAGGAAGGTCTGAGCAGTCACAGAGGGGTTTGGGAAGAGAGTTCCAGAGGGTGGGAGCAGAAATGGAGAAGGGACTATCACCCCAGGTCCGGAGCTTGGTACTGAGTGGTGGGGAGAGGAGGTTGGTATCAGAAGAGCAGAGGCTGCGTGAAGGGGTATGGTGGTGAAGCAGGTGGGTGAGGTAGCAGGGGGCCTGGTTGTGGGTGAGGAGGAGGGTTTCAAAGTGCATCCGGTGAGGAACAGGGGGAGCCAGTGGAGTTTCTGAAGGACTGGGGTGATGTGCTCACGGGAGCGGGTGTGGGCGAGCAGGCGGGCGGCAAAGTTTTCTTGTCTTGTTAGTGTCTACAACTGCAGTGGCCTAGTGGTTAGATCAGGGGTGCCCACACTTTTTCTGCAGGCGAGCTACTTTTCAATTGACCAACTCGAGGGGATCTACCTCATTTATATCAATCAATCAATCAATCAATGTTTACTTATATAGCCCTAAATCACTAGTGTCTCAAAGGGCTGCACAAACCACTACGACATCCTCGGTAGGCCCACATAAGGGCAAGGAAAACTCACACCCAGTGGGACGTCGGTGACAATGATGACTATGAGAACCTTGGAGAGGAGGAAAGCAATGGATGTCGAGCGGGTCTAACATGATACTGTGAAAGTTCGATCCATAATGGATCCAACACAGTCGCGAGAGTCCAGTCCAAAGCGGATCCAACACAGCAGCGAGAGTCCCGTTCACAGCGGAGCCAGCAGGAAACCATCCCAAGCGGAGGCGGATCAGCAGCGCAGAGATGTCCCCAGCCGATACACAGGCAAGCAGTACATGGCCACCGGATCGGACCGGACCCCCTCCACAAAGGAGAGTGGGGCATAGAAGAAAAAGAAAAGAAACGGCAGATCAACTGGTCTAAAAAGGGAGTCTATTTAAAGGCTATATCATTATATATATATCATTTATATTTATTTATTTATGAAAGAGACATTTTTGTAAACAAGTTAAATGTGTTTAATGATAATACAAGCATGTGTAACACATATAGATGTCTTTCTTTCACGAAGACAAGAATATAAGTTGGTGTATTACCTGATTCTGATGACTTGCATTGATTGGAATCAGACAGTAATGATGATAACGCCCACATTTTCAAATGGAGGAGAAAAAAAGTTGTCCTTTCTGTACAATACCACATGAAAGTGGTTGGTTTTTGGCATCTGATTCATCCAGCTTCCATACACTTTACAAGAAAAACATTGGCGGCAAATTCCGTAGCTTGCTTGATTGACATTCACGGCACCCGAGGGTCTTGTGAGATGACGCTGGCTGCTGCCAGTTCATTATTATGAAAAAATGACAGAGAGGAAGGCGAGAAAAACACTTTTTATTTCAACAGACTTTCGCGCCGTCCCTTCCGTCAAAACTCTAAAGGCCGACTGCACCTTTCCTATCTTCACAATAAAAGCCCTGCTTCATGCTGCCTGCGCTAACAAAATAAGAGTCTCGGAAAGCTGGCGTGCACAAGTGATGTGCACGCCAGCTTTCTGAGGGATCGCTTGTGCACGCCAGTTTTCCGAGACTCTGTATTTAGTTAGCGCAGGCAGCATGAAGCAGGGCTTTTATTGTGAAGATAGGAAATGTGCAGTCGGCCTTTAGAGTTTTGACGGAAGGTACGGCGCGAGAGTCTGTTGAAATAAAAAGTGTTTCTGGCCTTCCTCTCGGTCATATTTTCATAATAATGATCTTGCAGCAGCCAGCGTCATCTCACAAGACCCTCCGGTACCGTGAATGTCATTTAAGTGACGTCTTGGTGAAGATTGATGATCACTCATTTTTAGGTCTATTTTTTTTAAAAGCCTGGCTGGAGATCGACTGACACACCCCCCGCGGTCGACTGGTAGCTCGCGATCGACGTAATGGGCACCCCTGGGTTCGATTGTCCGCCCTGAGATTGGTAGGTTATGAGTTCAAACCCGCGGACGAGTCATACCAAAGACTATAAAAATGGGACCCAGTACCTCCCTGCTTGGCACTCTCAGCATCAAGAGTTGGAATTGGGGGTTAAATCACCAAAAATGATTCTCGGGCGTGGCCACAGCTTCTGCTCACTGCTCCCCTCACCTCCCAGGGGGTGAGCAAGGGTGATGCAGAGAAAAATTTCGCCACACCTAGTTAAAAAGTTAAAGTTAAAGTACCAATGATTGTCTCACACACACGAGGTGTGGCGAAATTATGCTCTGCGTATGACCCATCACCCTTGATCACCCCCTGGGAGGTGAGGGGAGCAGTGAGCAGCAGCGGTGGCTGCGCCCGGGAACCATTTTTGGTGATTTAACCCCCAATTCCGACCCTTGATGCTGGCTCCCATTTTTATAATCCGTGGTATGACTAGCGTGTGTGTGACAATCATTGGAACTTTAACTTTTTAACTAATCATGTCATTTGAAGGGCGATTATGGTAGAAGTGAATTATATTTTATATAGCGCTTTTCTCGAGTGACTCAAAGCGCTTTACATAGTGAAACCCAATATCTAAGTTACATTTAAACCAGTGTGGGTAGCACTGGGAGCAGGTGGGTAAAGTGTCTTGCCCAAGGACACAACGGCAGTGACTAGGATGGTGGAAGCGGGAATCGAACCTGCAACCCTCAAGTTGCTGGCACGGCCACTCCACCAACTGAGCTATGCCGAAATGTTATGTTTTCTGTTTATTGCACAATTACAAGGCAATTTAAAGTGCTTTACGGAAAATTACAAGAAGGCCAAAATCATAAAAACACTCATAATTCCATTTGGGGCGGCACGGCTCGGTTGGTAGAGCGGCCGCAGTAACTTGAGGGTTCCAGGTTCAATGTCCGCTCACGCCATCCTTGTCTACTTTGCGTGAGTCCATCTTTGATGAGCTCGGGCCCAGCGAAGCCGGCGGAGTTTCTGGGTGTTGTTGATAAAATTGCGCGAAGCGCTTTGAGTCTCCGGGGAAAAAGCGCTATCATTGTCATGTGCATAATTAAATACAAATGTTTTCAGCCTGGATTTGGAGCATTGCCATGGTTGAGGCCTGTCTCACATCTTCTGGAAGACTATTGCGGCGGAGTTTCTGGGTGTTGTTGATAAAATTGCGTGAAGCGCTTTGAGTCTCCGGGGAAAAAGCGCTATCATTGTCATATGCATAATTAAATAAAAATGATTTCAGCCTGGATTTGGAGCATTGCCATGGTTGAGGCCTGTCTCACATCTTCTGGAAGACTATTGCGGCGGAGTTTCTGGGTGTTGTTGATAAAATTGCGTGAAGCGCTTTGAGTCTCCGGGGAAAAAGCGCTATCATTGTCATATGCATAATTAAATAAAAATGATTTCAGCCTGGATTTGGAGCATTGCCATGGTTGAGGCCTGTCTCACATCTTCTGGAAGACTATTGCGGCGGAGTTTCTGGGTGTTGTTGATAAAATTGCGTGAAGCGCTTTGAGTCTCCGGAGAAAAAGCGCTATCATTGTCATATGCATAATTAAATAGAAATATTTTCAGCCTGGATTCGGAGCATTGCCATGGTTGAGGCCTGTCTCACATCTTCTGGAAGACTATTGCAGATTTTAGGAGCATAAAACTGGAACGTAGCCTTGCATGTTCAGGGAGGTAACTCCCTGAGGTTCTCAGAGCTGGAGATGGTTCACATGGTTCTATCATGTCAGAGCTGTACTCCGGGACATGAGGATTAAAATACTTGTGCACAAGTAGATATGTTGTAAAGTCTAATCTCTGAGCAACAGGAAGCCAGTGCAGTGACCTAAGCACCCGAATAATGTGGTCATATTTCCTGGTTCTAGCGACAGTATTCTTGATGTACTGCAAATACTGTAAAACAAATACTAACAGCAGCCAATGTTTGCTTTGCAAGTCAAGTAACCTCGGCTTAAAAATCCTTACTGTTCTCTTGCTTACTAATTCATTGCAATAGTACACTTTTTAGGATTTGATGGATTAAATGTTTAAACACTACTAAACCCAAAACCAGTGAAGTTGTCACGTTGTGTAAATGGTAAATAAAAACAGAATTTGTAAATCCGTTTCAACTTATATTCAATTGAATAGACTGCAAAGACAAGATATTCAATGTTCCAACTGAGAAACTTAATTATTTTTGGCAAGTAATCATTAACTTCGAATTTAATGGCAGCAACACATTGCAAAAAAGTTGGCACAGGGGCATTTTTACCACTGTGTTACATGGCCTTTCCTTTTAATGCCACTCAGTAAACGTTTGGGAACTGAGGAGACACATTTTTGAAGCTTTTCAGGCAAAATTATTTCCCATTCTTGATTGATGTACAGCTTAAGTTGTTCAACAGTCTCCTTTGTGGTATTTTAGGCTTCATAATGCACCAAACATTTTCAATGGGAGACAGGTCTGGACTTCAAGCTGGTCAGTCTAGTACCCGCACTCTTTACCTATGAAGCCACGCTGTTGTAACACATGGCCTGGCATTGTCTTGCTGAAATAAGCAGGAGCGTCCATGATAACGTTTCTTGGATGGCAACATATGTTGCTCCAAAACCTGTATGTACCTTTCAGCATTAATGGTGCCTTCACAAATGTGTAAGTTACCCATGCCTTGGGCACTAATACACCCCCATACCATCACAGATGCTGGTTTTTCAACTTTGCGCCTATAACAATCCAGATGGTTAATTTCCTCTTTGTTCCTGAGGACGCGGCGTCCACATTTGAAATGTGGACTGGTCAGACCACAGAACAGGTTTCCACTGCGCGTCAGTCCATCTTATATCAGTTTGAGCCCAGCAAAGCCGGCGACATTTCTGGGTGTTGTTGATAAATGGATTTGGCTGTGCACAGAACAGTTTTAACTTGCACTTACAAATGTAGCTAAGAAACTCTAGTTCCTTAAAAAAAAATTTAAGTGTTCCTGAGCCCATGTGGTGATATCCTTTACACACTAATGTCGCTTTTTGATGCAGTGCCGCCAGAGGGATCGAAGGTCTGTAACATCACCGCTTAAGTGCAGTGATTTCATCAGATTCTCTGAAACTTTTGATGATAATACAGACCGTAGATGGTGAAATCTCTAAATTCCTTGCAATAGCTGCTTGAAAAAAATGTTGTTCTTAAACCATTTGCTCACGTATTTGTTGACCATGTGGTGACCCTCGGCCCATCCTTGTTTGTGAAGTGAAGTGAAGTGAATTATATTTATTTAGCGCTTTTCTCTAGTGACCCAAAGCGCTTTACATAGTGAAACCCTAAGTTACATTTTTAAACCAGTGTGGGTGGCACTGGGAGCAGGTGGGTAAAGTGTCTTGCCCAAGGACACAACAGCAGTGACTAGGATGGCGGAAGCGGGAATCGAACCTGCAACCCTCAAATTGCTGACACGGCTGCTCTACCAACCGAGCTATACCGCCCCATTTTGTGAATAGCTGAGCGTTTCATGGAAGCTGCTTTTACACCCACCTGTTCCCAATTAGCCCGTTCACCTGTGGGATCTTCCAAATAAGTGTTTGATGAGCATTCCTCGACTTTCTCAGTCTTTTTTTTAACCACTCTTGCCAGCTTTTTATAGCTGGTATAGCTCGGTTGGTAGAGCGGCTGTGCCAGCAACTTGAGGGTCGCAGGTTCGATCCCCGCTTCTCACTGCCGTTGTGTCCTTGGGCAAGACACTTTACCCACCTGCTCCCAGTGCCACCCACACTGGTTTGAATGTAAATTCGATATTGGGTTTCACTATGGAAAGCGCTTTGAGTCACTAGAGAAAAAGCGCTATATAAATATAATTCACTTCACTTTTTTGAAACATCATCAATCAATCAATCAATGTTTATTTATATAGCCCCAAATCACAAATGTCTCAAAGGACTGCACAAATCATTACGACTACAACATCCTCGGAAGAACCCACAAAAGGGCAAGGAAAACTCACACCCAGTGGGCAGGGAGAATTCACATCCAGTGGGACGCCAGTGACAATGCTGACTATGAGAAACCTTGGAGAGGACCTCAGATGTGGGCACCCCCCCCCCCCCTCTAGGGGTTATAAATTCCAAATGAGCTAAAATTTGCAAAGGTTTTCCAGTTCGAACGTTAAGTATCTTGTCTTTGCAGTCTATTCAATTGAATATAAGTTGAAAAGGATTTGCAAATCATTGCATTCTGTTTTTGTTTACCATTTACACAACGTGACAACTTCACTGGCTTTGGGTTTTCTACTAAAATGCACCATTTTGCATACTACATAACAAAATATTGGACATTCCTGATGATAAATGATAAATGATAAATGGGTTGTACTTGTATAGCGCTTTTCTACCTTCAAGGTACTCAAAGCGCTTTGACACTACTTCCACATTTACCCATTCACACACACATTCACACACTGATGGAGGGAGCTGCCATGCAAGGCGCCAACCAGCACCCATCAGGAGCAAGGGTGAAGTGTCTTGCTCAGGACACAACGGACATGACAAGTTGGTTGGTTGGTTCTAGGTGGGATTTGAACCAGTGACCCTCGGGTTGCGCACGGACACTCTCCCACTGCGCCACGCCGTGGGAGAGTGTCCCAAGACAAGAACTAAAATGTATTTCAGTTCCTTGGTATTCTCCCTCACAACCACACCTTGCATGATTTAAACATATAAAGAGGCTTCCTGAATACATCCATCCATCCATCCATTTTCTACCGCTTATTCCCTTTTAGGGGTCGCGGGGGGCGCTGGCGCCTATCTCAGCTACAATCGGGCGGAAGGCGGGGTACACCCTGGACAAGTCGCCACCTCATCGCAAGGCCAACACAGATAGACAGACAACATTCACACTCACATTCACACACTAGGGCCAATTTAGTGTTGCCAATCAACCTATCCCCAGGTGCATGTAAAATGGTTTTTTTTAAAGAAGATTGCACCTGACACACAAAATGATCCCCATTCCTGAAAGTTTGTAAAAAAAAAACAAAAAAAAACAGAGTGGAAA
This sequence comes from Nerophis ophidion, assembly GCF_033978795.1. Lineage (NCBI taxonomy): Eukaryota > Metazoa > Chordata > Actinopteri > Syngnathiformes > Syngnathidae > Nerophis > Nerophis ophidion. The sequence goes on along the minus strand of NC_084633.1, from coordinate 18,495,902 downwards.
AAAATGATCTGCTCCGATTAAGTGATGAAGAAGGTCGAGCAGAGGGAGGAGGAGGAGGCATTCAGTGGTGATGGGATGGGAGGGTGTGGGGACTTTCCTTGGGTTTGATGACAAAACGCGTCTGGTTCCGTCCTTGCACAGAGCATCAGAGACCACCGAAGACAGTGTTGGGAGTAACTTAGAGGTGCAAAAAAGGCAAAAACAGGTGAGTCACTCTTTTTCGGAAGAAACCAAGGCGTGTGAGATGAAACAACGTGTTTGCAGCTAATTATTTATGTTCTAAAGCAGTGTTTTTCAACCAGTGTGCCGTGGGAGATTATATAATCTCAGCTATTTGGGTTGAAAATATTTTTTGCAAAACAGTTGTTGAGTGTCGTTGCTGTGTAGAGTTCGGCAGAGTAACCGTGTAATACTCTTCCATATCAGTAGGTAGGAGCCGGTAGCTAATAGCTTTGTGGGTTGTCAGAAACAGCAGGAGGCAGTGTGCAGGTAAAAATGCATGTAATGCTTTAACCAAAAATAAACAAAAGGTGAGTGCCGCTAAGAAAAGGCATGGAAGCTTAGGGAAGGCTGTGCAGAACGACACTAAAACTGAACTGGCTCTGTCAGTGTTAGTTGTTGACCAACCCCAAGATGCAGAGAAGGAGGCAGGCATTTTGCAGGTAAACTAGAACAAATAAAAGGGTACTAACACAAAGCGCGCACGAGGCGGATAATCAATCAATCAATGTTTATTTATATAGCCCCAAATCACAAATGTGTCAAAGGACTGCACAAATCATTACGACTACAACATCCTCGGAAGAACCCACAAAAGGGCAAGGAAAACTCACACCCAGTGGGCAGGGAGAATTCACATCCAGTGGGACGCCAGTGACAATGCTGACTATGAGAAACCTTGGAGAGGACCTCAGATGTGGGCAACCCCCCCCCCCCCCCTCTAGGGGACCGAAAGCAATGGATGTCGAGCGGGTCTAACATGATACTGTGAAAGTTCAATCCATAGTGGCTCCAACACAGCCGCGAGAGTTCAGTTCAAGCGGATCCAAGACAGCAGCGAGAGTCCCGTCCACAGGAAACCATCTCAAGCGGATCAGCAGCGTAGAGATGTCCCCAACCGATACAGGCGAGCGGTCCATCCTGGGTCCCGACGAGCGGTCCATCCTGGGTCTCGACTCTGGACAGCCAGTACTTCATCCATGGTCATCGGACCGGACCCCCTCCACAAGGGAGGGGGGGACATAGGAGAAAGAAAAGAAGCGGCAGATCAACTGGTCTAAAAAGGAGGTCTATTTAAAGGCTAGAGTATACAGATGAGTTTTAAGGTGAGACTTAAATGCTTCTACTGAGGTAGCATCTCGAACTGTTACCGGGAGGGCATTCCAGAGTACCGGAGCCCGAACGGAAAACGCTCTATAGCCCGCTGACTTTTTTTGGGCTCTAGGAATCACTAATAAGCCGGAGTCTTTTGAACGCAGATTTCTTGCCGGGACATATGGTACAATACAATCGGCAAGATAGGCTGGAGCTAGCCCGTGTAGTATTTTATACGTAAGTAGTAAAACCTTAAAGTCACATCTTAAGTGCACAGGAAGCCAGTGCAGGTGAGCCAGTACAGGCGTAATGTGATCAAACTAAGGGAGCTAACATGGGAGCTGGAAAATAAAAGGAGCTCAGCTGGAAAATAAAAGGAGCTCAGCATGGAAGCTAGCAAAAACAAAAAGGGTCTAGCGTGGAAGCTAGCAGGAAAACAGAAGTCGTAATGAGTCGTACAAAACAAACTGGAAGCAGGGAACAAAAAAACCGTAAACTACAAACAGCGACCGAAATATAGCTTACCGCTACGCTGCAAAGACATGGCCCGACACGACAGGAGCGACAATACAGGAGTGACATCGACAAAACAATAATCCAGCCCTGACTGAAGGACAAAAGCAGGTACAAAGAGGAGTGGGCTGATTGACACCAGGTGTGGCCAGGTGCCAATCAGCCGCAGCTGAGAGGAAACAGCACACAGAGAGACAAACAGGAAGCTGAACCAAAATAAGAGTGCTGACAGGAACTAAGGACAGGAAATACTAAACACACACAGGAAAAACTAAAACACAAACAAACTGCCAGTGGCAAGCCTGACAGGCTCCAAAGTAAACGAAAACAGAATGCTGGACGACAGCAAAGACTTACTGTGGAGCAAAGACGGCGTTCACAAAGTACATCCGAACATGACATGACAATCCACAATGTCCACACTAGAGATGCGCGGATAGGCAATTATATCATCCGCAACCGCATCACCAAAGTCGTCCTCCACTCGCCGTCCACCCGAATCAACATTTTATCAGAACCGCAACCGCCCGCCACCCGCCCGTTGAAATACATCAGAGGTCGGCCACCTTTACCACTCAAAGAGCTATTCAATCCCGTTTCACAGAGTAAAGAAGACAATGGGAGCCGCTAACGTTCTCGCGAATATCCATTGGAGTTCATCCTGATGACAAGAATAAGGTCGTACTGCGAAGCCATTGCCTTCGACACCTTCAACAACATGTACAATCCGAATGTTAGTCCAGCAACATGTTGTATGCAGCTTCCGCAAACACACGTACAAGATTGAAAGGCATACTGGGTGATACAGAGTACACTGATGGTTGTGATACAAACAATTCTAACACTCTTACTAATATGCGTCAAGCTGTGAAGCCACACCAAACAAGAATGACAAACACATTTCGGGAGAACGTCCTCACAGTAACACAACATAAACGCAACACAACAAATACCCAGAATCCTTTATATACGTGACACTTCCTGAATATATTTTACACCCCCGCGCCCCCAACCCCACCCACCTTACTGATGCACGGGGGGTTTTTATGCTAGTGGGGTGTATAAAATAGTCAGGAATTGTCATGGATGCAAAGGATTCTGGGTATCTGTTGTGTTGCGTTTATGTCGTGTTGCTGTGAGGATGTTCTCCCGAAATCTGTTTGTCATTCTTGTTTGGTGTGGCTTCACAGCGTGGTGCATATTACTAGGAGTGTTAAAATTGTTTTTATATCACAACCATTAGTGTACTCTGTGTCACCCAGTATGCCTTGCAGTCGTGTGCGTGTGTCTGCGGGAGCCACATACAACATGTTGCTGGTGCTGGACTGACAAGCAGATCGTACATGATGTAGAGGGCGACAAAGCCAATGGCTTCATAGCACGCCCTAATACTATCTGGGTGACTGCCGGCAGTCATTCTAGAGAATGTTTGCGTCTCCTATTGTCTTCTTCGCTTTGTGACAAAAGTCCTAAATGGCTCTTTAAATGGTAAAGGATACCAATCCCTGAACCATGTAGACCAGGGGTGCCCATTACGTCGATCGCGAGCTACCAGTCGACCGCGGGGGGTGTGTCAGTCGATCTCCAGCCAGGCTTTTAAAAAAAATAGACCTAAAAATGAGTGATCATCAATCTTCACCAAGACGTCACTTAAATGACATTCACGGTACCGGAGGGTCTTGTGAGATGACGCTGGCTGCTGCAAGATCATTATTATGAAAATATGACCGAGAGGAAGGCAAGAAACACTTTTTATTTCAACAGACTCTCGCGCCGTACCTTCCGTCAAAACTCTAAAGGCCGACTGCACATTTCCTATCTTCACAATAAAAGCCCTGCTTCATGCTAACTAAATACAGAGTCTCGGAAAACTGGCGTGCACAAGCGATCCCTCAGAAAGCTGGCGTGCACATCACTTGTGCACGCCAGCTTTCCGAGACTCTTATTTTGTTAGCGCAGGCAGCATGAAGCAGGGCTTTTATTGTGAAGATAGGAAATGTGCAGTCGGCCTTTAGAGTTTTGACAGAAGGGACGGCGCGAAAGTCTGTTGAAATAAAAAGTGTTTCTCGCCTTCCTCTCTGTCATTTTTTCATAATAATGAACTGGCAGCAGCCAGCGTCATCTCACAAGACCCTCGGGTGCCGTGAATGTCAATCAAGCAAGCTACGGAATTTGCCGCCAATGTTTTTCTTGTAAAGTGTATGGAAGCTGGATGAATTAGATGCCAAAAACCAACCACTTTCATGTGGTATTGTACAGAAAGGACAACTTTTTTCTCCTCCATTTGAAAATGTGGGCGTTATCATCATTACTGTCTGATTCCAATCAATGCAAGTCATCAGAATCAGGTAATACACCAACTTATATTCTTGTCTTTGTGAAAGAAAGACATCTATATGTGTTACACATGCTTGTATTATCATTAAACACATTTAACTTGTTTACAAAAATGTCTCTTTCATAAATAAATAAATATAAATGATATATATAAATGAGGTAGATCCCCTCGAGTTGGTCAATTAAAAAGTAGCTCGCCTGCAGAAAAAGTGTGGGCACCCCTGATGTATATCATATATATCCGGATGGTTCAACCGGCACCCGCCCGAATCTAATTAAAATCTATTTTATCGTTACGTCAACCGCCCGAGCCGCGGTTTATCCGCAGACTCCGCGGATGAGACCGCAAACCGCGCATCTCTAGTCCACACAATGAAGGATAAAAACAACTGATTGCTAAAAATATGGGAAATATCGCTCAAAAGGAAGACATGAAACTGCTACAGGAAAACACCAAAAATAGTGAAAAAGCCACCAAAATAGGAACTAAAATACTACACACAGGAAAACACTAAAAATGTCCAAATAAATCAGGGCGTGATGTAACAGGTGGTGACAGTACACCTACTTTGAGACAAGAGCTATATTGATGCATGCTTTGTTATGGTCTAAAGCAGACTATGCGGCCTTTTTAAACTTCTCAATCTGGCCCGTCGGACATTCCCATATAATTTTTTTTAGATCTTCAAGATGAAAAGTGTAACTGCCATTATGATGTGCATGTGATGTTTTCTAATGACCGCAATACTTGATTACAAAGTTGTAATGCTTAGTGATGTATTAAATGTATCATATAGTGGGTGTTTTTTGTTGTTGTTGCTGTTTTTACCCTTCGCGTTCATACTTCTGTCACGCGTTCGGCGCACTTGTTGCCCCTTCGTGGATGCACACACTACCAGTCAGCAGGATTGTAGGTAAGAGTTGTCTTCAATACAATAAAACAAAACAACATTGGTGCAAAAAGGGAAAAACAAAGCGCGTGCCAACGCACGGGAAGCTAATGCTAAAACTTAGCAGGAAACAGAAGTAAAACTAAACGACGTGTCGAACGCACGTGAAGCTAAGGCGGAACTTAGCACAAAATAATCCACGATACAAAATACAAACCGTGACGTGTTGCGAAAAGCAAACAATGGACCGAGGACGAACTAAGGAATCAGGTGGGCTTAAATACACAAATAATTATTAGAAACAGGTGTGTGACAGGAGCCCGTGAGGAGGAACACAATACGTTGCCGTGGTGACTAACACAAACAAGGAAGTGCTCAAACAAGGATCGGCAGAGTCCAGAAACAAAACATGAACAAAGACATAAAAAGGGCAAAACCATTAACGATCCGAGTCACGGGATCGTGACAATTTCACTGTGTTTGTTCGCTTTATTATAAAATATGTCCAACGAGGGGTGGTGTGATGTTCATATGTTGTCAATATTCAGTGTTTTATCGTTCATGGTTAATATTGTAAATTCCACATTCTTTATTTTCATATACATTCTGGGTGTCTCATTCAGTATACAAATTTAAAATTGCATTTTTTAAGGCGGTCTGTCAAAAAGTTTTTAGCATTCAATCAGACATTATGAGGTTTTGTATTAGTTTTCCTAAAAATAGATATACCGGCCCCTGGACACATTTTTTCTCTAAATTTGGCCCCCGAGCTCAGGCCTGGTCTAAAGTCACATCCAACAATTGCGACAACGACTTTTTACTGTCAACGGAGTTTTGTTTTTTAACGATTTCTGATGGTGGCGTGCCTTTGGATTTTTTCAACGCAAAAAATGTGCCTTGGCTCAAAAAAGGTTGAAAAACACTCTTCTAAAGAGATGTTAAAACGCACATGGAAGGAGAGGAGATCACGGTAGTGGAAAATGGTGGCTAAAAAAATATCATCCACCCATCCATTTTCTACTCCTTATTCCTGTCATGTCTTGGTGATCATGTTTAGTTTGGCAATGTTTTGTTTGGTTTTTGCACTCTGTCAGTTGCTGTTTTTTTTACTCCCTGCTTTGTTTCCATGACAACCCATTAGTTTTCACCTGTCATGTCACTCACCTGATTCATTTGGAGTCATGCAGCTGTTAATCACCACAGCACTATTTAAGCCTGTAGTTGCCAGGCAGTCCGCCTGGCGACATCTCCCTCTACACACCCTTGTTATTCATGCTGATGATCCATGCTGCGTTTTTTCATGCTCGTTTCTCGTCACAGTAAGTGTTTTCGTTTTTTGTCCATAGTTCTGCCTTTGTGCTAGTTTTTTGTTTTCAGAGCCAAGTTTTGTACCTTCGCTGTGAGCGCCTTTTGTTTATACCTTTGGTTTTTGTAGTGTCCAATTTTGTTTTTGACAACCATCTTACATTTAGTCTTAGTCTTTTGGACTAAAATGCTTATTAGTTTTAGTCACATTTTAGTCACTTTTATATGTGATGGTTTTAGTCGACGAAAACTCAAAAGGGTTTTAGTCTAGTTTTAGTCGATGAAAAGTCAAAAGGGTTTTAGTCTAGTTTTAGTCCAAAAAAAAAAAGAATAAAAAGTATAAGTATAGTCTTTTAACAAATTAATTTAGGTCAAAAAGTATTGGAGATTGCTGTTGGGCAGTGTCACACATAAATTGTGAAAATAGAAGCAGATCTATAAATTCAACCCATTGTAAGCTTGCAGATCTGCTATTTTCACAAATAATAACAATAAAGGAATGGTTTTAGACATATAGGGTTTCCACCCAACAGCACATTTCTGATCCAAGGATTGTGTAGGGAAGCAGGGAACAAAAAACAGTAAACTACATACATCAAACGAATATAGCTTACCGCTACGCTGCAAAGACACGAAAAGGTAGATAACATATGACAAGAGCGACAAGAAGTGACATAGACGAATCAATAATCCAGCACTGACTGGAGGAACAAAGCAAATAAAATAGAATCGGGCTGATTGACACCAGGTGTGGCCAGGTGCAGCTAAGGGGAAAACAGCGCACAGGGGAAAAAAACAGGAAACCGATAAAATAAGGGCGCTGACAGGAACTAAAAACAGGAAATACTAAACACACAGAAGAAAAACTAAACGACAAAAAGTCGGTGGCAAGCCTGAGATGTAGTACTTTCGAGTGAATATTAAAAGATGTCATTACCTCCACGTCGTTTTGCACCACGGGGAAAACAAACCGCACCAAAGTCCAAGTCGTGACAATTCCCTTTGGGGTCGCTGGTTCTTAATCAGCTACAATCGGGCGCAAGGCGGGGTACACCCTGGACAAGTCGCTACCTAATCACAGGGCCAACACAGATAGACAGGCAACATTCACACACACAAAAAAAAAATTCACATTTTCATCAAATTTTGCAAAATCCAATTATTTAGGCACCTGTGCAGACTTGTGACTGGTGCGTGCGTGTGCGTGTTCCCCTCAGGCGAGCGCACGAAGAGGAGAGCATGGCATTTGCAGGGATGCTGCGAGATCAGGACGTGGCCGCTGCCGTGCGCTCGTGTCAAGGTGAGTCACTCTTTGGCCACTCGTGCGACGCCCCAAAAAAGCGAGCCTACACCGTTGCACGCTCATCAGGATGGCCGTGCTGTGGGATGACGAGAACATGATGGAGCCCTCTTTGGTCTTATGCAGGAGGGTAAAGAGTTGGCAAGCATGACTTAGTTAATTTAATTATAGTACTTGGTAAAGGGTTTATTTTTAAGGCCAAAAATAGATCCATCCATCATCCATCATCTTCCGCTTATCCGAGGTCGGGTCGCGGGGGCAACAGCCTAAGCAGGGAAGCCCAGACTTCCCTCTCCCCAGCCACTTCGTCTAGCTCTTCCCGGGGGATCCCGAGGCGTTCCCAGGCCAGCCGGGAGACATAGTCTTCCCAACGTGTCCTGGGTCTTCCCCGTGGCCTCCTACCGGTTGGACGTGCCCTAAACACCTCCCTAGGGAGGCGTTCGGGTGGCATCCTGACCAGATGCCCGAACCACCTCATCTGGCTCCTCTCCATGTGGAGGAGCAGCGGCTTTACTTTGAGTTCCTCCCGGATGGCAGAGCTTCTCACCCTATCTCTAAGGGAGAGACCTGGAAACTCATTTGGGCCGCTTGTACCCGTGATCTTATCCTTTCGGTCATGACCCAAAGCTCATGACCATAGGTGAGGATGGGAACGTAGATCGACCGGTAAATTGAGAGCTTTGCCTTCCGGCTCAGCTCCTTCTTCACCACAACGGATCGGTACAACGTCCGCATTACTGAAGACGCCGCACCGATCCGCCTGTCGATCTCACGATCCACTCTTCCCTCACTCGTGAACAAGACTCCTAGGTACTTGAACTCCTCCACTTGGGGCAGGGTCTCCTCCCCGACCCGGAAATGGCACTCCACCTTTTTCCGGGCGAGAACCATGGACTCAGACTTGGAGGTGCTGATTCTCATTCCGGTCACTTCACACTCGACTAGTATTACTTTCTTTAAAACATTTATTCAGTATTTTTTAACTTTAGAAAGATACATGATTGACAACGATAATGATGCCAAAAAACATGAAAAAAGATGGGAAATCCTTAAAGGCTTATTATGAAAATGTAATAATGTTTATAGATATGCAACAACAGCAACATATATGCTATCTGTTGTTGTGTTCCCTTTTTTTGAGTGTACACAATGAAGGTGTGTGTTGAATCTGACTTGGACATAATATGGACTATACACAAATGCTTTTTATGAAAATGTAATTTTGTTTATAACTTATATGCAATCTGTTGTTTCCCTAATTTTTGTTGTTGCACATGGATGAGGGTGTGTGTTGCTGAGGCCCACTTTGACATTGTCTGGACTGGACCTGGTTTTAAATAACCTTTTAGACAAGTCTAATTCCATTAACAACCTGGTCTGATGAAGATAAGGTTATTTTTATTTTTATTTTTTTTTGATAAAATAAAATGAGATTAAAAAAAAAGGAAAACAATGACATTTTTTTTGGATAAACAAGAAAGTAAAATCATATAAAACAATTACATAAAAAATAGTAATTAATGATAGTGTTAGTGGACCGGACGACACACACAATCATGTGTGTTTCAGGGACTGTGTCCCTTGCAGACTGTGTTATATATGTTGTGGGAACCAGCATTTTGGTAGCAGAAAGAAATAACCCTTTTTTGTGTGAGTGGGTGTGGCTGGGTGTGAATGGGGGAGGGAGGGGTTTTCTTTGGGGGGTTGATGCACTGATGGAAAGTGTATTTTGTGTGTTTTTGTGTTGATTTAATAAAAAAAAAAAAAAAAAAAAAAAAAAAAGAGTTGGGGAGCCTGCAGGCGCGTGACCCAGCTGCAGGTGACAACAGACGTTAGTGTTTACGTGGATACAAACAATGCAGAGCAGCCCCATTGCATCACAAAATTCTGCATTACTTACAGAGCAGTTATTTTTGCATGGAAGCTCAAAGCAATACAATGAATGGTCTTTATTTTGGCAGCAGGGCTTAATAATAATAAATAATAATAATACATTTTATTTGGTATAGCAATTTTCAGTGTACTCAAAGACGCTTTACTGGATAAATGTAAATACAAAAGAGTTCAAAGAAATTATATATATATATATATATATATATATATATATACGAAAGAGTATTTAGTCAGTCACCGATTGTGCAAGTTCCATCCATCCATCCATCCATTTTCTACCGCTTATTCCCTTTTAGGGGTCGCGGGGGGCGCTGGCGCCTATCTCAGCTACAATCGGGCGGAAGGCGGGGTACACCCTGGACAAGTCGCCACCTCATCGCAGGGCCAACACAGATAGACAGACTCACATTCACACACTAGGGCCAATTTAGTGTTGCCAATCAACCTATCCCCAGGTGCATGTCTTTGGAGGTGGGAGGAAGCCGGAGTACCCGGAGGGAACCCACGCATTCACGGGGAGAACATGCAAACTCCACACAGAAAGATCCCGAGCCTGGATTTGAACCCATGACTGCAGGACCTTCGTATTGTGAGGCAGACGCACCAACCCCTCTGCCACCGTGAAGCCCTTGTGCAAGTTCTCCCACTTAAAATGATGACAGAGGTCTGTAATTTTCATCATAGGTACACTTCAACTGTGAGAGACAGAATGTGGAAAAAAAAAAAAAATCGAGGAATTCACATTGTAGGGATTTTGGTGGAAAATAAGTATTTGGTCAACCATTCAAAGCTCTCACTGATGGAAGGAGGTTTTGGCTCCAAATCTCACGATACATGGCCCCATTCATTCTTTCCTTAACACGGATCAATCGTCCTGTCCCCTTAGCAGAAAAACAGCCCCAAAGCATGATGTTTCCACCCCCATGCTTCACAGTAGGTATGGTGTTCTTGGGATGCAACTCAGTATTTTTCTTCCTCCAAACACGACCAGTTGAGTTTATACCAAAATGGATACATGGATGATACAGCAGAGGATTGGGAGAATGCCAAATGTAACTTTTTGGTATTAACTCAACTCGTCGTGTTTGGAGGAAGAACAATTCTGAGCTGCATCCCAAGATCACCATACCTACTGTGAAGCATGGGGGTGGAAAGAAACATCATGCTTTGGGGCTGTTTTTCTGCTAAGGGGACAGGACGATTGATCCGTGTTAAAGGGGAACATTATCAGCAGACCTATGTAAGCGTCAATATATACCTTGATGTTGCAGAAAAAAGACCATCTATTTTTTTAACCGATTTCCGAACTCTAAATGGGTGAATTTTGGCGAATTAAACGCCTTTCTGTTAATCGCGCTGGAAGCGATGACGTCAGAATGTGACGTCGCCGAGGTAACACACCCGCCATTTTCATTTTCAACACATTACAAACACCGGGTCTCAGCTCTGTTATTTTCCGTTTTTTTGACTACTTTTTGGAACCTTGGAGACATCATGCCTCGACGGTGTGTTGTCGGAGGGTGTAACAACACTAACAGGGAGGGATTCAAGTTGCACCACTGGCCCGAAGATGCCAAAGTGTCTGCCGCCAGACCCCCATTGAATGTGCCAGAGTGTCTCCACATTTTACCGGCGATGCTAAAGCAGACATGGCACAGAGATGTATGGATAACCAGCAGATGCATTTGCAACTATTAAGTCAACGAAATCACAAAGGTGAGTTTTGTTGATGTTGACTGCCAGCTAATCGATGCTAACATGCTACGCTAATCGATGCTAACATGCTATTTACCGGCGGTGCTAAAGCAGACATGGCACAGAGATGTATGGATAACCTGTAGATGCATTTGCAACTATATTACGTTTCCTTCCACCCACATTTAATGCGAAACAAACACTTACCAATCGACGGATTTAAGTTGCTCCAGTGTCACAAGATGCGAAAGTCCTGATCGCTTGGTCCGCACATTTTACCGGCGATGCTAACGCAGCTATTCGGCCATGCTATGGCTATGAATAGCGTCAATAGCTATTCGCTCAATAGCTTCAGTTTCTTCTTCAATATTTTCATACTCCATCTGTTTCAATACATGTGTAATCTGTTGAATCGCTTAAGTCGCTGAAATCCGAGTTTGAATCCGAGCTAATGTCGCTATATCTTGCTGTGGTATTCCCATTGTTTGTTTACATTGGCAGCACTGTGTGACGTCACAGGGAAATGGACAGTGTCTTCGCAGAGAGTCGAAAATAAGGCACTTTAAAGCTTTATTTAGGGATATTCCGAGACCGGTAAAATTTTGAAAAAAATGTCAAAAAATACAACAAGCCACTGGGAACTGATTTTTATTGTTTTTAACCCTTTTGAAATTGTGATAATGTTCCCCTTTCAGGAAAGAAGGAATGGGGCCATGTATCGTGAGATTTGGAGCCAAAACCTCCTTCCATCAGTGAGAGCTTTGAATGGTTGACCAAATACTTATTTTCCACCATAATTTACAAATAAATTCTATAAAATTCTTCCAATGTGAATTCCTGGATTTTTTTTGTCCACATTCTGTCTCTCACAGTTGAAGTGTACCTATGATGAAAATTACAGACCTCTGTCATCATTTTAAGTGGGAGAACTTGCACAATCGCTGGCTGACTAAATACTTTTTTGCCCCACTGCGTATACATATACATACATATATATATACATATATGCTTTACATTGTAGTTTGACATGAAGAGAATATGAATACTTTGAGATATTTAGGGAAATTAAATAAAAACATACATTTATCTTTAATTATGATCATGATTTCTAGTTATGTTACGGCCCTAACGCAGGGGTCGGGAACCTTTTTGGCTGAGAGAGCCACAAGGCCAAATATTTTAAAATGTATTTCCGTAAGAGCCACATAATGTTTTTTTTAACACTGAACACAAATAAACGCGTGCATTTTTAAGTAAGACCAACATTTCTAGAATATAATACGTCTCTTATTCTTTGTAATAACATTGTTATTCTGAAGCTAACTGTGGAGGGGGCGTGGCCTGCGGGCCTGCAGCGAACTGGGGTGTGCCAGGACCGGCCTCTGAATAAGCGACAGGTGCGTAAACGGCCCACCTGGGCCTTGTTATCAAATCACCTGTCGCTCTGTTATAAGTAGCAACCAGGATGAGAGACGGAGTTGGGGCTGGAGCTGGAGCCAGAGTGCGAGCGAAAACGAAAGAGAAAAATAATTGCTGGAAAGCAACTGAGAGACTTATTGAAAAATGAAACAATATTGTAACCCTGAAACAGGCTCTCATGTCGGTGCTTGGTGGTCTAAGGGGGGGTGGAGATCCCTTTTTTTTTTTTTTTTGTCGTAAAAAAGGGACATTTTTTGTCATGAAAAAGGGAGGTTTTTGTGGTTGGTGCACTAATTGTAGTGAAGTGAAGTGAATTATATTTATATAGCGCCTTTCTCTAGTGACTCAAAGCGCTTTTACATAGTGAAACCCAATATCTAAGTTACATTTAAACCAGTGTGGGTGGCACTGGGAGCAGGTGGGTAAAGTGTCTTGCCCAAGGACACAACGGCAGTGACTAGGATGGCAGAAGCGGGAATCGAACCGGCAACCCTCAAGTTGCTGGCACGGCCGCTCTACCAACCGAGCTATGCCGCCCCAATTGTAAGTGTATATTGTGTTTTTTATGTTGATTTAATAAAAATTAAATAAAACATTTTTTTTATTTTTTTTATTTTTTTAAATAAAAATGAATAAAAAATTATTCTGCGGCCCGGTACCAATCGGGCCGCCCGGTGGTTGGGCACCACTGGTCTGAAGAACCCCCAGAAGGGCAAGCCCCACACTAACCAATAATAAATAAATAACTTCTTACCATTAACACAACTTTTTCATGACCACGCACCTACTTGTCCCTCATCTACCTTCATGCCTTGCCACGCTGTTTGTTATTCCGTCTATACCACGTACGTTTTTAGTTAGTTTAGTGCCACAGCTAATATCTTTTGTTCGTTTGTATATAGCAATGCTATTGTGCTGTTTTGTTTTATAGTCTAGTTCAGGGGTCGGGAACCTTTTTAGCTGAGAGAGCCAAAAAGCCAAATATTTCAAAATGTATTTCCGTAAGAGCCATTTTTAAGTAAGACCAACATTTCTAGGGTAAAATAGGTCTCTTATTCTTTGTAATAACATTGTTATTCTGAAGTTAACTGTGGAGGGGCGTGGCCTGCGGGCCTGCAGCGAACTGGGGTGTGCCAGGACAGGCCTCGAAATCAGCAACAGGTGCGTAGATTGTCCACCTGGGCCTTGATATCTAATCACCTGTCGCTCTGTTATAAGCAGCAGCCAGTAGGAGAGACAGGGTTGGGGCTGGAGCCAGAGCGCGAGCGAGAACGAAAGACAAAAATACAATTGCTGGACAGCAACTGAGAGACTTATTGAAAAATGAAACAATATTGTAACCCTGAAACAGGCTCTCATGTCGGTGCTTGGCTGTCTGAAGAACCCCCAGAGGGGCAAGCCCCACACTAACCAATAATAAATAAATAACTTCTTATCATTACGCAACTTCTTGAACAGGTGCGGTAGAAAATGGATGGATGGATTAAAAATGCATGAGCATGTTTTACATTTTGAACTTCATTTTTAACACTGTGATTACAAATAGAATTATTCATTATTTATCGTGTTAAGCAATGTCAGCTCAGATTTATCCGAGAGCCAGATGCAGTCATCAAAAGAGCCACATCTGGCTCGCGAGCCATAGGTTCTCTACCCCCGCCCTGACGGCACACCACTGCATGTTAAGATTTTCGTTTGCATTCGCGCCTTGGGCTATGTTCATCTTGCTTTGTTTGTGTCAATGGTATGATGACAGATGAGGGTGGTTAGGACATCTGGTCAGGATGCCACCCGAATGCCTCCCTCAGTTTAGGGGACATCCGACCGGTAGGAGGCTACGGGGAAGACCCAGGACACGTTGGGAAGACTATGTCTCCCGGCTGGCCTGGGAACGCCTCGGGATCCCCCGGGAAGAGCTGGACGAAGTGGCTGGGGAGAGGGAAATTTGGGCTTCCCTGCTTAGGCTGCTGCCCCCGCGACCCGACCTCGGATAAGCGGAAGAAGATGGATGGATGGATGCCAGCAGATAAGACGGTTAAAAGAGAGTCTACAAAAGTTCTGAATGTGAAAATTTTGGGGGAAATTAAAAAAATTAAATAATGGAAAACCAACACTATTATTTAGTTGAATGTTTTGTTATTTTTTGCATAATATTCCCACTTATGAATATAAATTAAACGATAAGAAATTGGGCCTAGTGTGTGATTGTGAGTGTGAATGTTGTCTGTCTATCTGTGTTGGCCCTGCGATGAGGTGGCGACTTGTCCAGGGTGTACCCCGCCTTCCGCCCGATTGTAGCTGAGATAGGCGCCAGCGCCCCCCGCGACCCCGAAAGGGAATAAGCGGTAGAAAATGGATGGATGGATGGATGGAATCTAAGTCAAACGATAAGAAATTGGCCCTAGTGTGTGAATGTGAGTGTGAATGTTGTCTGTCTATCTGTGTTGGCCCTGCGATGAGGTGGCGACTTGTCCAGGGTGTACCCTGCCTTCCGCCCGATTGTAGCTGAGATAGGCGCCAGCGCCCCCCGCGACCCCGAAAGGGAATAAGCGGTAGAAAATGGATGGATGGATGGATGGAATCTAAGTCAAACGATAAGAAATTGGCCCTAGTGTGTGAATGTGAGTGTGAATGTTGTCTGTCTATCTGTGTTGGCCCTGCGATGAGGTGGCGACTTGTCCAGGGTGTACCCCGCCTACTGCCCGATTGTAGCTGAGATAGGCGCCAGCGACCCCCGCGACCCATAAAGGGAATAAGCGGTAGAAAATGGATGGATGGATGGATATTTTTCAAATTGTTTAGCTTTTCCCTGTCACAGCAAGTCATTTGTATGAATGGTTTTGGCAAACTTCTTACGCCAGATGCCCTTCCTGATGCAACACTGCCCGGTAATCGAACGTATGCCCTCTGCCTTGACAGGCAGAAGTGTGAACCAATACACCACCAGGGACAAAAATCATGTCCCTTTCACCGCAACTAAATATGGCCGGCAGGAAAGAGGAGCCACGGGGAGCTATCCACTATCTGGTGCTGAAATCATAGTCTATAAAAGTTCCTCAATCTGAGGAACTATGGAAAATATTGATAAATATACGGTAGCGGTCAAAAGTTTACATACACTTGCAAAGAACATAATCTCATGGTTGTTTTGAGTTTCCAGTTATTTCTGCAACTCTTATTATTTTGTGAGAGTCCATTTTTGTTTCATCTGACCACTGAACGTTCTCAGAAGGTCTTATCTTTGTCCATGTGATGACCTGTAAGTCATGTTTTTTGTAAGGGGCGCTGGAAGCCGGCAGACCCGTCAGCGATCCTGTTCTGTCTCCCTGTAATGTTTGTCTGATCTTGAATGGGATTGTGCTGAAAATTTTAATTTTCCTGAAGGAACTCTCCTGACGGAATAAATAAAGTACTATCTAATCTAATCTAATCTAAGTGATGTCAGATGAAACATGAATTGAGCTGTTTGGCCACAATACCCAGCAATATGTTTGGAGGAGAAAAGGTGAGGCCTTTAATCCCAGGAACACCAAACCTACCGTCAAGCATGGTGGTGGTAGTATTATGCTCTGGGCCTGTTTTGCTGCCAATGGAACTGGTGCTTTACAGAGAGTAAATGGGACAATGAAAAAGGAGGATTACCTCTAAATTCTTCCGGACAACCTAAAATTATCACCCCGGAGGTTGGGTCTTGGGCGCAGTTGGGTGTTCCAACAGGACAATGACCCCAAACTAGGGATGCACCGAAATGAAAATTTGTGGCCGAAGCCGAATAAAATTTAAACGCTTGGCCGAAGGCCGAATACCGAATAATGAAAGCAGTTTTTCACAATTTTTTAAATATTGCATAAATAGCCTAGAATAAATATTTAGACACGTTTTTCAAATAAAGTACTTTTTTATTGAATATTGACATTTTTTTAATATTCCAGTAGCCTTTGCTTTTCAAAAAAAAGCACAACGTTTTTCATTTCTATTAGGCCTTTGAATAAAACATGCATTCCAAAAAAAAATAAAGTGCATCAAAGTGGATAAACCCACAACAAATGAATTATTGTCCTTTTGGCAAAAGTCTGCTTAGCCACAGTAGATATGCTAATAATGTAAACAGAAGGCTCAAGTAAATCTCAATTAAGTGTGTGCTTGTAACCTCATACACTTATACAGGTACACAACATTGTAACCTCATACACTTATACAGGTACACAACATTGTAACCTCATACACTTATACAGGTACACAACATTGTAACCTCATACACTTATACAGGTACACAACATTGTAACCTCATACACTTATACAGGTACACAACATTGTAACCTCATACACTTATACAGGTACACAACATTGTAACCTCATACACTTATACAGGTAGCCTACACAACAGGCTAATAATGTAAACAGAAGGCCCCACTAAATCTCAATAAGTGTGTGCTTGTAACCTCATACACTTATACAGGTAGCCTACACAACAGGCTAATAATGTAAACAGAAGGCCCCACTAAATCTCAATAAGTGTGTGCTTGTAACCTCATACACTTATACAGGTACACAACATTGTAACCTCATACACTTATACAGGTACACAACATTGTAACCTCATACACTTATACAGGTAGCCTACACAACAGGCTAATAATGTAAACAGAAGGCCCCACTAAATCTCAATAAGTGTGTGCTTGTAACCTCATACACTTATACAGGTACACAACATTGTAACCTCATACACTTATACAGGTACACAACATTGTAACCTCATACACTTATACAGGTACACAACATTGTAACCTCATACACTTATACAGGTACACAACATTGTAACCTCATACACTTATACAGGTACACAACATATCCCAACATCACTGCACGTTGGTTGATTGCGTCACTGTGTCAAAAAATTGCGTCACACGCCACTATTCGGCCTTGTTTTTAACTCATTCCACCGAAGGCCGAATGTGGCTTTTTTTGCCATATTCGGCCGAATATATTCGGTTACCGATTAATCGGTGCATCCCTACCCCAAACACATTAAAAAATGGTAAAAGAATAGCTAGATCAGGCTAGAATGAAGGTTTTAGAATGACCTTCCCAAAGTCCTGACTTGGACGTGTGGACAATGCTGAAGAAACAAGTCCATCTCAGAAAACCAACAAATTTAGCTGAACAGCACCGATTTTGTCAAAAGGAGTGGTGAAAAACTCAACCAGAAGCTTGTGGATGGCTACCAAAAGCGCCTTATTGCAGTGAAACTTGCCAAGTGACATGTAAGCAAATATTAACATCGCTGTATGTATACTTTTAAACTAACATTTTCAGTAAACCCATAATAAATTCATAAAAGAAGCAAACTTAAATTTTTTTTGGTGACCAACAAGTATGTGCTCCAATCACTCTATCACAAAAAAATAAGAGTTGTAGAAATCATTGGAAACTCTAGACAGCCATGACATTATGTTCTTTAAAGTTAAAGTAGCAATGATTGTCACACACACACTAGGTGTGGTGAAATTTGTCCTCTGCATTTGACCCATCACCCTTGATCACCCCCTGGGAGGTGAGGGGAGCAGTGAGCAGTAGCGGTGCCGCGCCCGGGAATCATTTATGGTGATTTAACCCCCAATTCCAACCTTTAATGCTGAGTGCCAAGCAGGGAGGTAATGGCTCCCATTTTTATAGTCTTTGCTATGACTCGGCCGGGGTTTGAACTCACGACCTACCGATCTCAGGGCGGACAATCTAACCACTAGGCCACTGCGGTTAATCAGCAAGTGCACATAAAAAAAATATTTTTTGTGAAATTTTTTGTATTTTTTTGCCTGATTGTGAAAGAAATACATGTAAATAAAATATGTACAGTAATGCACACCACATACATTAAATACTAGGATAAATATCAATCAATCAATCAATCAATTTTTTATCTATATATCCCTAAATCACAAGTGTCTCAAAGGGCTGCACAAACCACTACGACATCCGTGGTACAGAGCCCACATACAGGCAAGGAAAAAGTCACCCTAGTGGGATGTCGATGTGAATGACTATGAGAAACCTTGGAGAGGACCGCATATGTGGGCAACCCCCCCCCCCCCCCCCCACAGGGGAGACCGAAAGCAATGGACATTGAGTGGATCTAACATAATATAGTGAGAGTCCAGTCAAAAGTGGATCTAACATAATAGTGTGAGAGTTCAGTCCATAGTGGATCCAACACAATAGTGAGAGTCCAGTCCATAGTGGATCTAACATAATAGTAAGAGTCCAGTCCATAGTGGATTTAACATAATAGCGAGCGTCCAGTCCATAGTGGATCCAACATAATAGTCAGAGTCCAGTCCATAGTGGATCAAACATACTAGTCAGAGTCCAGTCCATAGTGGATCTAACATAATAGTGAGAGTCCAGTCCATAGTGGATCTAACATAATAGTCAGAGTCCAGTCCATAGTGGATCTAACATAATAGCGAGAGTCCAGTCCATAGTGGATCTAACATAATAGTGAGAGTCCAGTTCATAGTGGATCCAACATAATAGTCAGAGTCCAGTCCATAGTGGATCTTACATAATAGCGAGAGTCCAGTCCATAGTGGATCTAACATAATAGTGAGAGTCCAGTCCATAGTGGATCTAACGTAATAGTGAGAGTCCAGTACATAGTGGATCTAACATAATAGTGAGAGTCCAGTCCATAGTGGATCTAACATAATAGTGTGAAAGTCCAGTCAAAAGTGGATCTAACATAATAGTGTGAGAGTCCAGTCCATAGTGGATCTAACATAATAGTGAGAGTCCAGTCCATAGTGGATCTTACATAATAGCGAGAGTCCAGTCCATAGTGGATCTAACATAATAGTGAGAGTCCAGTCCATAGTGGATCTAACGTAATAGTGAGAGTCCAGTCCATAGTGGATCTAACATAAAAGTGAGAGTCCAGTCCATAGTGGATCTAACATAATAGCGAGAGTCCAGTCCATAGTGGATCTAACGTAATAGTGAGAGTCCAGTTCATATTGGATCTAACATAATAGTCAGAGTCCAGTCCATAGTGGATCTAACATAATAGTGGGAGTCCAGTCCATAGTGGATCTAACGTAATAGTGAGAGTCCAGTCCATAGTGGATCTAACATAAAAGTGAGAGTCCAGTCCATAGTGGATCTAACATAATAGTAGGAGTCCAGTCCATAGTGGATCTAACATAATAGTGAGAGTCCAGTCCATAGTGGATCTAACATAATAGTGGGAGTCCAGTCCAAAGTGGATCTAACATAAAAGTGAGAGTCCAGTCCATAGTGGATCTTACATAATAGCGAGAGTCCAGTCCATAGTGGATCTAACATAATAGTCAGAGTCCAGTCCATAGTGGATCTAACATAATAGTCAGAGTCCAGTCCATAGTGGATCTAACGTAATAGTGAGAGTCCAGTCCATAGTGGATCTAACATAATAGTCAGAGTCCAGTCCATAGTGGATCTAACGTAATAGTGAGAGTCCAGTTCATATTGGATCTAACATAATAGTCAGAGTCCAGTCCATAGTGGATCTAACATAATAGTGGGAGTCCAGTCCATAGTGGATCTAACGTAATAGTGAGAGTCCAGTCCATAGTGGATCTAACATAAAAGTGAGAGTCCACTCCATAGTGGATCTAACATAATAGTGAGAGTCCAGTCATAGTGGATCTAACATAATAGTCAGAGTCCAGTCCATAGTGGATCTAACGTAATAGTGAGAGTCCAGTTCATATTGGATCTAACATAATAGTCAGAGTCCAGTCCATAGTGGATCTAACATAATAGTGGGAGTCCAGTCCATAGTGGATCTAACGTAATAGTGAGAGTCCAGTCCATAGTGGATCTAACATAAAAGTGAGAGTCCACTCCATAGTGGATCTAACATAATAGTGAGAGTCCAGTCCATAGTGGATCTAACATAATAGTCAGAGTCCAGTCCATAGTGGATCTTACATAATAGCGAGAGTCCAGTCCATAGTGGATCCAACATAATAGTCAGAGTCCAGTCCATAGTGGATCTAACATAATAGTCAGAGTCCAGTCCATAGTGGATCTAACATAATAGTCAGAGTCCAGTCCATAGTGGATCCAACATAATAGTCAGAGTCCAGTCCATAGTGGATCTAACAATAGTCAGAGTCCAGTCCATAGTGGATCTAACGTAATAGTGAGAGTCCAGTTCATATTGGATCTAACATAATAGTCAGAGTCCAGTCCATAGTGGATCTAACATAATAGTGGGAGTCCAGTCCATAGTGGATCTAACGTAATAGTGAGAGTCCAGTCCATAGTGGATCTAACATAAAAGTGAGAGTCCAGTCCATAGTGGATCTAACAATAGTCAGAGTCCAGTCCATAGTGGATCTAACGTAATAGTGAGAGTCCAGTTCATATTGGATCTAACATAATAGTCAGAGTCCAGTCCATAGTGGATCTAACATAATAGTGGGAGTCCAGTCCATAGTGGATCTAACGTAATAGTGAGAGTCCAGTCCATAGTGGATCTAACATAAAAGTGAGAGTCCAGTCCATAGTGGATCTAACATAATAGTGAGAGTCCAGTCCATAGTGGATCCAACATAATAGTCAGAGTCCATTCCATAGTGGATCTAACATAATAGTCAGAGTCCAGTCCATAGTGGATCTAACGTAATAGTGAGAGTCCAGTTCATATTGGATCTAACATAATAGTCAGAGTCCAGTCCATAGTGGATCTAACATAATAGTGGGAGTCCAGTCCATAGTGGATCTAACGTAATAGTGAGAGTCCAGTCCATAGTGGATCTAACATAAAAGTGAGAGTCCAGTCCATAGTGGATCTAACATAATAGTGAGAGTCCAGTCCATAGTGGATCCAACATAATAGTCAGAGTCCAGTCCATAGTGGATCTAACATAATAGTCAGAGTCCAGTCCATAGTGGATCTTACATAATAGCGAGAGTCCAGTCCATAGTGGATCTAACATAATAGTCAGAGTCCAGTCCATAGTGGATCTAACATAATAGTCAGAGTCCAGTCCATAGTGGATCCAACATAATAGTCAGAGTCCAGTCCATAGTGGATCTAACATAATAGTCAGAGTCCAGTCCATAGTGGATCTAACATAATAGTCAGAGTCCAGTCCATAGTGGATCTAACATAATAGTCAGAGTCCAGTCCATAGTGGATCTAACATAATAGTCAGAGTCCAGTCTATAGTGGATCCAACATAATAGTCAGAATCCAGTCCATAGTGGATCCAACATAATAGTCAGAGTCCAGTCCATAGTGGATCTAACATAATAGTCAGAGTCCAGTCCATAGTGGGCCCAGCAGGAGACCATCCCAACTATGACCTGGGATCAGAGGGAGCTATCCACCATCTAGTGCTGAAATCACACTATTAAACTTACACTTGGAAGTCAATGCATGTTGTTTTTGAAATAACTATCCATGTCTTATTTTTCTTTGCAGAGTTCTGTGATCTTTTTAAATAAAAGATACTAAACCTCAACGGCCATGACAGTCTGTCCCCGTTTTAAGGAACCAGATGGGATTCCTGACATTTCCCCCATCGTTTCGATGCAAAGACCTCATATGTTTTCAACTCGCCCGCCTGCTGCTCCTCGTTGGTTTGACATCAATATAATGAGCCTTGAGTGTTGGATCGATAATTAATAAACACATTATAAGATGACATTGTCTACTTTTTTAATGACTGCACCAAACAAAATATAATTTGACTTAAATAACCTGTAGCGTTAAATATGCTCAGAGTTAGGATTTACCTTTCTCGGACGCTACAAATAAAGCAGACTACACTACTTCCACTTTCCGGGGGACAAAGGGATTTGGACAAAGTGACATATAGTAAAGTTTTTTCATTGTCCAAACACCTTCACACCTATATGCTTGATGAATTTGAAACCAATATGTACACACAAACTACCGTATTTCCTCGAATTGCCGCCGGGGCGCTAATTAATTTGAAACCTCTTCTCACTCCGGCACTTACCAAAGTCATGCAGTAAAAAATTTTGTGTGATGTAAGGATACCATCATGAAAAGCACATATTAAAAAAAACGTTATAATGGTCTTACCTTTACTTATAAATGAAGTCCATGCGCAGCCCCTTCTGATCAAAAGCATCGATAACTTGTTTATAGAAGTCTTCCTTATCTTTCTTCAGTTTTAAAAGTTCCTCTGTCTCGATGGATATCTACCTTTATTACCTCCTGCTTCGATTAAAAGTCCAGTTTAGAAAAGTGCTATCAGACCGCTGCTATCAATTATCCTCGGACAACTCCCCCTCCCGTTCTGCTCCGTGGGTGATCTCTTTATCCCACCGCTGCCACCAGGAAGTGTTATTGTATAAATAATACACTGGGTATTTAGGACTGGAACATGCTTTATTTCAGCCCGGTTGTTTAGGTGTTACATCCTAAAAGGTCCGTCGTGTTTCCGCCGCGTCATACCCGTCCCAGCACAATTCAACGTCACTCGTTGTCACTTCTTCTGCAGCCGAGTAGTCGCAAGAGGGATCACTAGCGCCCTCTACCACCAGGAAGCGGGAGTCATTTAATGACTCATATTTGACACACGCAGCTACGGTATTGTGACGCTCTCAAGCCGTCGTCTTGCGGGTTGACTGTTTAATTTTTAATAAAGCTTCAGTCCAGGTTGCTCTTCCGCTCCTCCTCTATGCTCGCTCACCAACGCCGCCTCCTCGCCGCCGTCTTGGGCCGGGCTCCAGCGTGCCCTGCCTGTCTGTCGGACCGTCGGCTCCACAGCTATATTAATAAAACATAGCTGCTTACTGTTCTTTTTAGCATACCGGTATTCGATAGCTTAGACCTTAAATCCTACTGAATAGTATCTTTTTTTTTATGTCATGAAAAAGGGACGTTTTTGTCATGAAAAAAAGGAGGTTTTAGTTGTTGGTGCACTAATTGTAAGTGTATATTGTGTTTTTTATGTTGATTTAATAAAAAAATAAAACAAATATATATATTTTTTAAAATAAAAATGAAGAAAAAATTCTTCTGCGGCCCGGTACCAATCGGGTCACGGCCTGGTACGGGGCCGCGGCCCAGTGGTTGGGGACCACTGGTCCAGAACATATTTGGCTTTATTCATTATTGACGTATTTCTTGCTACTTTATGTTGTATATTTTTTACATGAGAATTGTAGTTTAATTTATCATCAATCATTATACCTAGAAATTTGGTTTCATTTACTCTTTCAATTTCTATTCCGTCTATTTGTATTTGTGTTTGACTTTCTTTTCTACTGTTACCAAATAGCATTTTTTAGTTTTACTGAGATTCAATAAGGCAGCCATGCTATGGGCCACTTCATTAGGTACACCCACGCTATGGCCGAATAGCGTCAATAGCTATTCGCTCAATAGCTTCAATTTCTTCTTCAATTTCGTTTTCGCTATCTGCCTCCATACTCCGACCATCTGTTTCAATACATGCGTAATCTGTTGAATCGCTTAAACCGCTGAAATCCGAGTCTGAATCTGAGCTAATGTCGCTATATGTTGCTGTGGTAACCGCCATGTTGTTTGTATTGGCAGCACTGTGTGACATCACAGGGAAATGGATAGTGGTTTCGAAGATAGCGAAAATAAGGCACTTTAAAGCTTTATTTAGGGATATTCCGGGACCGGTAAAATTTTGAAAAAAAATTCAAAAAATACAACAAGCCACAGGGAACTGATTTTTATTGTTTTTAACCCTTTTGAAATTGTGATAATGTTCCCCTTTAAACGGCAGTTACTTTAGCAACTTGCAGCACGTTTAACTTGTTTGTTCCAACAATGCGCACCTTGCGTTGTTCTCAGGTGTAGGTCTGTCAACTTATAACACTCTGCGACGTTGGAAGCCCTTTAAAACAGCCGTAAACTCGCCGTAGTTTTTGGTTGCTAGGCAACCGCTTTGAGCTGCGGTAAGGTGTTGATACATGGCTTTCGCTTTGCATAGTAGAGTTTTAACTTGCACTTACAGATGTAGCGACAAACTGTAGTTACTGACAGTGGTTTTATGAAGTGTTCCTGAGCCCATGTGGTGATATCCTTTACACACTGATTTCGCTTTGTGGTGCACTACCGCCTGAGGGGTTGAAGGTTCGTAATATCATCGCTTACGTACAGTTATTTCTCCAGATTCTCTGAACCTTTTGATAATATTACGGACCGCAGATGGCGAACTCCCTAAATTCCTTGCAATAAATCGTTGAGAAATGTTGTTCTTAAACTGTTTGACGATTTGCTCACGCATTTGTTGACAAAGTGGTGACCCTCACCCCATCCTTGTTTGTGAATGGCTGAGCATTTCCAGAAGCTGCTTTTATACCTAATCATGGCTGTTCCCAATTAGCCTGTTCACCTGTCGGATGTTCCAAATAAGTGTTTGGTGAGCATTCTTCAACATTCTCAGTCTTTTTTGCCACTTGTGCCAGCTTTTTGGAAACATGTTGCAGGCATCAAATTCCAAATGAGCTAATATTTGCAAAAAGTAACAAAGTTTTCCGGTTCGAACATTGAATATCTTGTCTTTGCAGTCTATTCCAGTGGTTCTCAACCTTTTTTCAGTGATGTACCCCCTGTGAACATTTTTTTAATTCAAGTACCCCTTAATCAGAGCAAAGCATTTTTGTTGAACAAAAGAGATAAAGAAGTAAAATACAGCACTATGTCATCAGTTTCTGATTTATTAAATTGTATAACAGTGCAAAATATTGCTCATTTGTAGTGGTCTTTCTTGAACTATTTGGAAAAAAGATATAAAAATAACTAAAAACTTGTTGAAAAATAAACAAGTGATTCAATTATAAATAATGATTTCTACACATAGAAGTAATCATCAACTTAAAGTGTCCTCTTTGGGGATTGTAATAGAGATCCATCTGGATTCATCAACTTCATTCTAAACATTTCTTCACAAAAAATTAGATCTTTAACATCAATATTTATGGAACATGTCCACAAAAGAATCTAGCTGTCAACACTGAATATTGCATTGTTGTATTTCTTTTCACAGTTTATGAACTTACATTCTTATTTTGTTAAAATATTATTCAATAAATATATTTATAAAGGATTTTTGAATTGTTTCTATTTGTAGAATATTATTGAAAAATATCACGTACCCCTTGGCATACCTTCAAGTACCCCCAGGGGTACACGTACCCTCATTTGAGAACCACTGCTCTATTCAATTGAATATAAGTTGAAAAATATTTGCCAATCATTGTATTCATGTTTTTATTTACCATTTACACAACGTGCCAACTTCACTGGTTTTGGGGGATTGTATTTTCAAGCCGATACCAATACAGATAACTTCCTGCTTCTACAGATTATTTATGTATTTTGTATTTATTCAGATTGAACATTAGTCTTTGTGTAGCCGGTTCGAGTCTGCGTTGTGTAGTTGCTTTGAAGACAAGAGGACTCTGTGGTTGCCTTTAGCCGAAACAGGTGGCGTATTTATTTCTACCTGTATGAAATATAAATTTCATACAGGTATTATTGTGTATATATTGAGGGGAGATCTGTGCTGTGTTAGTTTGAGCAAATCGAGCATTTTCTGTTGATCCAGTAGGACTACTTTACTGTTTCAGAGGAAAACATTCCGGGTGCTATTTGCACAGAAAGTTCTGTAAACATTTCTAGGGGGGAAAAAAGATTGTGCTTCAACACATCAAACCATAGCAGCCACCTTAAACGCCAGTGGTTTTGAAAGCGTGTGTAAATGTGAGTGTGAATGTTGTCTGTGTTGGCCCTGCGATGAGGTGGCGACTTGTCCAGGGTGTAGCTGAGGTAGGCTCCAGCACCCCCTGTGATCCCAAAGGGAATAAGCGATAGAAAATGGATGGATGGGTGGGTTTTGAAAGCCTACTGTAATGTTTACTAAAGGGGAGATGACGGCAGACTGACACCAGGTGGCAGGAAGTGTCCAAGGACTATTCTATATATATATATATATATATATATATATATATATATATATATATATATATATATATATATATATATATATATATATATATATATATATAATAAGTGTCCAAGGACTATTCTATAAATATATATATATATATATATATATATATAAATACACATATATATAAATACACATATATGTATATATACACATATATATATATATATATATATATATATATATATATATATATATATATATATATATATATATATATATATATATGTGATGAGGTGGCGACTTGTCCAGGGTGTAGCTGAGGTAGGCTCCAGCACCCCCTGTGATCCCAAAGGGAATAAGCGATAGAAAATGGATGGATGGGTGGGTTTTGAAAGCCTACTGTAATGTTTACTAAAGGGGAGATGACGGCAGACTGACACCAGGTGGCAGGAAGTGTCCAAGGACTATTCTATATATATATATATATATATATATATATATATATATATATATATATATATATATATATATATATATAATAAGTGTCCAAGGACTATTCTATAAATATATATATATATATATATATATATATATATATATATATATATATATATAAATACACATATATGTATATATACACATATATATATATATATATATATATATATATATACATATATGTGTATATATACATATATGTGTATATATACATATGTGTATTTATATATATATATATATATATATATATATATATATATATATATATATATATATATATATATATATATATATATATATATATATATATATATATATATATATATATATATATATATATATATATATATATATATATATATATATATATATATATATATATATTTATAGAATAGTCCTTGGACACTTATTATATATATATATATATATATATATATATATATATATATATATATATATAGAATAGTCCTTGGACACTTCCTGCCACCTGGTGTCAGTCTGCCGTCATCTCCCCTTTAGTAAACATTACAGTAGGCTTTCAAAACCCACCCATCCATCCATTTTCTATCGCTTATTCCCTTTGGGATCACAGGGGGTGCTGGAGCCTACCTCAGCTACACCCTGGACAAGTCGCCACCTCATCGCAGGGCCAACACAGACAACATTCACACTCACATTTACACACGCTTTCAAAACCACTGGCGTTTAAGGTGGCTGCTATGGTTTGATGTGTTGAAGCACAATCTTTTTTCCCCCCTAGAAATGTTTACAGAACTTTCTGTGCAAATAGCACCCGGAATGTTTTCCTCTGAAACAGTAAAGTAGTCCTACTGGATCAACAGAAAATGCTCGATTTGCTCAAACTAACACAGCACAGATCTCGCCTCAATATAGCGTTTATTTGTTTAGTTTTTTATCATTATAGCCATGTATTTTATCTGAATGATCAGTATGATAATTCCACAAATCGGCCCAATATTTACCAGTCCGAAATGTGTCGTGCGCCACTGTTCAAGACCCATTGGGTTGTGCAGCTGCATCTATGGAAAGTATATTGGGCCGAACGAAAATAGTCGTAAAAAAGAGAGAAATAACACATCCACACGATGACTAATGTGTTGCAAGGTGATACGTGGAGGATACCCTGACGCCCACACCCCTGTGGAGCCTCTGGGTTATTTTCAAACCCGCTGCATGTTAGTAAATTCCTCGTGAAGCACATGGAAACGTGCGGTAACTCCCGCCGTTATACAAAGTACGTGCAGCGCAGTGGATAGACTGAGGCAGCACATACTTGTATCTTACGTTGGGCGATATATCGAGTATACTCCATATATCGCGGGTTTGTCTCAAGGATATAGAAAATGACTATATCGTGTAATTCGAGTATACGTTCTCACACAGTTGCTTTTAGCTGCTGGCATTACACTACAGGCTTTTCTCACTCTTTCTTGTCTGTCCTTCTCACAGAGACATAAAACAAGCGCACCTTCTTACATGCAAACCCTGTTTCCATATGAGTTGGGAAATTGTGTTAGATGTAAATATAAACGGAATACAATGATTTGCAAATCATTTCCAACCCATATTCAGTTGAATGCACTACAAAGACAAGATATTTGATGTTCAAACTCATAAACTTTATTTTTTTTGTGCAAATAATAATTAACTTAGAATATCATGGCTGCAACACGTGCCAAAGTAGTTGGGAAAGGGCATGTTCACCACTGTGTTACATCACCTTTTCTTTTAACAACACTCAATAAACGTTTGGGAACTGAGGAAAGTAGTTGTTGAAGCTTTGAAAGTGGAATTCTTTCCCATTCTTGTTTTATGTAGAGCTTTAGTCGTTCAACAGTCCGGGGTCTCCGCTGTCGTATTTTACGCTTCATAATGCGCCACACATTTTCCATGGGAGACATGTCTGGACTGCAGGCGGGCCAGGAAAGTACGAAGCCATGCTGTTGTAACACGTGGCTTGGAATTGTTTTGCTGAAATAAGCAGGGGCGTCCATGATAACGTTTCTTGGATGACAACATATGTTGTTCCAAAACCTGTATGGACCATCCATCATCTTCCGCTTATCCGAAAGATGATGGATGGTCCATACAGGTTTTGGAACAACATATGTTGTCATCCAAGAAATGTTATCATGGACGCCCCTGCTTATTTCAGCAAAATAATGCCAAGCCACGTGTTACAACAGCATGGACCATTCAGCATTAATGGTGCCTTCACAGATGTGTAAGTTACCCATGCCTTGGGCACTAATGCACCCCTATACCATCACAGATGCTGGCTTTTCAACTTTGCGTCTATAACAATCCGGATGGTTATTTTCCTCTTTGTTCCGGAGGACACCACGTCCACAGTTTCTAAATATAATTTGCAATGTGGACTTGTCAGACCACACAACACTTTTCCACTTTGCATCAGTCCATCTTAGATGAGCTCGGGCCCAGCGAAGCCGGCGGCGTTTCTGGGTGTTGTTGATAAATGGCTTTCGCTTTGCATAGTCAAGATTTAACTTGCACTTACAGATGTAGCGACCAACTGTAGTTACTGACAGTGGTTTTTATGAAGTGTTCCTGAGCCCATGTGGTGATATCCTTTACACACTGATGTCGGTTTTTAATGCAGTACCACCTGAGGGATCAAAGGTCCATAATATCATCGCTTACGTGCAGTGATTTCTCCAGATAATATGAACCTTTTGATTTTACGGACCGTAGATGGTAAAATCCCTAAATTCCTTGCAATAGCTCGTTGAGAAATGTTGTTCTAAAACTGTTTGACAATTTGCTTACAAAGTGGTGACCCTCGCCCCATCCTTGTTTGTGAATTACTTAGCATTTCATGGAAGCTGCTTTTATACCCAATCATGGCACCCACCTGTTCCCAATTAGCCTGCACACCTGTGGGATGTTCCAAATAAGTGTTGGATGAGCATTCCTCAACTTTATCAGTATTTATTGCCACATTTCCCGACTTCTTTGTCACGTGTTGCTGGCATCAAATTCTAAAGTTAAAGATTATTTGCAACAAAAAAAAAGTGTTTTTTGTCAGTTTGAACATCAAATATGTTGTCTTTGTAGCATATTCAACTGAATATGGGTTGAAAATGATTTGCAAATCATTGTATTCTGTTTATATTTATATCTAAAACAATTTCCCAACTCATATGGAAACGGGGTTTTTACGTCACATTCGTATACGCCCTCGCCGAGCAGAGAGGTAGCGACATGGATAATATTAGCTGTGGTGCGGGTGGTAATACGTGAGAAAAAGGTGCAAATCTGGTAACAAATGAAGGACGATTTCATTCCCAAGAAAAACCGCAGGGGGTCCATCGTCTGGCGGTGGTTTGGCTTCAAGCGGGAAGATGTCGAACGGACAACCGTAATTTGTCACGAGTGTGGCAAAAGTGTTGCTATAAAAAGTAGCATTAATGCTAATATGTAGCCTCATTTGAAAAGTCACCCGCTAGGGAATGAAGAGTGCTTGAAACTCCGCATGTCAACATCTCCGTTCGGTGCCACGCCAACAAAATGCTGAGGCAACCATATCCAGATCAACACCGTATGAAAATAAAAAAAAGTCAACAACAGAAGGAGATAACGTCCGCAGGAACCTACCACATAGCGAAGGACATACACTATTTGATTTCCTATTATGCAGATCATTTTTATTTGACATCATGCACAAAAGTGCACTTTATTTGTTTTTAACTATTGTAATGGCGTTTTGTACAAAACGTTCACTTTAATTTAGTGTTTTGATTTGTCATCTTGTCGTGGAACTGTGGACCAGCTCTATACTCTCGGCAGGGTTCTTGAGGGTGCATGGGAGTTTGCCCAACCAGTCTACATGTGCTTTGTGGACTTGGAGAAGGCATTGGACCGTGTCCCTCGGTAAGTCCTGTGGGGAGTGCTCAGAGAGTATGGGGTATCGGACTGTCTTATTGTGGCGGTCCGCTCCCTGTATGATCAGTGCCAGAACTTGGTCCGCATTGCCGGCAGTAAGTCGGACACGTTTCCAGTGAGGGTTGGACTCCGCCAAGGCTGTCCTTTGTCACCGATTCTGTTCATAACTTTTATGGACAGAATTTCTAGGCGCAGTCAAGGCGTTGAGGGGTTCCGGTTTGGTGACCGCAGGATTAGGTCTCTGCTTTTTGCAGATGATGTGGTCCTGATGGCTTCATCTGACCGGGATCTTCAGCTCTCACTGGATCGGTTCGCAGCCGAGTGTGAAGCGACCGGAATGAGAATCAGCACCTCCAAGTCCGAGTCCATGGTTCTCGCCCGGAAAAGGGTGGAATGCCAACTCCGGGTTGGGGAGGAGACCCTGCCCCAAGTGGAGGAGTTCAAGTACCTAGGAGTCTTGTTCAGGAGTGAGGGAAGAGTGGATCGTGAGATCGACAGGCGGATCGGTGCGGCGTCTTCAGTAATGCGGACGTTGTATCGATCCGTTGTGGTGAAGAAGGAGCTGAGCCGGAAGGCAAAGCTCTCAATTTACCGGTCGATCTACGTTCCCATCCTCACCTATGGTCATGAGCTTTGGGTCATGACCGAAAGGATAAGATCACGGGTACAAGCGGCCCAAATGAGTTTCCAGGTCTCTCCCTTAGAGATAGGGTGAGAAGCTCTGCCATCCGGGAGGAACTCAAAGTAAAGCCGCTGCTCCTCCACATGGAGAGGAGCCAGATGAGGTGGTTCGGGCATCTGGTCAGGATGCCACCCGAACGCCTCCCTAGGGAGGTGTTTAGGGCACGTCCAACCGGTAGGAGGCCACGGGGAAGACCCAGGACACGTTGGGAAGACTATGTCTCCCGGCTGGCCTGGGAACGCCT
This sequence comes from Nerophis ophidion, assembly GCF_033978795.1. NCBI lineage: Eukaryota > Metazoa > Chordata > Actinopteri > Syngnathiformes > Syngnathidae > Nerophis > Nerophis ophidion. The sequence continues at coordinate 18,463,942 of NC_084633.1, read as the reverse complement.
CGGGATCCCCCGGGAAGAGCTAGACAAAGTGGCTGGGGAGAGGGAAGTCTGGGTTTCCCTGCTTAGGCTGTTGCCCCCGCGACCCGACCTCGGATAAGCGGAAGAAGATGGATGGATGGATTTGTCATCTTAGTGACATCATGCACAAAAGTGCACTCATAGCTTGTTTTAATACATCTATAACAATCTTGCACTTTCTGTTTTGGAAATGACATGAATGTTTGTGCCACTGCTTAATAACTGTTTAATAAATACACTTTTGGAAAATTGACTTAATTGTGATTTCCTTCTCTGCATGAAAGTTTAAAAGTAGCAAATATGAATGCAGTATGAAGAATATTTTAATGTAGACATAGAATCTTCATACTGCTGTGATTATATGTATCAAGTGTTCATTCAAGGCTTAGGCAAAATATGGAGATATATATGGTGTATGTTAATATGGCCTAAAATTACCGAGATATTAAAAAACCTTGTATATGTATTACCTTAGTTTTTAATCTATTTAGATTTTTGTATCTGTCAATTTATTTAGATTTTTTCCAAATTAATTTCATTTTGACCCTAAGCTTAATTTATTACCTTATTTCTTTACATGTTTTTATCTATCCAGGTACATTTCACCTTCATTACTCATATGTACCATGTTGTATGAATTAATTTATTTTATATATATTTAATAGGGATAGGTTGATTGGCAACACTAAAAGGTCCCTAGTGTGTGAATGTGAGTGTGAATGTTGTCTATCTGTGTTGGCCCTGTGATGAGGTGGCGACTTGTCCAGGGTGTACGCGGCCTTCCGCCCGAATGCAGCTGAGATAGGCGCCAGCGACCCCCTGTCATCCCAAAAGGGACAAGTGGTATAAAATGGATGGATGGATGTTTGGAGGAGAAAAGGGGAGGCCTTTAATCCCAGGAACACCATGTCTACCGTCAAGCATGGTGGTGGTAGTATCATGCTCTGGGCCTGTTTTGCTGCCAATGGAACTGGCAGCAAAAAAAGAGGATTACCTCCAAATTCTTCAGGACAACCTAAATTTGTCATGACTCCATTAGTTCCTGTTTGTTTTGGTTACCGTGGTTATTTATTCTTTCCTCCTGTCTCTGATTAGTGTTCGCCCGCTCACCTGCTTTCCGAGCTCTAATCAGAGGCATTATTTAAGCCTGCCTTTGCCAGTCAGTCAGCCTGGCCTCATTATTCACTTCATGCAACCTGCTACATAAGTTGTTTTTAGCTTTGAGTGCGATCAGGCACGATGTTCTGTCTGTTTTTTGCACCTCTTGGAGTTTTGATAATTAAATCATGTTCCTACCTGCATGCCTTGTCCGGAGTGGTCCGTCTGCAGTACGCTGCGAAAACCCCGTCGTGACAAAATTCATCAGCCCGGAGGTTGGGTCTTGGGCGCAGTTGGGTGTTCCAACAGGACATCGACCCTAAACACACGTCAAAAGTGGTAAAGGAATGGTTAAAATTAAGCTTTTAGAATGGACTTCCCAAAGTCCTGACTGAAACGTCTTGGCAATGCTGAAGAAACAAGTCCATGTCAGAAAACCAACACATTTAGCTGAAATGAAACCAATTTTGTCAAGAGGAGTGGTCAACAAATTTAACCGGAAGCTGGCGGATGGCTACCAAAACCTGTCAGGTTAAATCGTCGATGACATCTATTAAACCAAACAAGAAGCAAGGAAATAAACAGAGACGTAATTAAATTTTGCTCTATTTGAGGTAACAGTTCGAGATGCTACCTCAGTAGAAGCATTTAAGTCTCACCTTAAAACTCATCTGTATACTCTAGCCTTTAAATAGACCTCCTTTTTAGACCAGTTGATCTGCCGCTTCTTTTCTTTCTCCTATGTCCCCCCCTCCCTTGTGGAGGGGGTCCGGTCCGATGACCATGGATGAAGTACTGGCTGTCCAGAGTCGAGACCCAGGATGGACCGCTCGTCGGGACCCAGGATGGACCGCTCGCCTGTATCGGTTGGGGACATCTCTACGCTGCTGATCCGCTTGAGATGGTTTCCTGTGGACGGGACTCTCGCTGCTGTGTTGGAGCCACTATGGATTGAACTTTCACAGTATCATGTTGGACCCGCTCGACATCCATTGCTTTCGGTCCCCTAGAGGGGGGGGGGGGTTGCCCACATCTGAGGTCCTCTCCAAGGTTTCTCATAGTCATCATTGTCACTGGCGTCCCACTGGATGTGAATTCTCCCTGCCCACTGGGTGTGAGTTTTCCTTGCCCTTTTGTGGGTTCTTCCGAGGATGTTGTAGTCGTAATGATTTGTGCAGTCCTTTGAGACATTTGTGATTTGGGGCTATATAAATAAACATTGATTGACATTGATTGATTGAGAGGACAAACGTGTCGACCTGTTACCTCTTAGAGTGTCACCCACGCTCTGGCGAAAGATTGTACGCCACCTCTTTTTATTTGGTCTTTCCCAGTTTACATAACAGCTGTTTCAAAAGGAATAGGGGGGGGGGGGGGGGGGGTATGTAAACAGCCATTGTTTTTTGTCACATTAACACAGGGGTCGGGAACCTTTTTGGCTGAGAGAGCCATGAAAGCCAAATATTTTAAAATGTATTTCCCTGAGAGCCATATAATATTTTTTTTAACACTGAACACAACTAAACGTTTGCATTTTTAAGTAAGACCAACATTTCCAGAGTATAATAGGTCTCTTATTCTTTGTAATAACATTGTTATTCTGAAGTTAACCAATAATAAATGAAATACTTCTTACTATCGATGCGACTTCTTGAACAGGTGCGGTAGGAAACGGATGGATGGATTAAAATGCATGAGACTGTTTTATATCTATTGCTAACGATGGACTCTGATGCGTCATCTATGTTGCTGCTCCTCGATCTTAGCGCTGCTTTCGATACCGTCGATCATAATATTTTATTAGAACGTATCAAAACACGAATTGGTATGTCAGACTTACCCCTGTCTTGGTTTAACTCTTATCTTACTGATAGGATGCAGTGTGTCTCCCATAACAATGTGACCTCAGACTACGTTAAGGTAACGTGTGGAGTTCCCCAGGGTTTGGTCCTTGGCCCTGCACTCTTCAGCATCTACATGCTGCCGCTAGGTGACATCATACGCAAATAGGGTGTTAGCTTTCACTGTTATGCTGATGACACCCAACTTTACATGCCCCTAAAGCTGACCAACACGCCGGATTGTAGTCAGCTGGAGGCGTGTCTTAATGAAATTAAACAATGGATGTCCGCTAACTTTTTGCAACTCAACGCCAAAAAAACGGAAATGCTGATTATCGGTCCTGCTAGACACCGACCTCTATTTAATAATACAACTTTAACATTTGACAACCAAATAATAAAACAAGGTGACTCTGTAAAAAATCTGGGTATTATCTTCGACCCAACTCTCTCCTTTGAGTCACACATTAAAAGCGTTACTAAAACGGCCTTCTTTCATCTCCGTAATATCGCTAAAATTCGCTCCATTTTGTCCACTAAAGAAGCTGAGATCATTATCCATGCGTTTGTTACGTCTCGTCTCGATTACTGTAACGTATTATTTTCGGGTCTCCCCATGTCTAGCATTAAAAGATTACAGTTGGTACAAAATGCGGCTGCTAGACTTTTGACAAGAACAAGAAAGTTTGATCACATTACGCCTGTACTGTATATACCTTTATATACATATATACATACATATATACCTCTACTGTATATACCTTTATATACATATATACATACATATATACCTATACTGTATATACCTTTATATACATATATACATACATATATACCTGTACTGTATATACCTTTATATACATATATACATACATATATACCTATACTGTATATACCTTTATATACATATATACATACATATATACCTGTACTGGCTCACCTGCACTGGCTTCCTGTGCACTTAAGATGTGACTTTAAGGTTTTACTACTTACGTATAAAATACTACACGGTCTAGCTCCAGCCTATCTTGCCGGTTGTATTGTACCATATGTCCCGGCAAGAAATCTGCGTTCAAAGGACTCCGCCTTATTAGTGATTCCCAAAGCCCAAAAAAAGTCTGCGGGCTATAGAGCGTTTTCCGTTCGGGCTCCAGTACTCTGGAATGCCCTCTCGGTAACAGTTCGAGATGCTACCTCAGTAGAAGCATTTAAGTCTCACCTTAAAACTCATTTGTATACTGTAGCCTTTAAATAGACTCCCTTTTTAGACCAGTTGATCTGCCGTTTCTTTTATTTTTCTTCTATGTCCCACACTCCCTTGTGGAGGGGGTCCGGTCCGATCCGGTGGCCATGTACTGCTTGCCTGTGTATCAGCCTGGGACATCTCTGCGCTGCTGATCCGCCTCCGCTTGTGATGGTTTCCTGCTGGCTCCGCTGTGAACGGGACTCTCGCTGCTGTGTCGGATCCGCTTTGGACTGGACTCTCGCGACTGTGTTGTATCCATTGTGGATTGAACTCTCACAGTATCATGTTAGACCCGCTCGACATCCATTGCTTTCGTCCTCTCCAAGGTTCTCATAGTCATCATTGTCACCGACGTCCCACTGGGTGTGAGTTTTCCTTACCCTTATGTGGGC
>NC_084633.1:18411847-18454347 GCF_033978795.1 Nerophis ophidion | reverse complement strand
TATATATAATGTATGTGTATGTATGTGTGTGTATGAATGTATATATGTATATATATAAAATAATATATATATATATATAATTAGTTGTTTTGGGTTATTATTATATATATATATATATATACATTTTGGTATATATTTATATATATATTTAATAACCAAAAACAACTAATTATATGTATATATATATATATATATATATATATATATATATATATATATATATATATATATATATATACATACATATATATACATATATATATATATATATATATGCATAAATATATAGATTTATATATATATATATATATGCATAAATACATAGATATATATATATATATATATAATGTATGTGTATGTATGTGTGTGTATGTATGTGTGTGTATATATATATATATATAAAATAATATATATATATATAATTAGTTGTTTTTGGTTATTAATATATATATATATATATACATACATATTTGTGTGTGTATTTTTCTTACTTAGCTATATAAAATAAATGTTGGAAAAATACTTACTATATTAATTTAAATATGTCTGATTCAACTGTAATGGTGGACATATTATTTGGACTAATGGATTTTCTGCAGGAACTTAAGTAGTTAATAGTAATATTACAGGGCAATGTTTTATTTTCTTTTACACAGGATATTTTTAAAAAATATTTCAAAAAATATTTAAAAAATAATTTATATAATTATTTAAATTTATTGATTTTAACATAATATTACAAATAAGCATATTTTCGTAATATTTTATTGTTAAATGTTTTTACAGGCAAAATCTGCAAAAAAACTTTTTTGTACGTAACCATTTGAAATAAATCATCTAATATACATATTGTGAACATTTTCTTTTACATATATTGATGTAAATATATAATCCATCCATCCATATTTTACCAAAAAGTTTGTAAATAAATATTTCTCCAATAACTTAAGTACTATAGTAGTAACATGTTATTTATTGCTTATATTGTATTTCAACTGCACCTAACAGAGTAGCCACCTGTATTTTCATCATGCTCTCATCCATCCATCCATTTTCTACCGCTTATTCCCTTTCGGGGTCGCGGGGGGCGCTGGCGCCTATCTCAGCTACAATCGGACGGAAGGCGGGGTGTTTAATGACAATAAAGCGTTCCATTCTTTTCTATGTGAATTATATTTATATAGCGCTTTTCTCTAGTGACTCAAAGCGCTTTACATAGTGAAACCCAATATCTAAGTTACATTTAAAGCAGTGTGGGTGGCACTGGGAGCAGGTGGGTAAAGTGTCTTGCCCAAGGACACAACGGCAGTGATTAGGATGGCGGAAGCGGGAATCGAACCTGCAACCCTCAAGTTGCTGGCACGGCCACTCTACCAACCGAGCTATTCTATTAAAAACACAACCAACATAATGTATTTAACCATTTAAAATACATATTTAAAAATAATGAATTTATTTAGTAATTTAAATATATTGATTTAAAGTATAATATTGTATATGCATTATTGTATTATTATAAGTATTATTATATGTCATTTTTTTCCATAATGTGAGTCGTTAATAGCCTGTTTATAAGGCAAACGCAGCCATATTTGATTACTGACAACAGATTCCACTTTCAAACAAGGAAATTATGATGGAAAATAATCTTAGTGATATTTTTTTAATAAATATGTTGCTTTTGAAAGTCAATTTGCCTTTTAATGTACTACAATATGTATTTTTAAAATATTTCAGTGCCTTTTAAGTACCATGCTAACCTCGTGCTAAAATTAATGACAATGATAATTAAATCAATCCATCCATTAATTTTCTTCCGTTTATCCGAGGTCGGGTTGCGGGGGCAGCAGCCTAAGCAGAGAAGCCCAGACTTCCCTCCCCCCAATTAATGAGAATTTTTATTTCTTTCAAAAACTTTAAAAAGTCAAAGAAGTGATACAATTTTGTAGTGTGGTCGAACTATGGAATTCCAGTGCGTAAAATGATGCCAAGTATGTTTTTTCCAAACACGTGAAACACAAATTGTATACATCTTAAAAAAAAAACATATCAATTTGTTTGGAATGAGATATATTTGTAAATAAATTCTTCATATATATATTTTTAAGAGTAAAAATTTGGTTTTGTCCATTTTCCCCCCCAGGCTGTTCCTACAGAACTTCTCCGCATCTGCGAGGGCACTCACCGATAAGGAGACCAAGGCCTTCCTCGCCGCCGGTGACAGCGATGGCGACGGCAAGATCGGAATTGAGGGTGAGACTTATGACCATATATTCAACTAGCTTTGGTATATAGTGAATAACATTCACTGTACAAACATACATATACACATACACTCACTGTACAAACATACATATACACATACATGTACACATACATTCACTCTACAAACATACATACAAACATACATGTACATATACACTCACTGTACAAACATACATATACACATACATTCACTGTACAAACATACATATACACATACATGTACACATACACTCAATGTACAAACATACATATACACATACATGTACACATACACTCACTGTACAAACATACATGTACACATACATGTACATATACACTCACTGTACAAACATACATATACACATACACATACATTCACTGTACAAACATACATATACACATACATGTACACATACACTCAATGTACAAACATACATATACACATACATGTACACATACACTCACTGTACAAACATACATATACACATACATGTACACATACACTCACTGTACAAACATACATATACACATACATGTACACATACATTCACTCTACAAACATACATATACACATACTGTACATATACATTCACTGAACAAACAAACACATACACATACTGTACATATACATTCACTGAACAAACATACATATACACATACATGTACACATACATTCACTCTACAAACATACATATACACATACATGTACACATACATTCACTCTACAAACATACATATACACATACTGTACATATACATTCACTGAACAAACAAACATACATATATACATACAAACATTCCTGCATATAATCTCGTTTCCTCAAACATATATTAACGTTGTTGCCCTAGGGTAAACTGGGTAACACATGGCACACTGACAAACCTTAACCTATTGTTACCATAACAATCTACAAGGTTAATATAGGTTGCTTCTCTTCAGTCTCCTCCATTTATCTGCATTCTTTTGTATCTCTAGTTATCATTACATTTATGTATTGTTGCATTTGAACAACTGTATTGATAATAGATGTAATTATTGTTATTGTTTATTACCAATAGTGATATTTATTTTTGTTTTTGTATTGATCCATTTTTAGTGTAATAATGATCATTGTCATTTCTGAATTTACTTCGCTAACTGCTTCTTTGCTATCACTTTTATCATCATATTGATATCACTCGGGGAACATATTCTTAGTAACAAAGACTTAATTTAGAGTTATTTGGACACTAGGGGAACATATAAGTAACAGACTTAATTTAGAGTTATTTTGATACTCGGGGAACATATTCTAAGTAACAAAGACTTAATTTAGAGTTATTTCGATACACGGGGAACATGTTCTTAGTAACAAATAATTTAGAGTTATTTGGACACTAGGGGAACATATTCTAAGTAACAAAGACGTAATTTAGAGTTATTTCGATACTCGGGGAACATATTCTAAGTAACAAAGACTTAATTTAGAGTTATTTCGATACTCGGGGAACATGTTCTTAGTAACAAAGACTTAATTTAGAGTTATTTGGACACTAGGGGAACATATTCTAAGTAACAAAGACTTAATTTTGAGTTATTTGGACACTAGGGGAAAATCTTCTAAGTAACAAAGACGTAATTTAGAGTTATTTCGATACTCGGGGAACATATTCTAAGTAACAAAGACTTAATTTAGAGTAATTTGAACACTAGGGGAACATATTCTAAGTAACAGACTTAATTTGGAGTTATTTTGATACTTGGGGAACATATTCTAAGTAACAAAGACTTAATTTAGAGTTATTTGGACACTAGGGGAACGTATTCTAAGTAACAAAGACGTAATTTAGAGTTATTTCGATACTCGGGGAACATATTCTAAGTAAGAAAGACTTAATTTAGAGTTATTTCGATACTCGGGGAACATGTTCTTAGTAACAAAGACTTAATTTAGAGTTATTTGGACACTAGGGGAACATATTCTAAGTAACAAAGACTTAATTTTGAGTTATTTGGACACTAGGGGAAAATCTTCTAAGTAACAAAGACGTAATTTAGAGTTATTTCGATACTCGGGGAACATATTCTAAGTAACAAAGACTTAATTTAGAGTAATTTGAACACTAGGGGAACATATTCTAAGTAACAGACTTAATTTGGAGTTATTTTGATACTTGGGGAACATATTCTAAGTAACAAAGACTTAATTTAGAGTTATTTGGACACTAGGGGAACGTATTCTAAGTAACAAAGACGTAATTTAGAGTAATTTGGACACTCGGGGAACATAAGTAACAGACCTAATTTAGAGTTATTTCGATACTCAGGGAACTTATTAGTAACAAAGACTTATTTTAGATTTATTTGGACACTAGGGGAACATATTCTAAGTAACAAAGACGTAATTTAGAGTTATTTCGATACTCGAGGAACATATTCTTAGTAACAAAGACTTGGTTTAGAGTTATTTGGACACTAGGGGAACATATAAGTAACAGACTTAATTTAAAGTTATTTCGATACTCAGGGAACATATTCTTAGTAACAAAGACTTAATTTAGAGTTATTTGGACACTAGGAGAAGGTGTTCTAAGTAACAAAGACGTAATTTAGAGTTATTTCGATACGCGGGGAACATATTCTTAGTAACAAAGACTTAATTTAGAGTTATTTGGACACTAGGGGAACATAAGTAACAGACTTAATTTAGAGTTATTTCGATACTCGGGGAACATATTCTTAGTAACAAAGACTTAATTTAGAGTTATTTGGACACTAGGGGAAGGTGTTCTAAGTAACAAAGACCTAATTTAGAGTTATTTTGATACTCGGGGAACATATTCTAAGTAACAGACTTAATTTAGAGTAATTTGAACACTAGGGGAACATATAAGTAACAGACTTAATTTAGAGTTATTTCGATACTCGGGGAACATATTCTTAGTAACAAAGACTTAATTTAGAGTTATTTGGACACTAGGGGAACATATTCTAAGTAACAAAGACTTAATTTAGAATTATTTCGATACTCTGGGAACACATTCTAAGTAACAAACACTTAATTTAGAGTAATTTGGACACTGGGGAAATATATAAGTAACAGACTTAATTTAGAGTTATTTCCATACTTTGGGAACATATTCTTAGTAACAAAGATCTAATTTAGAGTTATTTAGACACAGGGGAACGTATTCTAAGTAACAAAGACGTAATTTAGAGTTATTTCGATACTCGGGGAGCATATTCTTAGTAACAAAGACTTAATTTAGAGTTATTTGGACACAAGGGGAACATATAAGTAACAGACTTAATATAGAGGTATTTCGATACTCGGGGAACATATTCTAAGTAACAAAGACTTAATTTAGAGTTATTTGGACACTAGGGGAAGGTATTCTAAGTAACAAAGACGTAATTTAGAGTTATTTCAATACTCGGGGAACATATTCTTAGTAACAAAGACTTACTTTAGAGTAATTTGGAAACTTGGGGAACATAAGTAACAGACTTAATTTAGAGTTATTTCGATACTCGGGGAACATATTCTTAGTAACAAAGGCTTAATTTAGAGTTATTTGGACACTAGGGGAACATATTCTAAGTAACAAAGACTTAATTTAGAATTATTTCGATACTCTGGGAGCACATTCTAAGTAACAAACACTTAATTTAGAGTAATTTGGACACTGGGGAAATATATAAGTAACAGACTTAATTTAGAGTTATTTCCATACTTGGGGAACACATTCTTAGTAAAAAAGACCTAATTTAGAATTATTTAGACACAGGGGAACGTATTCTAAGTAACAAAGACGTAATTTAGAGTTATTTCGATACTCGGGGAACATATTCTTAGTAACAAAGACTTAATTTAGAGTTATTTGGACACTAGGGGAACATATTCTAAGTAACAAAGAAGTAATTTAGAGTTATTTCGATACTCGGGGAGCATATTCTTAGTAACAAAGACTTAATTTAGAGTAATTTGGAAACTTGGGGAACATAAGTAACATACTTAATTTAGAGTTATTTCGATACTCGGGGAACATATTCTTAGTAACAAAGACTTAATTTAGAGTTATTTGGACACTAGGGGAACATATTCTAAGTAACAAAGACGTAATTTAGAGTTATTTCGATACTCGGGGAACATATTCTTAGTAACAAAGACTTAATTTAGACTTATTTGGACACTAGGGGAACATATAAGTAACAGACTTAATTTTGAGTTATTTCGATACTCTGGGAACATATTCTAAGTAACTTAATTTAGAGTAATTTAGACACCAGGGGAACATATAAGTAACAGACTTAATTTTGCGTTATTTCGATACTCTGGGAACATATTCTAAGTAATAAAGACTTAATTTTGAGTTAAATGGCTAGGGTTAGGGTCAGGGTTAGAGGGTTAGGGTTATAATAAGGCCATGCCGAATAAGGCATTAATGAATAATTCCGCTGGTAATCACCGTGTTAAAAATAACGTTCGAAATATAAAACATTCTCATGCATTTTAATCCATCCATCCATTTTATACCGCTCCTATTTTATTTATTATTGGTTAGCTTCAGAATAATGTTATTACAAATAATAAGAGACTGCTTATGCTCTAAAAAATTGATTCAACTTAAAAATGCATGCATTTAGTTGTATTCCATGTTAAAATATATTATATGGCTCTCACGGAAATACATTTAAAAGCATTTGGCTCTCTCAGCCAAAAAGGCTCCCGAACCCTGAGTTAGAGTGTCCGCCCTAAGATCGGTATGTTTTGAGCTCAAACCCCGGCCGAGTCATAGCAACGTCTATAAAAACGGGACCCGTTACCTCCCTGCTTGGCACTCAGCATCAAGGGTTGGAATTGGGGGTTAAATCACCAAAAATGATTCCCGGGCGCGGCCACCGCTGCTGCTCACTGCTCCCCTCACCTCCCGGGGGTGAACAAGGGGATGGGTCAAATGCGGAGGACAAAATTCACCACACCTAGTGTGTGTGTGACAATCATTGCTACTTTAACTTCACAATGGAGCCATAATGCTGATAAAAGTAGCAACATTGCACTAACTTTGCTTCCATTTTACTTTCAGAGTTCGCCGTCCTTGTCAAGGCATGAGTCCCCCGCTGATCAAGATCCTCTCGATTCCACAGAATTGCGGCAAAAAAAACCCCCCAAAAAACTAAACAACCTTTGCAGGATTCAGAGCAACCATCAGCTGGAAGATTTTTTTTTTTTTTATACCTTATTTATGAGTTGCCTGCGGACTATTTCTTAATATCAAGCACATCTTTTCAACCTGTTGCTATTCTCACGTGTTCGATGTTCTGAATCTTGTGCAGGTTGTACACACACCTGCACTTTTTTTCTTTTTCTTTTTTAAATCGAGGCAGAGTGAAAAAAAAAAACAGGAATAAATACTCTTTTGGTGTAAAAGTCAAAACCCTTTTTTGGACACTTCTTTGTGTTTGCATGCACACACACACACACACACACACACACGACTAGAAGTGATGTCACTGGGAATTTGCCAAGGGTTTCGACTACAAGATGAACTGTTTTTGTTTTTTTCCTAACGGCTTTGGATGGCTCACATGGCTTGAAGCCAGGAATTGGCAGACACAAGCGGGCTGGGCTCCGAGACCCGCGGGACTACGGGAGACTCGCAACGGCCAGATAGTAGGGCTGCAAAATCTTTGGGTGTCCCAGGATTCGATTCAATATCGATTCTTGGGGTCGGGATTCGATTATAAATCGATTTTCTTCGATTCAACGTGATTCTCGATTCAAAAACGATATTTGTCCGATTCAAAACGAGTCAATACATAAGATTTCAGCAGGATCTACCCCAGTCTGCTGAAATTCTAGCAGAGTAGTAGATTTAAAAAAAAAAATTAAAGCTGCAAGCAGCGTTGGTCGGGTCCGCGACTCAAGCCCTGGTCTAAGTCAGACCAACATAGAGGTTTTCGTTTAATGTCTCTACAACATTCCTAACAGAAGTTACATGCAGTTTTGTCTGGTTTTTTTCCTAGGGGGCGCTAAAGCGAAATTTAGATTTTTGGGGTTTGTTTTTTTATTAGATGGCAATTTTTTGCCAGTCCTGATGTGTGTGTAAAATTTGGTGAGTTTTGAAGAATGTTAAGAGGGTCAAATTACAGATCGGTGTTTCTGGATGTTGTTGATAAATGGCTATCGCAACAGATTTAAAAAAAAAAAAAAAAAACGCTTTTATAATTGTAAAGGACAATGTTTTATCAACTGATTGCAATAATGTAAATTTGTTTTAACTATTAAACGAACTAAAAATATGACTTATTATATCTTTGTGAAAACATTGCACACAGTGTGTTGTCAAGCTTATGACACTATTGTTCTTTTTTTTTATTTTTATAAATGTCTAATGATAATGTCAATGAGGCATTTTTAATCACTGCTATAACTAATAATACTGTTGTTGATAATATTCATTTTTGTTTCACTACTTTTGGTTTGTTCTGTGTGGTGTTTGTGTCTCCTCTCAATTGCTCTGTTTATTGCAGTTCCGAGTGTTGCTGGCTCAGGTTCGGTTTTGGAATTGGATTGCATTGTTATGGTATGGCTGTGTATTGTCTTGTTGGATTGATAAAAAAAATTCTCATTTTTTAATCAATCCAACAAAACAATACACAGCCATATAATTCTGAGGCTTCACGGTGGCAGAGGGGTTAGTGCGTCTGCCTCACAATATGAAGGTCCTGCAGTCCTGGGTTCAAATCCAGGCTCGGGATCTTTCTGTGTGGAGTTCGCATGTTCTCCCCGTGAATGCGTGGGTTCCCTCCGGGTACTCCCAAAGACTACCATCTTGGGTATACGTTGATTGGCAACACTAAATTGGCCCTTGAGTGTGAATGTTGTCTGTCTATCTGTGTTGGCCCTGCGATGAGGTGGCGACTTGTCCAGGGTGTACCCCGCCTTCCGCCCGATTGTAGCTAAGATAGGCGCCAGCGTCCCCCGCGACCCCAAAAGGGAATAAGCGGTAAAAAAATGGATGGAATCGATTCCCAAAGCCCAAAAAAAGTCTGCGGGCTGTAGAGCTTTTTCATTTCGGGCTCCAGTGCTCTGGAATGCCCTCCCGGTAACAGTTCGAGATGCTACCTCAGTAGAAGCATTTAAGTCTCACCTTAAAACTCATTTGTATACTCTAGCCTTTAAATAGACTCCCTTTTTAGACCAGTTGATCTGCCGCTTCTTTTCTTTTTCTTCTATGTCCCACTCTCCCGTGTGGAGGGGGTCCGGTCCGATCCGGTGGCCATGTACTGCTTGCCTGTGTATCGGCTGGGGACATCTCTGCGCTGCTGATCAGCCTCCTCTTGGGATGGTTTCCTGCTGGCTCCGCTGTGAACGGGACTCTCGCTGCTGTGTCGGATCCGCTCTGGACTGGACTCTCGCGACTGTGTTGGATCCATTATGGATTGATCTTTCACAGTATCATGTTAGACCCGCTCGACATCCATTGCTTTAGTCCTCTCCAAGGTTCTCATAGTCATCATTGTCACCGACGTCCCACTGGGTGTGAGTTTTCCTTGTCCTTATGTGGGCCTACCGAGGATGTCGTGGTGGTTTGTGCAGCCCTTTGAGACACTAGTGATTTAGGGCTATATAAGTAAACATTGATTGATTGATTGATTGATTCAGAATCGCGATTAAAATTCGAATCGATTTTTTTCCCCACACCCGTGCTAGGTAGCTGCAAACGCTTCCGCTTAGCTGGTAAAAAGTTTGTTTTACTTCCATTGAAACCTCTTTGGTCAACATCACAGCTGGGCGAGAAAAAAACAAAATGTTGACAAGCTCAAGCCCTATCAAATTCAAACTCTTTTAGGGGGTCGGGCCGGGAGGGCTTGTTAGCATTAGAAGTGACAGCTGACAATTTGAGTCCCCATCGTTCGACACTGGTGCCACCTATGGGTTTGTAATATACTGCAATGTAAAACTGGGAGGATTTTGTCATGTTCTTATTTGCAAAAAAAAAAGGTGACCCCAGTCATTCCAGAAGACTAACCATGTGGAAAAAGGCTGTGTGTTCCTTTTTCGCCCCTCCAAGAGCGCCCCTATTCTTAGCACGGGGAGGACTTCTTCAAACGCACCTTTTAAGCGTCTTCGTTTGTGAAACTTTAAAAATAGAGCGCTCCCTGGCTGGGGGGGTCGCCGGGGGACAAATGTCGGAAAGCCACCACCCTCCCATCATCTCAGCGGTGTCAATTATCCAATTCCTGGGATTTCGACGGGGCGAAACTATAAAAGGTCACCGGCGGCGTCCGGGCGACCACTGCAGTCGACTCCCCGACTCCTGTCCCGCATCATCCGTAAGCCTCCTAAACAAAGACCACCCCCCCACCCCGTCAGAGGTGAGTTTGATTCACGGAAGATGGAGGAAAGAGGAGAAATGTGTATTTGTTGCAGAGCATATAACGCAGGGGTGGGGAACCTATGGCTCTCGAGCCGGATGTGGCTCTTTTGATAACCGCATCTGGCTCTCGGATAAATCTGAGCCGACATTGCTTAACACGATAAGAAATGAATAATCCCGCTGGTAATCACAGTGCTAAAAATATTATTCAAAATATAAAACAATCTCATGCATTTGAATCCATTCAGTCTCATTAATGGTCAAAAGGTTTTATTTATTATTGGTTAGCTTCGGAATAACGATGTTATTAAAAAGAATAAGAGATGCACGCATTATTTTGTTGTAAAAAAGGGAAAGTCCAAATAAAAGAGGAGGCATAGAATTCTCTTGTCAGAGCGTAGGGACGACATTGTACAAGAGTACAGCGCCATACCTTTCTCCTCATTGAGCTAAATTGAATCCTGTCTCTGTTTAATTCCTTGCTTCTTGTCTGTTTAATAAATGTCCTCAGTGTTTGAACCTTACAGTTGTATTCAGTGTTAAAAATATTATGTGGCACTCACGGAAATACATTTTAAGATATTTGGCTTTCATGGCTCTCTCCCGACCCCTGATATAACGTAAAAGTCGGGGGGGGGGGAAGCATTGCAGTGCTGGAAGGATCAGCGTCAGCTGCTTGAAGAAGACTTGGAGCTCTTGTCACCTATAAAGTTACATGCTCACAAGCGACCTTTGACTAAAATAGCTTTTAACTTTTGTCGGGAGTTCCTTCTAAAATGCAAGATACGATAATAAAAAAAAATAGCTTCTTTTTTTTTCCCCAATCCAGCAGATCAAAAATGGCCTTCTCAAATTTACTCCATGATGCTGAGGTGACTGCAGCCCTGGAAGCGTGCAAAGGTGACACCAATCACAATTTAAAAAAAAAAAAAAATTGCTCCTCACCCCCGAAACGTGTCGCTGTAACGTTTGGCGTCTTTTTGACTGAAGCTGCCGGATCGTTCGACCACAAGAAGTTCTTCAGCGCCTGCGGCCTGGCCCACAAGTCCATCGACGACTTGAAGAAGGCGTTCGCCATCATCGATCAGGACAAGAGCGGGTTCATTGAGGAGGATGAGCTCAAGTAAGAACACGCAGCAGCATGCAGCCTGCAGGAGAACAACAAACACTGTTTAGTGATGCATTATCTTTTAAATAGCTAATAAAGTACATACAGAATTTGTGTTACATTTAATAAATTCCCCATAGCTCTTAAAAAACACTTAATGTTAAAGCAGGAAGGTATTTCTTGGCATATTTATGACCCTTGGTCATTATTTCATTGCCCAATACGGTGAGATGAGGTACATTTGTACATCTTTTTTAATTAAATAAGAGAGAATTATCAATACATAATAATTAGAAGCAAACATAATGAATAATAAAAATATATCAATTAAAAAAAAAAGAAGATGAACAAACATGTTTGTTAATCTATGAAAAAAAGATGAAAGTCTTGAGGTAAATAATTAAGTATAACTAGTTTCATTAATATTATTTTTGATGAGGATGTTGAGTATATATAATAAATATAAGTGTATACAATAATAAAAAATATCAATAAACATGTTTGATAATTATCTATAAAAAGGTAATAGTCCTTAGGTAAATAATTAAGTATAGCTAGTATTAGTTTTAAAGATGTTTTAAATAATATTAAATAACACAATAAAATTAGTTGAATCAAAACTGTTACTTTTGATGAAGATGTTGAGTATATATATATATATATATATATACTATAACCAAATCTTAAACATGTTTAATTATCTATAAAAAGATAATATTGAGGTAAATAATTAAGTATGACTAGTTTATTAAATAATATTAAATATATATATGTGTGTGTAAAAAATAACAAATATTAATAAACATGTTTAATAATTATCTTCAAAAAGATAGTAATATTGAGGTAAATAATTAAGTATAACTAGTATTAGTTTTATAGATTATTAAATAATATTAAATAACACAATAAAATTAGTTGAATCAAAACTGTTACTTTTGATGAGGATGTTGAGTATATATATATATATATACATATATAAACTATAAACAAATCTTAAACATGTTTAATAATTATCTATAAAAAGATAATATTGAGGTAAATTAAGTATGACTAGTTTATTAAATAATATGAAATATTATATATGTGTGTGTAGAAAAAAAAAGATTAAACAAACATGTTTATTAATCTATAAAAAAAGATGAAAGTCTTGAGGTAAATAATTAAATATAACTAGTTTCAATAATATTTTTGATGAGGATGTTGAGTATATATATATATATATAATAAATATAAGTGTATACAATAATAAAAAATATCAATAAACATGTTTGATAATTATCTATAAAAAGGTAATAGTCCTTAGGTTAATAATTAAGTATAGCTAGTATTAGTTTTAAAGATTTTTAAATAATATTAAATAACACAATAAAATTAGTTGAATCAAAACTGTTACTTTTGATGAGGATGTTGAGTATATATATATATATATATATATATATATATATATATATACTATAACACAATCTTAAACATGTTTAATAATTATCTATAAAAAGATAATATTGAGGTAAATAATTAAGTATGACTAGTTTATTAAATATTAAATATTATATATATGTGTGTGTAAAAAATAACAAATATTAATAAACATGTTTAATAATTATCTTCAAAAAGATAGTAATATTGAGGTAAATAATTAAGTATAACTAGTATTAGTTTTATAGATTAAATAATAGTAAATAACATTAAAATTTATTGAATCAAAACTTACTTTTGATGAGGATGTTAAGTAAAAAAAATATATATATATTTATATATATGTGTGTGTGTGTGTGTGTGTGCATACAATAACAAATAAATCTATCCATCCATCCATTTTCTACCGCTTATTCCCTTTCGGGGTCGCGGGGGGGGCGCTGGCGCCTATCTCAGCTACAACAAAATGTAAATATTTTCTAATATAATACAAATAATAATAGTAATTTAGTTTTCATTCCGTAAACTTTATAGTTACAATTACAAAATTTAATGTGAAAATTTAAATAGTAACATAATATATGAAAGAAATTACAAATACTAAACGTTTAATCAAAAAATATATTTTGCAGTAATTTTATTAAAAGCATGTATTAAAGTTGAATGGTTGAGTAAATCAGATAAAATACAATTAAATTAAATCAATATTACTACAATTAATACATTTAACAGAAAACTAATACATTCATCATCATATTTTTATTCCTTTCATGAAAATGCATATTTACAAGCCACGTACAATTGACACTGTCATTGTTTTTTTTGTTTTTCTTTCTTATACATTTCCATGATCAGAAAGGAGCAGATGGAAGAATAATATTCTTATATTTATCCGCCCCCTTTTTTTTTTAACACAAATTACAGTAATTTTAGAAGAATTATAACTGTTCCCTCCACCAACACCCAAACTCCAACATACTTTTCCATTTTCCTTTCAGCACTTTCACAATGACACGTCCAGTTTGATATCATTTCAGTTTTCTCTTTTTATAACTTTTATAACAAATATATTCTTACAGCTTTTTAAGTCTTTGTTTAGAGAATTCCATGCTTTCACAGCAACAACAGACAAGCACATCTGTTTCAAATTTGTTGGCGCTCTTGGATGTTTGAAGTCATACGGCCTTCTGTGGTTCTCATCTTCAGATGTGAACACAAAGAACTTTTCTATGTCCTTCGGAAGAACTTTATTTCTCGCTTCGAACATCATTAATAGTGTATTCAATTCTACAATGTCTTTTAGTTTTAGTAATCCTGACCTAATGAAGAGTGGATTTGTGTGGTCTCTATATCCTACTTTAAAAATCCGCCTCCGCTTGGGATGGTTTCCTGCTGGCTCCGCTGTGAACGGGACTCTCGCTGCTGTGCTGGATCCGCTCTGGACTGGACTCTCGCGACTGTGTTGGATCCATTGTGGATTGAACTTTCACAGTATCATGTTAGACCCGCTCGACATCCATTGCTTTCCTCCTCTCCAAGGTTCTCATAGTCATTATTGTCACCGACGTCCCACTGGGTGTGAGTTTTCCTTGCCCTTATGTGGGCCTACCGAGGATGTCGTAGTGGTTTGTGCAGCCCTTTGAGACACTAGTGATTTAGGGCTATATAAGTAAACATTGATTGATTGATTGATAAAAATGATTCAAAATTATGTATCAAACTTAACTACACTTAAAGGATGACAACATTTTTTTTTTCAAATGGTAAATTTGACGGCGAGATTGAGGTGAAAAAGTGAATTGACCTTTGTGTATCCACAGGCTGTTCCTGCAGAACTTCAAGTCAGGTGCACGCCCCCTGAACGACGCCGAGACCAAGGTTTTCCTCAAGGCCGGTGACACCGACGGAGATGGCAAGATTGGCGTGGATGGTACGGGCGGCTTAATCATTCTTAGAAAACGTGCAGGAAATACATGCTTGCAATAAGACGTCTCTATGTCCATCTGCAGAGTTCACTACCTTGGTCAAGGCATAAACCGGGGCAACTGACCAACAAGACCTGCTCTGATGGAACAACAACACCCACGTCGACCCCCCCTCCCCCCTTTTCATCTGAATACAAATCATTTTTATACATTTGCCGAAGAGACATTTCCTCTTACGCGAGACGCTGTCCGGAAAAGAAAAAAGAAAGAAATGGCGATTGTGACCGTCGTCCGGTTGTGTTCACGTCTTAAATATTCATTTGTGCTTTCTGTCAAATCTATGCACTTTCCAGGAACATACGGTGGAACAGAATAAATATTCTTTTGGCTGCGGTCTTATTGGAGGTTTACCACGTGTCTTTTCGAGTATGTCGCTTAATAAAAAGGTGTGGACAGGAAATGTGTTATTATGCTGATGTCATCATGTCTACCATAAAAGGGAAAGGCTAGCTCTGCCCAACACAGCCAGTGTGAGCCACTAGATGGCGCTGTCCCTCAAACTGGAAGTGAGAAAAGTCACCTGACAATAAAACCACAAGTACTGCGACACTTGATTCCAGCACTTGAAACATACCAGACAGTGAAGTCATAAGACAAGAAGTCCTAGCCTATATATAGGAACTCCAGTCTTTAAGTTCTTTACAAGTGGATATAATGTCAGGGCTGTCTTGAGGTTCCAGTAACTCTTATTTTTTTGTGATAGAGGGATTGGAGCACATACAGGTGCTGGTTATATTATTAGAATATCATGAAAAAGTTGATTTATTTCATTAATTCCATTTATTGGCCCTGCGATGAGGTGGCGACTTGTCCAGGGTGTACCCCGCCTTCCGCCCGATTGTAGCTGAGATAGGCGCCAGCGCCCCCCGCGACCCCGAAAGGGAATAAGCGGTAGAAAATGGATGGATGGATGTACTAATTCCATTTAGAAAGTCAAACTTGTAGAATGTATACATTCATTCCAAACAGACTGATACATTTCAAGTGTTTTTTTGCCAAAAAAGGAGATGATTATAGCTGACAACCAATGAAAACCCTAAATTCAACATCTCAGAAAATTAGAATATGGTCAGAAATTGAAGACACCTGGTGCCACACTCTAATTAGCTAACTAACTCAAAACACCTGGAAAAGCCTTTAAGTCAGGGGTGCCCACACTTTTTCTGCAGGCGAGCTACTTTTCAATTGACCAACTCGAGGGGATCTACCTCATTTATATATATCATTTATATTTATTTATTTATGAAAGAGGCATTTTTGTAAACAAGTTAAATGTGTTTAATAATACAAGCATGTGTAACACATATAGATGTCTTTCTTTCACAAAGACAAGAATATAAGTTGGTGTATTACCTGATTCTGATGACTTGCATGGATTGGAATCAGACAGTAATGATGATAACGCCCACATTTTCAAATGGAGGAGAAAAAAAGTGGTCCTTTCTGTACAATACCACATGAAAGTGGTTGCTTTTTGGCATCTAATTCATCCAGCTTCCATACACTTTACAAGAAAAACATCGGCGGCAAATTCCGTAGCTTGCTTGATTGACATTCACGGCACCCGAGGGTCTTGTGAGATGACGCTGGCTGCTGCCAGTTCATTATTATGAAAAAATGACAGAGAGGAAGGCGAGAAACACTTTTTATTTCAACAGACTTTCGCGCCGTCCCTTCCGTCAAAACTCTAAAGGCCGACTGCACATTTCCTATCTTCACAATAAAAGCCCTGCTTCATGCTGCCTGCGCTAACAAAATAAGAGTCTCGGAAAGCTGGCGTGCACAAGCGATGTGCACGCCAGCTTTCTGAGGGATCGCTTGTGCACGCCAGTTTTCCGAGACTCTGTATTTAGTTAGCGCAGGCAGCATGAAGCAGGGCTTTTATTGTGAAGATAGGAAATGTGCAGTCGGCCTTTAGAGTTTTGACGGAAGGTACGGCGCGAGAGTCTGTTGAAATAAAAAGTGTTTCTCGCCTTCCTCTCGGTCATACTTTCATAATAATGATCTTGCAGCAGCCAGCGTCATCTCACAAGACCCTCCGGTACCGTGAATGTCATTTAAGTGACGTCTTGGTGAAGATTGATGATCACTCATTTTTAGGTCTATTTTTTTTAAAAGCCTGGCTGGAGATCGACTGACACACCCCGTAATGGGCACCCCTTCTTTAAATGGTCTCTTGTTTTGATTCTGTATGACACACAATCCTGGGGAAGACTGCTGACTTGACAACTGTCCAAAAGATGACCATTGATACTTTAAAGAAGGAGGGCAAGACACAAAAGGTCATTGCCAAAGAGGTTGGATGTTCCCAGAACTCTGCGTCCAAGTACATTAATAGAGAGGCGAAGGGAAGACAAAGATGTGGTAGAAAAAAAGTGTACAAACAAGAGGGATAACCGCGCCCTGGAGAGGATTGTCAAACAAAACCCATTCAAAAATGTGGGGGAGATCCACAAAGAGTGGACTGCAGCTGGAGTCAGTGCTTCAAGAACCACCACGCACCGACGTATGCAAGATATGGGCTTCAGCTGTCGCATTCCTTGTGTAAAGCCACTCTTGAATAAGAGACAACGTCAAAAGCTTCTCGCCTGGGCTCGAGACAAAAAGGACTGGACTGCTGCTAAGTGGTCCAAAGTTATGTTTTCAGATGAAAGTAAATGTTGTATCTCCTTTGGAAATCAAGGTCCCAGAGTCTGGAGGAAGACAGGAGAGGCACAGAATCCACGTTGCCTGAAGTCCAATGTCAAATTTCCACAATCGGTAATGGTCTGGGGTGCCATGTCATCTGCTGGTGTTGGTCCACTGTGTTTCCTAAGGTCAAGGGTCAATGCAGCAGTCTACCAGCAAGTTTTACAACACTTTATGCTGCCTGCCGCGGACCAATTTTATGGAGGTGAAGATTTCATTTTCCAAAATGACTTGGAACCTGCACACAGTGCCAAATCTACCAGTACCTGGTTTAAGGACCATGGTATCCCTGTTCTTGATTGGCCTGCAAACTCACCTGACCTTAACCCCATAGAAAAGCTATGTGGTATTGTGAAGCGGAAGATGCCAGATGCCAGACCCAACAATGCTGAAGAGCTGAAGGCCACTACTAAAGCAACCTGGGCTCTCATAACACCTGAGGAGTGCAACAGACTGGTCGACTTTATACCACGCCGTATCGCTGCAGCAATTCCGGCAAAAGGAGCTGCAACTAAGTATTGATTGCCGTACATGCTGAAACTTTCCATGTTCATGCTTTTCAGTTGGCCCACATTTCTAAAAAATATTTTTTGGTACTAGTCGGAACTAAAATTCTAATTTTCTGAGATACTGAATTTGGGATTTTCAGTAATTGTCAGTACTAATCACCAAAATTTAAAGAAATAAACATTTCAAATATATCACTTTGTGTGTAATGAATTGATATAATATGTAAGTTTCACGTTCTGAATATAATTACTGAAATAAATCAACTTTTTCATGATATTCTAATAATATGAACAGCACCTGTACCTCATGAAGTTTGGATCCTTTATGAACGTATTACAGGTCTACTGAAAATGTGAGCAAATCTGCTGGGTCAAAAGTATACATACAGCAATGTTAATATTTGGCAAGTTTCACCACAATAAGGCACTTTTGGTAGCCATCCACAAGCTTCTACTTGAATTTTTGACCACTCTTGACAAAATTTGGTACGGTTTAGCTAAATGTGTTGGTTTTTTTCAAATGGACTTGTTTCTTCAGCATTGTCCACACATTTAAGTGAGGACTTTGGGAAGGCCGTACTAAAACCTTAATTCTAGCCTGATTTAGCCATTCCTTTACCACTTTTGACGTGTGTTTGGGGTCATTGTCATTTACCATGAATTGATTAACGTGGACCCCGACTTAAACAAGTTGAAAAACTTATTGGGGTGTTACCATTTAGTGGTCAATTGTACGGAATATGTACTGAACTGTGCAATCTACTAATAAAAGTATCAATCAATCAATCAAATTGTCATGTTGGAACACCCAACTGCGCCTAAGACCCAACCTCCGGGTTGTCCTGAAGAATTTGGAGATAATCCTCCTTTTTCATGGTCCCATTTACTCTCTGTAAAGCACCAGTTCCATTGGCAGCAAAACAGGCCCAGAGCATAATACTACCACTGTTAGAATATCCATCCATCCATTTTCTACCGCGTATTCCCTTTTGGGGTCGCTGGCACCTATCTCGGATACAATCGGGCGGAAGGCGGGGTACACCCTGGACAAGTCGCCACCTCATCACAGGGCCAACACAGATAGACAGACAACATTCACACACTAGGGCCAATTTAGTGTTGCCAATCAACCTATCCCCAGGTGCATGTCTTTGGAGGTGGGAGGAAGCCGGAGTACCCGGAGGGAACCCACGCAGTCACGGGGAGAACATGCAAACTCCACACAGAAAGATCCCGAGCCTGGATTTGAACCCAGGACTGCAGGACCTTCGTATTGTGAAGCAGACGCACTAACCCCTCTGCCACCGTGAAGCCCCACTGTTAGAATCAATCAATCAATCAATCAATGTTTATTTATATAGCCCCAAATCACAAATGTCTCAAAGGACTGCACAAATCATTACGACTACAACATCCTCGGAAGAACCCACAAAAGGGCAAGGAAAACTCACACCCAGTGGGCAGGGAGAATTCACATCCAGTGGGACGCCAGTGACAATGCTGACTATGAGAAACCTTGGAGAGGACCTCAGATGTGGGCAACCCCCCCCCCCCCCCGAGTAACCCGAGACGTCAAACGCAAGCGTCATCATACCGCGACGTTTTCAACCGGACACTTCGCGAGGAATTTAAAATTGCAATTTAGTAAACTAAAAAGGCCGTATTGGCATGTGTTGCAATGTTAATATTTCATCATTGATATATAAACTATCAGACTGCGTAGTAGTGGGTTGCAGTTGGTCTTTAAGGTTAGCTTCACTTCAGTGCTTGCAGGACCTTGGACAGAAGCAATGACCTACATGAACAAAAAAGTGTACGAGGGGACTAAAGCGCATGGCGAGTAGAGAGCAGCGAGGACCTGCAGGCAGCATTAGCAAATGTAAATGAATAAATAAATGATCGCCGGTAACAGAATAGTCTGCAAAGGTATCAGCTTGGCACATGACATCATGCACCGGCTGTGGGTCAAGTCCAACTTGTCGATCCGATGTCCAACCTCTTCTTTTCTCACACACACACACACAGTCAGACGATTGAGTTTCTTTTTACCTTCTGCAAAAAAAAAAATAAAAGCACTGAGATCATGTTGGCATGAACTCCTCCCCGATGTCTTTTCAAAACCACTGGAATCATATCCGGTTACTTATCATCGGGGCCTTTCGCGTTCAATACAGAGAGTCAGCTGCAAAATGAATAAATATAAATAATGCTTGCAGGACTGTTTTGAACTTTTATATTTTGTTATTTATCAACGGGCCAGTTTTTCCTGAGGTCAAAATGTGAGCCATAACAGAATCAGAATCAGGTTTGTTTGGCCGAGTATACATGCATACAGTCGTGGTCAAAAGTTCACGTACACTTGCACTCGTTACCAAGGCAACGGCGGTGTCTACGGTTGGGACTTGCGCCGGAAGCTCATCAGCCGAGGTGCCAACTTTCTGACTCAAGTGATGCGGAGGCCCGGCGCCTCGGACCTCACGGGCAGCTTCAGACTGTACAAGAAGGACGTCCTGGAGAGTCTGGTCGAGCGCTGCGTGTCCAAAGGTTACGTCTTTCAAATGGAGATGATTGTCCGAGCCAGACAGCTCAACCACACCATTGGAGAGGTTCCCATCTCCTTCGTAGATCGCGTCTACGGCGAGTCCAAGCTTGGAGGGAACGAGATTGTGTCGTTCGTGAAAGGACTGCTCACGCTCTTCGCCACCACATAAATCCCTCGTGTGGTTTACTGCTCACTCTGTAATACCGTATCGCTACCATGTTGGTACTAAATAGATGATATGTTCATCGTCGTAGGTACATCATCATGGTTTGTACTATGCTGTACGTCTTTAGAGCGCTTGTCGTTAGGGTCGAGCTGAGCTGGAGCCTATCCCAGCACACATACTGTATTTACAAGCCAGCATTCACACCCATGGATAGTTGATGCTACTCAATTAACGTTAACACATTTTTGGGGCAGGTAGAAGAAAATCCACAGAAGCAAAAGGAGAACATGCAAAGTCAGATTCAAAACCGGATCACTATAGCTCGGTTGAGGGTTGCAAGTTCGATTCCCGCTTCCGCCATCCTAGTCACTGCCGTTGTGTCCTTGGGCAAGACACTTTACCCACCTGCTCCCAGTGCCACCCACACTGGTTTAAATGTAACTTAGATATTGGGTTTCACTATGTAAAGCGCTTTGAGTCACCAGAGAAAAGCGCTATATAAATATAATTCACAAAACAAAGCGCTTTGAGTCACTAGAGAAAAGCGCTATATAAATATAATTCACAAAATAAAGAACATAATACTGCGATGAGGTGGCGACTTGTCCAGGGTGTACCCCGCCTTCCGCCCGATTGTAGCTGAGATAGGCGCCAGCGCCCCCCGCGACCCCGAAAGGGAATAAGCGGTAGAAAATGGATGGATGGAAGAACATAATGTCCAATCATTTCTACAACTCTTATTTTTTTGTGATAGAGTGATTGGAGCACATACAGGTGCTGCTCATATTATTAGAATATCATGAAAAAGTTGATTTATTTCAGTAATTATATTCAGTTCTTCAGGTTTCTTCGCAGCTGTGCCCAAACTTGAAAGGGCCAGTGGGACTCAAAAAGGACACAAAAGGGACAACTCAATCCTCTTTCCTTGTGCTTTATTGATATTTGATTTGAAGCAATCAAATAAACTGGGTTATCGGCGTAAATGAATGGATGAAACGAATGAATAGTCGGT
Organism: Nerophis ophidion; assembly: GCF_033978795.1. Classification (NCBI taxonomy): domain Eukaryota; kingdom Metazoa; phylum Chordata; class Actinopteri; order Syngnathiformes; family Syngnathidae; genus Nerophis; species Nerophis ophidion. Next base: position 18,432,313 of record NC_084633.1, on the reverse strand, counting down.
AGTTAAATAGAATGGATGATTAGTGGTGTGTTGATTAGTTGAATTGTAGATTAGGTGATTAGAATAGCCAATTAGCTGGATAGTAGGATAGGCGATTAGGGCGATTAGGGCGATTAGGGCGATTAGGGTGATAACCTAAATCAAACAGAAAATAAAATAACTGTTTCATAAACATACATTAAAATAAATGCTTTGCTTTCTTTTTAAATCAATCCAAACAATTCATTTCCACTGATAGGGACTAGGGCTTCACGGTGGCAGAGGGGTTAGTGCGTCTGCCTCACAATACGAAGGTCCTGCAGTCCTGGGTTCAAATCCAGGCTCGGGATCTTTCTGTGTGGAGTTTGCATGTTCTCCCCGTGAATGCGTGGGTTCCCTCCGGGTACTCCGGCTTCCTCCCACTTCCAAAGACATGCACCTGGGGATAGGCCCCTCCCACCTCCAAAGACATGCACCTGGGGATAGGCCCCTCCCACTTCCAAAGACATGCACCTGGGGATAGGTTGATTGGCAACACTAAATTGGCCCTAGTGTGTGAATGTGAGTGTGAATGTTGTCTATCTCTGTTGGCCCTGCGATGAGGTGGCGACTTGTCCAGGGTGTACCCTGCCATCCGCCCGATTGTAGCTGAGATAGGCGCCAGCGCCCCCCGCGACCCCAAAAGGGAATAAGCGGTAGAAAATGGATGGATGGATGATAGGGACTAGGTTTAAGAAAAAACTTAAACATTTCCAATAATATGAATGAAATTGAATTCAAACAATCCAGGAATAAACTTAAACATCACTGATAACTTTTAAATGTACTTTCAGTCAACTTAAACAATGTGTAAACATCAGTGAAATTATCTCATTCAAACATTTTCCCCAGTGAAATGATTTTCTTTAAACATTCCCCTCAGTCCAAACAAACGTTTCTTTCCTTTGGTTTTCTCACCAGTTGCGTCTTCTGAGTCCACACAAGAGCTGTCTTCCTTCCTCTCAGCAGGATGTCAAAAAGGGCTGACTGTCTGAAGCTCAAACATTTTAAGCACGCGCTCTGAGCAGGTGAACAGGTGAACTCAATCAAGCCAAATTGTGTGGAAGCAGGTGGAGATGTTCAGCCCTCAGCTCTCACTGTTGCCCCTTCAGGCCTGGAGTGTGCTCTGCAAACCAGTGGTGTTTTTTTTTTTGCTCTGTCTTTTGAGGTGACAAACATGGAGTCCAACAGGCTGAGCTTCATAATCAGAGCCACTTACAATGTCCTTCCCTCTCCAATCAACTTGCATTTCTGGTTTGGTGAACAAATTATTTATATAGCCCCAAATCACAAATGTCTCAAAGGACTGCACAAATCATTACAACTACAACATCCTCGGAAGAACCCACAAAAGGGCAAGGAAAACTCACACCCAGTGGGCAGGGAGAATTCACATCCAGTGGGACGCCAGTGACAATGCTGACTATGAGAAACCTTGGAGAGGAAGGACCTCAGATGTGGGCAACCCCCCCCCTCTAGGGGACCGAAAGCAATGGATGTCGAGCGGGTCTAACATGATACTGTGAAAGTTCAATCCATAGTGGCTCCAAGACAGCAGTGAGAGTCCCGTCCACAGGAAACCATCTCAAGCGGATCAGCAGCGTAGAGATGTCCCCAACCGATACAGGCCAGCGGTCCATCCTGGGTCCCGACGAGCGGTCCATCCTGGGTCTCGACTCTGGACAGCCAGTACTTCATCCATGGTCATCGGACCGGACCCCCTCCACAAGGGAGGGAGGGGACATAGGAGAAAGAAAAGAAGCGGCAGATCAACTGGTCTAAAAAGGAGGTCTATTTAAAGGCTAGAGTATACAGATGAGTTTTAAGGTGAGACTTAAATGCTTCTACTGAGGTAGCATCTCGAACTGTTACCGGGAGGGCATTCCAGAGTACTGGAGCCCGAACGGAAAACGCTCTATAGCCCGCAGACTTTTTTTGAGCTCTAGGAATCACTAATAAGCCAATCAATCAATCAATGTTTATTTATATAGCCCCAAATCACAAATGTCTCAAAGGACTGCACAAATCATTACGACTACAACATCCTCGGAAGAACCCACAAAAGGGCAAGGAAAACTCACACCCAGTGGGCAGGGAGAATTCACATCCAGTGGGACGCCAGTGACAATGCTGACTATGAGAAACCTTGGAGAGGACCTCAGATGTGGGCAACCCCCCCCCCCTCTAGGGGACCGAAAGCAACGGATGTCGAGCGGGTCTAACATGATACTGTGAAAGTTCAATCCATAGTGGCTCCAACACAGCCGCGAGAGTTCAGTTCAAGCGGATCCAAGACAGCAGCGAGAGTCCCGTCCACAGGAGACCATCTCAAGCGGAAGCGGATCAGCAGCGTAGAGATGTCCCCAACCGATACAGGCGAGCGGTCCATCCTGGGTCTTGACTCTGGACAGCCAGTACTTCATCCATGGTCATCGGACCGGACCCCCTCCACAAGGGAGGGGGGGACATAGGAGAAAGAAAAGAAGCGGCAGATCAACTGGTCTAAAAAGGAGGTCTATTTAAAAGCTAGAGTATACAGATGAGTTTTAAGGTGAGACTTAAATGCTTCTACTGAGGTAGCATCTCGAACTGTTACCGGGAGGGCATTCCAGAGTACTGGAGCCCGAACGGAAAACGCTCTATAGCCCGCAGACTTTTTTTGAACTCTAGGAATCACTAATAAGCCAATCAATCAATCAATGTTTATTTATATAGCCCCAAATCACAAATGTCTCAAAGGACTGCACAAATCATTACGACTACAACATCCTCGGAAGAACCCACAAAAGGGCAAGGAAAACTCACACCCAGTGGGCAGGGAGAATTCACATCCAGTGGGACGCCAGTGACAATGCTGACTATGAGAAACCTTGGAGAGGACCTCAGATGTGGGCAACCCCCCACCCCCTCTAGGGGACCGAAAGCAATGGATGTCGAGCGGGTCTAACATGATACTGTGAAAGTTCAATCCATAGTGGCTCCAACACAGCCGCGAGAGTTCAGTTCAAGCGGATCCAAGACAGCAGCGAGAGTCCCGTCCACAGGAAACCATCTCAAGCGGAAGCGGATCAGCAGCGTAGAGATGTCCCCAACCGATACAGGCGAGCGGTCCATCCTGGGTCTTGACTCTGGACAGTCAGTACTTCATCCATGGTCATCGGACCGGACCCCCTCCACAAGGGAGGGGGGGACATAGGAGAAAGAAAAGAAGCGGCAGATCAACTGGTCTAAAAAGGAGGTCTATTTAAAGGCTAGAGTATACAGATGAGTTTTAAGGTGAGACTTAAATGCTTCTACTGAGGTAGCATCTCGAACTGTTACCGGGAGGGCATTCCAGAGTACTGGAGCCCGAACGAAAAACGCTCTATAGCCCGCAGACAAAGTGCTTGGCCGCAGAACTGGACTAGAGGAGGGTAACCACCAATGTCTTGCCCTTATGTGCACAGGACACAGTCCCACAGTTAAGAGCCAACTTAATTGGAGAAGAAGATAAACAACGGTACAACTGCAGACTCCTCCACAACTCAGCGAGAGATTGGAACATCCAGGTGGATCTAAGCCAGAGGCTCGCATTCCCACCCAAACTCTCAGTGACCAACCTGCGGCAAGAATTGGTCCTTCGGTACAATGCCTGCCAGCGTGTCCTCATTGCTGAGCTGAAAGTCCTTTAGGAGAATGCCGTCGATGAGGCATAGGATAGGAAAAGGCTGCGCTCCGCCAACTTAGCAGCCGAAGCAGAGGAACAAGGCTGGAGTTTAGGTTGCGTCCGGTGGAGGTGGTCTGCAGAGGCTTTGTGGCCAGCTCTGCCACATGGTTCCTAAAGAAGTGGGAATCAGAGGCCAGGCCTAGCAGAAGGCAAACCAAAATCATGCTATCGTCACTGAAAGGAGCAGCCACTGGCAGTGTCTGAAACGGAGAGACACCAAGGGCTGTAAAATTCTCGCATGAAGCCGTCAGACAGCACATACTTAGTTGGGGTGGGCCAGCCTTGGATGAGGGTGTACTGTATTGTGATAAAAGGCTGAAACACCCAACAGTTCTGGGGGATGATTTGTTGTTTGGCAACCCATAGCAGTCAGTTCCAAATACCACCCAAGAATATATCCAACCCCACTTAAGATGTCTCTCCAGTATTGTGCTGATTTCTTCCGGGATTGTAAGAACCAGTCCTATATAACAATCTTATTCTGTTCTTAAAATTGAATCAAAACAACTAATGTGTAGTGTAGGGAAATTTTTGTTGTAATATTTTCCGAAAGTTGAGACATTAGTAGCATCACACTTAATAATATATCTCATCCATCAATCTCCTTCCGCTTATCAGAGGTCGGGTCGCGGCAGCCTAAGCAGGGAAGCCGGACTTCCCTCTCCCCAGCCACTTGGTCCAGCTCCTGCCGGGCGGATCCCGAGGCGTTCCCAGGCCAGCCGGAGACATAGCCTTCCCAACGTGTCCTGGGTCTTCCCCGTGGCCTCCTACCGGTCGGACGTGCCCTAAACACCTCCCTAGGGAGGCGTTCGGGTGGCATCCTGACCAGATGCCCGAACCACCTCATCTGAATCCTCTCGATGTGGAGGAGCGGCGGCTTTATTTTGAGCTCCTCCCAAATGACAAAGGTTCTCACCTTAATAGGAGTTAATTGATTCACTTCACTATTCATCCATCCATCCATCCGTCCGTCCATCTTCTTCCGCTTATCAGAGGTCGGGTCGCAGTGGCAGCAGCCTAAGCAGGGAAGCCCATACTTCCGTCTCCCCAGTCACTTCGTCCAGCTCTTCCTGGGGGATCCCGAGGCGTTCCCAGGCCAGCCGGGAGACATAGTCTTCCCAACGTGTCCTGGGTCTTCCCCGTGGCCTCCTACCGGTCGGACGTGCCATAAACACCTCCCTAGGGAGGCGTTCGGCCGGGCATCTGGAACCACCTCATCTGAATCCTCTCGATGTGGAGGAGCGGCGGCTTTATTTTGAGATCCTCCCAAATGACAAAGGTTCTCACCTTAATAGGAGTTAATTGATTCACTTCACTATTCATCCATCCATCCATCCGTCCGTCCATCTTCTTCCGCTTATCCGAGGTCGGGTCGCAGTGGCAGCAGCCTAAGCAGGGAAACCCAGACTTCCCTCTCCCCAGTCACTTCGTCTAGCTCTTCCCGGGGGATCCCGAGGCGTTCCCAGGCCACCCGCAAGACATAGTCTTCCCAACGTGTCCTGGGTCTTCCCCGTGGCCTCCTACCGGTTGGACGTGCCCTAAACACCTCCCTAGGGAGGCGTTCGGGTGGCATCCTGACCAGATGCCCGAACCACCTGATCTGAATCCTCTCGATGTGGAGGAGCGGCGGCTTTAATTTGAGCTCCTCCCAAATGACAAAGGTTCTCACCCTATCTCTAAGGGAGAGCCAGGAAACTCATTTGGGCCGCTTGTACCCGTGATCTTGTCCTTTCGGTCATGACCCAAAGCTCATGACCATAGGTGAGGATGGGAACGTAGATCGACCGGTAAATTGAGAGCTTTGCCTTCCGGCTCAGCTCCTTCTTCACCACAACGGGTCGATACAGCGTCCGCATTACTGAAGACTCCGTACCTGTCGATCTCACGATCCACTCTTCCCTCACTCGTGAACAAGACTGCGAGGTACTTGAACTCCTCCACTTGGGGCAGGGTCTCCTCCCATACCCGGAGATGGCACTCATATCAATCTTCAATAAAACAAAACCAGGGAACGTTTTGAATTTGTAGAACAGTAAAACTGTGTTTAAGTTATTTAAGAACTTCCTGTAGGAATAAAGGGATGTTGGTTCAAGTTCTGGTCAGGGTAAGTCTTACCTTTTTTTTAATTCCCCATATATAGAAATGCTAATGTTGACAGGTATGTCCTCTACCCTCTTATTAAATAGGAGCAACGTCAGTAAAGAGCTGTACAAGGCATCGAGTAACGTCAGTAGTTAATTATGCACCAGGCAACGTCAGAGGATTGCACAAAAGGTGTTATTACCTTTCTGTCTGAGCCGAAATAATTTTCTCTTTTGTTTAGCCCGACTAAGCTCTCTATGTACTTTGCTAATTCAACGAAATAATTTTGGCGGCCACATGTTCAAAAAGCTAAGTACAGTGGTGGGAGGAAAACTTCTCCCTTCATTATTCATTCGTCTTATTTTGCATATTTCAGAGAACCAACAGTAGATATTTGAGTTTGGATTCTGTAAAAGTTACAGAAGCACTCTGCAAAAATGTGAGTCTCTCACAAGTTTATTTAAAGGGGTACATTATCACAATTTCAAAAGGGTTAAAAACAATTAAAATCAGTTTCCAGTGGCTTGTTGTATTTTTCAAAAATTTTTTCAAAATGTTACCGGTCCCGGAATATCCCGAAACAAAGCTTTAAAGTGCCTTATTTTCGCTGTCTTCAAAACCATTTCCCTGTGACGTCATACAGGGCTGCCAATACAAACAACATGGCGGTTACCACAGCAAGATGTAGCGACATTAGCTCGAATTCAGACTCGGATTTCAGCGGTTTAAGCGATTCAATAGATTACGCATGTATTGAAACAGATGGTCGGAGTATGGAGGCAGATAGCGAAAACGAAATTGAAGAAGAAATTGAAGCTATTGAGCGAATAGCTTTTGACGCCATTCGGCCGTAGCGTGGGTGTACCTAATGAAGTGGCCCATAGCATGGCTGCCTTATTAGCATCGCCGGTAAAATGTGCGGACCAAACGATCAGGACTTTCGCATCTTGTGACACTGGAGCAACTTAAACCCGTCAATTGGTAAGTGTTTGTTTCGCATTAAATGTGGGTATCTAGTTTCAAATGTACATACAGCTGGCGTAAATAGCATGTTAGCATCGATTAGCGTAGCATGTTAGCATCGATTAGCTGGCAGTCATGCCGTGACCAAATATGTCTGATTAGCACATAAGTCAACAACATCAACAAAACTCACCTTTGTGATTTCGTTGACTTAATGGTTGCAAATGCATCTGCAGGTTATCCATACATCTCTGTGCCATGTCTGTCTTAGCATCGCCGGTCAAATGTGGAGACACTCTGGTACATTCAATGGGGGTCTGGCGGCAGATTTCTTGCCAGTGGTGCAACTTGAATCCCTCCCTGTTAGTGTTGTTACTTAATCGTTACTTAATGGTTGCAAATGCATCTGCAGGTTATCCATACATCTCTGTGCCATGTCTGTCTTAGCATCGCCGGTCAAATGTGAAGACACTCTGGTACATTCAATGGGGGTCTGGCGGCAGATTTCTTGCCAGTGGTGCAACTTGAATCCCTCCCTGTTAGTGTTGTTACTTAATCGTTACTTAATGGTTGCAAATGCATCTGCAGGTTATCCATACATCTCTGTGCCATGTCTGTCTTAGCATCGCCGGTCAAATGTGAAGACACTCTGGTACATTCAATGGGGGTCTGGCGGCAGATTTCTTGCCAATGGTGCAACTTGAATCCCTCCCTGTTAGTGTTGTTACTTAATCGTTACTTAATCGTTGCAAATGCATCTGCAGGTTATCCATACATCTCTGTGCCATGTCTGTCTTAGCATCGCCGGTCAAATGTGAAGACACTCTGGAACATTCAATGGGGGTCTGGCGGCAGATTTCTTGCCGGTGGTGCAACTTGAATCCCTCCCTGTTAGTGTTGTTACTTAATCGTTACTTAATGGTTGCAAATGCATCTGCAGGTTATCCATACATCTCTGTGCCATGTCTGTCTTAGCATCGCCGGTCAAATGTGAAGACACTCTGGTACATTCAATGGGGGTCTGGCGGCAGATTTCTTGCCAGTGGTGCAACTTGAATCCCTCCCTGTTAGTGTTGTTACTTAATCTTGACTTAATGGTTGCAAATGCATCTGCAGGTTATCCATACATCTCTGTGCCATGTCTGTCTTAGCATCGCTGGTTTAATGTGGAGACACTCTGGTACATTCAATGGGGGTCTGGCGGCAGATTTCTTGCCAGTGGTGCAACTTGAATCCCTCCCTGTTAGTGTTGTTACTTAATCGTTACTTAATGGTTGCAAATGCATCTGCAGGTTATCCATACATCTCTGTGCAATGTCTGTCTGAGCATCGCCGGTCAAATGTGAAGACACTCTGGTACATTCAATGGGGGTCTGGCAGCAGATTTCTTGCCAGTGGTGCAACTTGAATCCCTCCCTGTTAGTGTTGTTACTTAATCGTTACTTAATGGTTGCAAATGCATCTGCAGGTTATCCATACATCTCTGTGCCATGTCTGTCTTAGCATCGCCGGTCAAATGTGAAGACACTCTGGCACATTCAACGGGGGTCTGGCGGCAGATTTCTTGCCGGTGGTGCAACTTGAATCCCTCCCTGTTAGTGTTGTTACACCCTCCGACAACACACCGACGAGGCATGATGTCTCCAAGGTTCCAAAATATAGTCGAAAAAACGGAAAATAACAGAGCTGAGACCCGGTGTTCGTAATGTGAAAATGAATATGGCGGGTGTGTTACCTCGGTGACGTCACGTTCTGACGTCATCGCTAAAAGAGCGATAAACAGAAAGGCGTTTAATTCGCCCAAATTCACCCGTTTAGAGTTCGGAAATCGGTTAGAAAAATACATGGTCTTTTTTCTGCAACATCAAGGTATATATTGACGCTTGCATAGGTTTGGTGATAATGTTCCCCTTTAATGAATGCATAGACTTGTCTGTGCATACATTTGGAACTGTTTGATACGTTCACAACACATTAGACTGCAAGAGACAGGACTGGAGTAAAAGATGCTCATTTTTTTTTTTTCCCATACAACCCCACCCTGCAAATGCAACCGATCATTTTATAGTCAGTCCGCCCGGACCTTTGAGTAATGCTTAAAGTGGTGTAATGATGCCACAGGTGCATGCCAGCTGACACCAGCGTGTGAGCAAAGAGTGCTGCTTTTGGCTACTTTCCAGGAAGTGCCTGGTTGCAGCCAGCATTGGACACATTTGGGTAATGCAGCATCCCAGCACACCTGCATATGTTTCAACCCCATTTCGGTCTAATTACCTCCTATAATACAGTTGTGATCGAAAGTAAGGACATAATGTCATGGCTGTCTTGCGTTTCCAATCATTTCCATCCATCCATCCATCATCTTCCGCTTATCCGAGGTCGGGTCACGGGGGCAACAGCCTAAGCAGGGAAACCCAGACTTCCCTCTCCCCAGCCACTTCGTCTAGTGAATTATATATTTTATATTTATTTTATATAGCGCTTTTTCTCTAGTGACTCAAAGCGCTTTACAAAGTGAAATCCAATATAGCTCGGTTGGTAGAGCGGCCGTGCCAGCAACTTGAGGGATGCAGGTTCGATTCCCGCCTCCGCCATCCTAGTCACTGCCGTTGTGTCCTTGGGCAAGACACTTTACCCACCTGCTCCCAGTGCCACCCACACTGGTTTAAATGTAACTTAGATATTGGGTTTCACTATGTAAAGCGCTTTGAGTCACTAGAGAAAAGCGCTATATAAATATACTTCACTTCACTTCACAATATCTAATTTTTACATAGAAACCAGTGTGGGTGGCACTGGGAGCAGGTGGGTAAAGTGTCTTGCCCAAGGACCCAACGGCAGTGACTAGGTTGGCGGAAGCGGGAATCGAACCTGCAACCCTCAAGTTGCTGGCACGGCCGCTCTACCAACTAGCTCTTCCCGGGGGATCCCGAGGCGTTCTACAACACTTATTTTGTTTGTGATAGAGTGATTAGAGTGAAGTGAAGTGGATTATGTTTATATAGCGCTGTTTCTCTAGTGACTCAAAGCGCTTTACATAGTGAAACCCAATATCTAAGTTACATTCAAACCAGTGTGGGTGGTGTCTTGCCCAAGGACACAACAGCAGTGACTAGGATGGCTGAAGCGGGAATCGAACCTGCAACCCTTAAGTTGCTGGCACGGCCGCTCTACCAACTAGCTCTTCCCGGGGGATCCCGAGGCGTTCTACAACACTTATTTTGTTTGTGATAGAGTGATTAGAGTGAAGTGAAGTGAATTATGTTTATATAGCGCTGTTTCTCTAGTGACTCAAAGCGCTTTACATAGTGAAACCCAATATCTAAGTTATATTCAAACCAGTGTGGGTGGTGTCTTGCCCAAGGACACAACAGCAGTGACTAGGATGGCTGAAGCGGGGATCGAACCTGGAACCCCCAAGTTGCTGGCACGGCCACTCTACCAACCGAGCTAAATCGCCCAACAAGAAGCACATACTTGTTGGTCACAAACATAAATAATAAATGTATTATGGGTCTACTGAAAATGTGAGCATATCTGCTGGGTGAAAAGTATACATACAGCATGACATGGACTTGTTTCTTCAGCATTGTCCAGCATTGTTTCATCTGACATCACATGGACGAAGATAAGACCTTCTGCAGGAAAGTTCTGTGGTCAGATGAAACAAAAAGTGATCTGTTTGGCCACAATACCCAGCAATATGTTTGGAGGAGAAAAGGTGAGGCCTTTAATCCCAGGAACACCACACCTACCGTCAAGCATGGTGGTGGTAGTATTATGCTCTGGGCCTGTTTTGCTGCCAATGGAACTGGTGCTTTACAGAGAGTAAATGGGACAATGAAAAAGGAGGATTACCTCCAAGCTAAAATCCTCAGCCCAGAGGTTGGGTCTTGGGCGCAGTTGGGCGTTTCAACAGGACAATGACCCCAAACACATGTCAAAAGTGGTAAAGGAATGGCTAAATCTGGCTAACATTAAGGTTGAAGAATGACCTTCCCAAAGTCCTGATTTAAATGTGTGGACAATGCTCAAGAAACAACTCCATGTCAGAAAACCAACACATTTAGCTGAATTGCACCAATTTTGTCAAGAGGAGTGGTCAAAAATTCAACCAGAAGCTTATTGCAGTGAAACTTGTCAAGGGACTTCTAAGCAAATATTAACATTGCTGTACGTATACTTTTAACCCAGCAGATTTGGTCAAATTTTCAGTAGACCCATAATAAATTCAAAAAATAAACAAACTTCATGAAAGTGTTTTGTAACCAAGTATGTGCTCCAATCACTCCATCACAAAAACTAATACTTGTATTAAGTATTGGAAACTCAAGACAGCCATTTTGTCTCGATTACTGTAACGTATTATTTTCGGGTCTCCCCATGTCTAGCATTAAAAGATTACAGTTGGTACAAAATGCGGCTGCTAGACTTTTGACAAGAACAAGAAAGTTTGATCATATTACGCCTGTACTGTATATACCTTTCTATACATATATACATACATATATACCTATACTGTATATACCTTTAAATACATATATACATACATATATACCTATACTGTATATACCTTTATATACATATATACATACATATATACCTATACTGTATATACCTTTATATACATATATACATACATATATACCTGTACTGTATATACCTTTATATACATATATACATACATATATAACTATACTGTATATACCTTTATATACATATATACATACATATATACCTATACTGTATATACCTTTATATACATATATACATACATATATACCTGTACTGTATATACCTTTATATACATATATACATACATATATACCTATACTGTATATACCTTTATATACATATATACATACATATATACCTGTACTGGCTCACCTGTACTGGCTTCCTGTGCACTTAAGATGTGACTTTAAGGTTTTACTACTTACGTATAAAATACTACACGGTCTAGCTCCAACCTATCTTGCCGATTGTATTGTACCATATGTCCCGGCAAGAAATCTGCGTTCAAAAGACTCCGGCTTATTAGTGATTCCTAGAGCCCAAAATAAGTATTGGAATCAGCACCTCCAAGTCTGAGTCCATGGTTCTCGCCCGGAAAATGGTGGAATGCCCCAAGTGGAGGAGTTCAAGTACCTAGGAGTCTTGTTCACGAGTGGGGGAAGAGTGGATCGTGAGATCGACAGGCGGATCGGTGCGGCGTCTTCAGTAATGCGGACGTTGTACCGATCCGTTGTGGTGAAGAAGGAGCTGAGCCGGAAGGCAAAGCTCTCAATTTACCGGTCGATCTACGTTCCCATCCTCACCTATGGTCATGAGCTTTGGGTCATGACCGAAAGGATAAGATCACGGGTACAAGCGGCCCAAATGAGTTTCCTGTCTCTCCCTTAGAGATAGGGTGAGAAGCTCTGCCATCCGGGAGGAACTCAAAGTAAAGCCGCTGCTCCTCCACATGGAGAGGAGCCAGATGAGGTGGTTCGGGCATCTGGTCAGGATGCCACCCGAATGCTTCCCTAGGGAGGTGTTTAGGGCACGTCCAACCGGTAGGAGGCCACGGGGAAGACCCAGGACACGTTGGGAAGACTATGTCTCCCGGCTGGCCTGAGAACGCCTCGGGATCCCCCGGGAAGAGCTAGACGAAGTGGCTGGGGAAAGGAAAGTCTGGGTTTCCCTGCTTAGGCTGTCGCCCCCGCGACCCGACCTCGGAAAAGCAGAAGAAGATGGGTGGATAAAGCCCAAAAAAAGTCTGCGGGCTATAGAGCGTTTTCCGTTCGGGCTCCAGTACTCTGGAATGCCCTCCCGGTAACAGTTCGAGATGCTGCCTCAGTAGAAGCATTTAAGTCTCACCTTAAAACTCATTTGTATACTCTAGCCTTTAAATAGACCTCCTTTTTAGACCAGTTGATCTGCCGCTTCTTTTCTTTTTCTCCTCTGTCCCCCCCCTCCCTTGTGGAGACGATGACCATGGATGAAGTACTGGCTGTCCAGAGTCGAGACCCAGGATGGACCGCTCGCCTGTGTATCGGTTGGGGACATCTCTACGATGCTGAGCCGACTCCGCTTGAGATGGTTTCCTGTGGACGGGACTCTCGCTGCTGTCTTGGATCCGCTTTGAACTGAACTCTCGCGGCTGTGTTGGAGCCACTATGGATTGAACTTTCACAGTATCATGTTAGACCCGCTCGACATCCATTGCTTTCGGTCCCTAGAGGGGGGGGGGGGGGGGGGTTGCCCACATATGAGGTCCTCTCCAAGGTTCTCATAGTCATTGTAACTGGCGTCCCACTGGATGTGAATTCTCCCTGCCCACTGGGTGTGAGTTTTCCTTGCCCTTTTGTGGGTTCTTCCGAGGATGTCGTAGTCGTAGTGGTTTGTACAGTCCTTTGAGACATTTGTGATTTAGGCCTATGTAAATAAACTAGGGCTGGGCAACGATTAAACATTTTAATCAAAGTTAATCGCACCATTTCTCCGATTAATCGCAATTAACTGCATTGTATACGCAAAGCCCAATAATGAATTCAAAAGTAGTGTGTAGTGCACCTTTATTGGAATATTCTCCCACATGAACAAAAGCGCCAAAACATTTGTTGTGCAAACACAATTTAAATCAGTCCTTGTTAAACAGTAGCAGTTAAATAGCATATTTTATGAAAATCAACTCAAAAAATGTAAATACAAACATTTAAGCTTATTGCCACTGCCAGGGTATTTAAGTTATCCTGTTTGTTATGGAAAATAAATATAATCTACATACAAATCTCTGAGCCACAATCATAACATCTGAACAGGCAATTTCTGAGGTAACAGCAGAAACATTTTTTTTATTATGTTTAAAAAACCTATATTATAGGTAGTGGGCTGTTTTAGGGAATTTTTGATCAAATGATCCGTAGTAGCAATATTAATAATGTTGTGTTTATTCTGCGTAGTGCACTTAAAATAATTATGACCATATCTAGGAATTGATATGATGGGAATTTTCCGATTGTTTGCTTGGTGCTTTGATAAACTGAAGGCATCATATACATGGTACTATATTGTGATGTTATGAGCCAGGGAATAAAAGAACTACCCTACCCAGCATGCAACAGGAGTGAGGAGCATATAGCCCGGTATAGGTTGTGTCGCATGACGGCATCTTGTATGTTGTGATATGCACGCTCTGAAAGTAACTATTAGGAACTCAGCCAACACTCCTGGTCTGCATTATTCATAAATAGACAGACAACACATATACTCCGCTGCTTCACAGGCCGCTGGATGTAGCCGGCAAAGTATTTCCCATGCTAGCTAGCCGGTCTAGCAAGCACGCCTCATTCAGTCCAAAACGGCCCGATCTATCCACATCCAGAATTGTCTGGCGGTCGTAAGTGATCCCGGAGTGACCACGCTGTAAGCCAGCCATGACATTTGCAGAATTGTCCGGTATTTTTGCCAAATGTTCCATCTTTACCAAGAGCCCCTCCACGCCATCTTAAGAAAAGGCGTTAACAAAATAAAAGCATGTAAACAACATAGGCAAATGTGCGATAAAATAATTGTCGGCGTTAATAGATTGATGAGTTAACGCGTAATTAACGCATTAATTTGCCCACCCCTAAAATAAACATGATTGATTGATAGTCATCATTGTCACTGGCGTCCCACTGGGTGTGAGTTTTCCTTGCCCTTATGTGGGTTCTTCCCGAGGATGTCGTAGTCGTAGTAGTTTGTACAGTCCTTTGAGACATTTGTGATTTAGGGCTATATAAATAAACATTGATTGATTGATTGATTGATGACATTATGTACTTTACAAGTGTATGTAAACTTATGACCACACCTGTATAGGATATCACCATCGCTGCGATGAACCCATGACCCAGATGTACCCTGACATTACGTTGTGCATTATCACTGACAGCAGAGGGTGACTTTTGATGCCTGAATCAGCAGAGCTGACGAAGCAAAAGAGACCAGACGGACTCGCCATCAGCAGCTATCATGTGTTATTTAGGACGGCATCACCTCAAAACTGCTGATTAAACACAAAGTTGAAACAAACAACCTAACCTGGGCCAATTTCAAACTGCGTTGCCCATCTCTGACCTGTATAAGAGTTTTTTATATCAATGTGAACAGTGCAATTCCTTCTTTTGTATGGAGTATTGTTGTCCCGATACCAATATTTTAGTACCAGTATCAAAATTATTTCGATACTTTTCGGGCTTTTCGGTACTTTTCTAAATAAAGGCTACCATAAAAATTTTTATTAATGTCTATATTTTAACCCAAAAATCTTAGGGTACATTAAACAAAAGGTTTTTTTTGCAAGTTTGTCCTTAAATAAAATAGTGAACATACTGGACAACTTGTCTTTTAGTAGTAAGTACACAAATAAGACTCTTAATTTAGTCTGCTGACATATGCAGTAACATAAATAAATAAATAAATGGGTTGTACTTGTATAGCGCTTTTCTACCATCAAGGTACTCAAAGCGCTTTGACACTAATTCCAGATTTACCCATTCACACACACTGATGGAGGGAGCTGCCATGCAAGGCGCTAACCAGCACCCATCAGGAGCAAGGGTGAAGTGTCTTGCTCAGGACACAACGGACGTGACGAGGTTGGTACTAGGTGGGGATTGAACCAGGGACCCTCGGGTTGCGCACGGCCACTCTCCCACTTCGCCACGCCGTCCCTTACTAAATACTTACTAAATCGTCCCATGTGTGATGTCTGTACGAGTGTTTTCATTCATATTTGTACGTGCTATTGTGATGTAATGATGCCAGCGTCGTTAGCAATAGCTAAAATGCTAACACGTTTACGAGTGTCCGTGCTAGTATTATTAAGTTACAATGAAATTCTTTTTGCATCATTGAGTCTGTTCAGCTGATTGAAGACCTAGCTTCCGCAGCTAGTGGGTGGGTCCATGACGATGGCTTCTGTTTTGTTTGATCAGCCGTTTTACTGCCGCGTTACAGACACCGCATGGAAACAATTAAGATATGTAAATGAACATTTATAACATTTTTCCGTTTAAATAACTCATTTCACAACAAATATATCTGCGTCTTATAGTCCAGTGCAACTAATATATGGAAACATGTTTCTTTTTTCTAAACTTTAGCAGGTTTGGTTGTGTGGTCTGGAAAATACGGTACATATCTTTCTGTACGTACCAATATAGATCTGCGGTTTATATACGATATAACATTATATATAATATATGAAAAAAATAAATGTTTCTTCTTATTAGTGATTCCTAGAGCTCAAAAAAAGTCTGCGGGCTATAGAGCGTTTTCCGTTCGGGCTCCAGTACTCTGGAATGCCCTCCCGGTAACAGTTCGAGATGCTACCTCAGTAGAAGCATTTAAGTCTCATCTTAAAACTCATCTGTATACTCTAGCCTTTAAATAAACCTCCTTTTTAGACCAGTTGATCTGCCGCTTCTTTTCTTTCTCCTATGTCCCCCCCTCCCTTGTGGAGGGGGTCCGGTCCGATGACCATGGATGAAGTACTGACTGTCCAGAGTCGAGACCCAGGATGGACCGCTCGTCGGGACCCAGGATGGACCGCTCGTTGGGACCCAGGATGGACCGCTCGCCTGTATCGGTTGGGGACATCTCTACGCTGCTGATCCGCTTGAGATGGTTTCCTGTGGACGGGACTCTCACTGCTGTCTTGGAGCCACTATGGATTGAACTTTCACAGTATCATGTTAGACCCGCTCGACATCCATTGCTTTCGGTCCCCTAGAGGGGGGGGGTTGCCCACATCTGAGGTCCTCTCCAAGGTTTCTCATAGTCAGCATTGTCGCTGGCGTCCCACTGAATGTGAATTCTCCCTGCCCACTGGGTGTGAGTTTTCCTTGCCCTTTTGTGGGTTCTTCCGAGGATGTTGTAGTCGTAATGGTTTGTGCAGTCCTTTGAGACATTTGTGATTTGGGGCTATATAAATAAACATTGATTGATTGATTGATTTTAAAATTTAGTGGGTGCGGCTTACATATCGGAAAATACGGTATTCCCCTTTGATTTTTTCGAAGCGACTTCAGGAGAAAGGCATCAACTTGATATGTGTGGACTTCGCTTTGAACAACGTCAGCATGCGGTCTCCTTTGTCCCTTCATTTGGTACTCGGACGCGAACATTCCCAGAGGATCACGCCACCTTTGTAACCGGTCATCCCAGGCCTCAGCGTTCAGATTGTCATCGGTGTTCGTGTCCGATCAATCCACACCGTTCCTTCGTTCTAGAAGCCAGCGGGCGCTTTCCCACGGGGCGGGGATTTGAAATTCCGAGCGCTTCTTAGCCACGTTCCTCCATTGGAAATAGAATCAGTTGCAAGGAGGAACCGTGCTTTGGCGTCGTCCTCCTCAGGCCTCGGAGCAGCACTTCTGCTGGTTGATCTTCACTTTATGCTTGATGCCGTCGTGGAGCTCGAAGTTGTAGTTCTCCAGCGTGGTGGAGGAGCGCGACGACAGGCCGCCGTAGGAGCACGTGCAGTACAGCAGCAGGCCGGCGCAAATGGCGCCCAGCAGGACGCCCAGGGAGCTCATGACGATGATGGTGAGGAGGATGGGGTCCAGGGTGTCCAGCCAGGCATTGTCCTTGTCCGACAGCAGGGTGACGGAGGGGGGTCTCCGTCAGAAAGAGGTGGGCCACCCGGGGTAAAGATATTCTTCTTCGCGCAGTGAAGGCTTGTTGTAGTCGGCTTCTTTTCCGAAATCCACGGGCCTGGGATTTGTTATGCCGGGAGTCAATGGAGGAAAAGTCTGTGTGCACTGCTCCAGACTGATGCTGTTGCTCATGTGAATGTTGTCTATTCGGATGTGGCCCCTGGTCGGGTGGTCGAAGAACCCTTCGAACACCACTTGATATTCATCTATTTTCTACCGCTTATTCCCTTTTGGGGTCGCGGGGGGCGCTGGCGCCTATCTCAGCTACAATCAGGCGGAAGGCGGGGTACACCCTGGACAAGTCGCCACCTCATCGCAGGGCCAACACAGATAGACAGACAACATTCACACACTAGGGCCAATTTAGTGTTGCCAATCAACCTATGCAGTAACATATTGTGACATTTTCCATTCTATTATTGTGTCAAAATGATCAAAGACAAATGGTAGGAAATGAATTATCTGCTTGCTCATTTGTGAATTGTGAATTATATTTATATAGCGCTTTTTCTCTAGTGACTCAAAGCGCTTTTACATAGTGAAACCCAATATCTAAGTTACATTTAAAGCAGTGTGGGTGGCACTGGGAGCAGGTGGGTAAAGTGTCTTGCCCGAGGACACAACGGCAGTGACTAGGATGGCGGAAGCGGGAATCGAACCTGCAACCCTCAAGTTGCTGGCACGGCCACTCTACCCACCGAGCTATGCATTTACTGTTAATATCTGCTTACTTTCTCTAATAACATCTATAATTCTGTTAAAAAGTAATAATCACGTATGTTGTTTGATACTTTACATCAGTTTTGGATGATACCACAAATGTGGGTATCAATCCGATACCAAGCAGTTACAGGATCATACATTGGTCATATTCAAAGTCCTCATGTGTCCAGGGACATATTTCCTGACTTTACGAACACAATATACATTTAAAAAAAACAAAAGAAGATGTTATGATGCCAAAAAATACAGACGTAATCAAAGTACTATCGACTACATACACAACTGTACTTAGTATCATTCCAGTGGATGTTAGGTGTAGATACACCAATGGCGTTTGGACCGGCGGTATAGTATCCAACACTTTGTTGTTAAGGCGACCGTTTTCCAAACACTTATTTACAGTAAGTTATTAATTTGACTTATTATTGTGTCTTAGTAAGTCAATATTTACAAATTCAAAATAATGACCGACTTACTATCTCAGGTAACTAAGACTGTTTTGTGTTTTGTTTTTACTCAACAAAAAAAATATCGAGATATATATCCTACAAACCCCGTTTCCATATGAGTTGGGAAATGGTGTTTGATGTAAATATAAACGGAATACAATGATTTGCAAATTATTTTCAACCCATATTCAGTTGAATGCACTACAAAGACAACATATTTGATGTTCAAACTGATAAACTTTTTTTTTTTGCAAATAATCATTAACTTTAGAATTTGATGCCAGCAACACGTGACAAAGAAGTTGGGAAAGGTGGCCATAAATACTGATAAAGTTGAGGAATGCTCATCAAACACTTATTTGGAACATCCCACAGGTGTGCAGGCTAATTGGGAACAGGTGGGTGCCATGATTGGGTATAAAAAACAGCTTCCCAAAAAATGCTGAGTCTTTCACAAGAAAGGATGGGGCGAGGTACACCCCTTTGTCCACAACTGCGTGAGCAAATAGTCAAACAGTTTAAGAACAACGTTTCTCAAAGTGCAATTGCAAGAAATTTAGGGATTTCAACATCTGCGCTCCATAATATCATCAAAAGGTTCAGAGAATCTGGAGAAATCACTCCACGTAAGCGGCATGGCCGGAAACCAACATTGAATGACCGTGACCTTCGATCCCTCAGACGGCACTGTATCAAAAACCGACATCTCTAAAGGATATCACCACATGGGCTCAGGAACACTTCATAAAACCACTGTCACTAAATACAGTTGGTCGCGACATCTGTAAGTGCAAGTTAAAACTCTACTATGCAAAGCCAAAGACATTTATCAACAACATCCAGAAACGCCGCCAGCTTCGCTGGGCCCGAGATCATCTAAGATGGACTGATGCAAAGTGGAAAAGTGTTCTGTGGTCTGACGAGTCCACATTTCAGATTGTTTTTGGAAATTTTCGACATCTAGCCTTTAAATAGACTCCCTTTTTAGACCAGTTGATCTGCCGTTTCTTTTCTTTTTCTTCTATGTCCCACTCTCCTTTGTGGAGGGAGTCCGGTCCGATCCGGTGGCCATGTACTGCTCGCCTATGTATCGGCTGGGGACATCTCTGCGCTGCTGATCAGCCTCCGCTTGGGATGGTTTCCTGCTGGCTCCGCTGTGAACGGGACTCTCGCTGCTGTGTTGGATCCGCTTTGGACTGGACTCTCGCGACTGTGTTGGATCCATTATGGATTGATCTTTCACAGTATCATGTTCTCATATGTTCTCATAGTCATCAGTATCATCAGTATCACAGTATCATGTTCTCATAGTCATCATTGTCACCGATGTCCCACTGGGTGTGAGTTTTCCTTGCCCTTATG
This sequence comes from Nerophis ophidion, assembly GCF_033978795.1. NCBI lineage: Eukaryota > Metazoa > Chordata > Actinopteri > Syngnathiformes > Syngnathidae > Nerophis > Nerophis ophidion. Next base: position 18,412,328 of record NC_084633.1, on the reverse strand, counting down.
TGGGCCTACCGAGGATGTCGTAGTGGTTTGTGCAGCCCTTTGAGACACTAGTGATTTAGGGCTATATAAGTAAACATTGATTGATGGATTGATTGAGTGTCATCCGGACCAAAGGGAAGTGAAGTGAAGTGAATTATATTTATATAGCGCTTTTCTCAAGTGACTCAAAGCGCTTTACATAGTGACACCCAATATCTAAGTTACATTTAAAGCAGTGTGGGTGGCACTGGGAGCAGGTGGGTAAAGTGTCTTGCCCAAGGACACAACGGCAGTAACTAGGATGGGACAAGCGGGAATCGAACCTGCAACCCTCAAGTTGCTGACACGGCCACTCTACCAACTGAGCTATGCCGCCCCATAGGGCATAGGGAAAGTGAACCATTTGGACTGTTATCGACGCAAAGCTGAAAAGCCAGCATCTGTGATGGCATGGGGGTGTATTAGTGCCCAAGGCATGGGTAACTTACACATCTGTGAAGGC